>NC_056736.1:273912970-274152361 GCF_019279795.1 Protopterus annectens | reverse complement strand
ATACATCAATTCTACTAAAAACTTTATGATTTACCTAACACAACATCACATTACTACATATACTCAAAAATGGATTTAAGAGATTATAATGTTATATGTTTTGAAAATTATCTTAACAAATTCACCTCTTCGGCATCAATCTAAAGGTGAGTTTCTTGAAATCTATTTCTAAAATGCATAAGCTACTTATGACTGGCATTACCAACATAATCCTATATTACTGTCTCAACATTCATTAAGTTCTGTATTTGGTTCAGGCTCACACTTTTATCTGATGGGTGTAAAAAATTAAACCTCCACAAAGCACACGTGGTAAATAATGGAAGTATCTTTTTAATCAATAAAGTGTATTTCCTTCAAAATCCATTTCTAACAATGACATCTTCCTTAATGGATTCTTACACTGTAGTTCACCCCTGCTATTGCTCATTGGTAACTGCACACACTAAACTGGCAGCTGTTATAATATGTGCAATGCTTTCTGATTCCCTTCCTTAATAATCAACCTATTCATTCTTATACAGCTTAACTATAAAGTCTAGAAATGTGTTATCTCTTCACTTGTTGTGAACCTTTTTTTGTTGAGACATAATTAATTTCTTTGTGGAAAATCTTTTACACTTAGGTTCATAGGTAAGTATTAGGCTAGCTGCCTTTGTGGTCCATTTTAAGCTTAGACAATTTATTTAAAAGGTGAGAATCAAACCCTGAACCTTGTGCTTGTGAGATAAACACCTCATCCATTATGCTAGCCCCAACTCCTCCTTATTTTTCATTCAAATTATTCATGTATCTATATCAGTGGCTGAGCTGATTTATCTAAATTAAGTTGAAGTTAATTAGGGCAGTATCCACAGTACTTATTCTCCTAAGTCTAATCATTTCATCTTTACTAATATCCATCTGGACATGGTGCTGATTTTTCTTTCCATTTCATTATTATTTCTTGTCTTTCTTTTTTTTTTATTTCTTTTTCTAATTATTTTTCCTTCCTTGTTATTTTCGTAATTTTCCATACTTCACATTATACATCATCTTTTTTATACGTGAAACAGGCACAATTCTCAGCTGTTTTTTTATAGTTTTTTTCTTGGGTTTCCACAATAATACCCTTTTCATCATAAACTGCATCTATTTCTCCTTCTCTTAATCTTTTCCTAACCAAGAAGAAATTCTGTTTTTTTTTTGCATTTTTGTCTATGCATTAATAATTTTACTTTTCCACTATGCTTTCTATAATATTCTCATTTTCATTTACCTATTTACCTGCCTTTTTCAACTTCAACTTTAATGTTAATCAACATTTCTGCATATGTTTTCTTATTCTCTTTTCATTGTCCTCTTTTAATATTTAAATATATCGTTTTATATTTTCTTGTATATACTACCCATCAACAAGTCACATTTCCATAGTATTCTATCCTGGTCATATGCTCATACAAAAACTTCAAATTTTCTTGATTTAATATAGAAAAACCTAATATCAACCTTTTTATTCTTTTTCCTATACTGTTCTATGATCAGAAAATTCTGCAGCCTTTAAACCTCTCATTATTTCTTTAATATTTTTTGAATATAAAAATAATGTATTTCTGATTTAAACATACCCCTCTAAATATTGTTTCTTTTTTGTCCTAATATTAAACGATCACATCAAACAACTTATTTCATAACTTTTATGTGTTAAGTTGTCTTTCCTTCACAATTGCCTATCATAATTATTGAGATATTCACCACACCAAACTTTGTTTTTATCTCTTCAAACATTTTTTACATTCTGTCATATTCAACGATGTATAACTAAATCACACTCAAACTTGCTATTCTTTCTCTTTTTCTTATCTTACATACTGTCAGTCTTCCTGGTACACCTATTATGTCCACTGTTTTTCCTTCCTCACTTTTTACTATAACAGTTATGTTTAAGTATATCTCATTTCCTTCCGAAATTAAATTTTACTAACCCGATACAGCTGCAATTTTTTTCTAGCCTCTTTCTAAAGAATTTTGTATATAACAAGCATACAATGTTCATGTTTATTTTACACCATTCTCTTACTGTCAGGCCTCTACCTTCATTCTGATACTGTTTAAATTTATTGCTAGCACTGAAACATAATCACTATCCTTTTCTTTTTTGCATTTCTTTTTTGTGGATGAAACTTTTATTTTTCTCCTTCTCAGTCTTCCTCAATGAATTTTACTTCCCCCTGCTCAATTTTTTTTACCATCTTCCATATTCCAGTCTTCTCCCTAATTATCATTTAGTATATAAAAATTATTTTGTATCTGTACCTCTACATATTTTTTCTGTTGTTGCTACTGTTTTAGTATTCTCTATAACATCTTTACCTACTACTGTTTTATTCTCTTCCTCATCCTCCATCATTTGCAGCTGCACCATCTTACTCAGACAGTGTTTTATCCCAAAAGTGCCTTTCTTCTTCTATCAATGGGCAGTCTATCCAAAATGACCTAAATCATTACATTTCCTACACTTAGGTAATTGTTCTTAGCTGGCCGACCTATTTCTCCCCACTGACCTTTACACATTCATATATATATATATATATATATATATATATATATATATATATATATATATACACACACACACACACATATATATATATATATATATATATATATATATATATATATATATATATATATATATATATATATATATATATATTTCGCACTGAGCTAACCGGAGGAAGTCAGAGGAAGGGCTCTGAGCTAAAGAACCTGAGATATATAACATTAAGTATCCTGTTTTTTTTTTGCTTTTTTATGAGTTATTTATAGCACTTTTATTTTACTCACTGTGTGTGAGGAACTAAGTAGAATTTTCTACAATTGTTCAGCATCTGGTTGGGTTTGTTTGTTCTGATTTCCTGCTAGGAGTGTATCATATAACTTGTTTGCATTTAAAATCATTCTCTAGAGTCTCCTTGATCCTTTATCTGTTTAAACATTTCTGCAGTTTTTTCTACCTAAGTAGTGTTGGTAGTGTAGCATTGTCCATATTCAGGCTTGTGTTTTGGGCCTGGTTGTTTGTTAGTAGAGGCTGTGTGTCTGAGCACATGTCCCAGGTCATCATAGCTTAGCCAAGGCCAGTATAGCATTTCAGTGAGAGTGAATTGTTAGTGGTCGATGGCTGACTGGGGTGCCTGGACTATGCCTTGGAATAAGCACCTCATTGGTTCTTTCAAGCTTTTTTTTAAAGTTGTTTCAGGTTTCAACGTTGTTACTTAAGAAGTTAACTTGTGACTGTTTCTGCCATTTCACACTGAGCTAATTGGAGGAAGTCGGAAGAAGGGTTCTGAGCTAACGAATCTGAGATATATAACATTAAGTATCATGTTTTTGCTTATTTCTGAGTTATTTATAGCACTTTTATTTTACTCACTGTGTGTGAGGTATTAAGTAGAATTTTCTACAATTGTTAAGCATCTGGTTGGGTTTGTTTGTTCTGATTTTTGTTTCCCACCCTCCCTCCCTCTTAGTATGCTGTTTTTATACTTAGTGGCTTTGCAGTTGCCCACCATACCGTAAATTTGATCTGGGACACTCCTCCCAGTCTAGTGTCATTACCTCATTCTACCTATTCCAGGGAGAACATTTGAGAAGGCCAACCCAGTTAGCTTCTGTTCCTCCTTTCCCCTTTCCACTTTTCCAAAAAAAAAAAAATTCTAAGCTTGCTTCCTGCCTTTCCTATAAGTTGTCTAGTCCAGATACAGATTTGCTGTATCCAGGACTGTTTGTAAGCTTCTGAGCCCCCAAGCCTTTCTGTGTTGGAGGGAAGCCTTCTAGCTTAATTTTGTTTCTTAGAACTAGCCAGTTTTCTAATTTCAGCACTCAAATCTGTTTCTTTGAGCTCAGCACTCAGAACTCATTATAGGCACTAAATAAGCTACAAATTACTACAGCACAGAACTTTCCTCACTTGTCTAGAGGAAAACAGTTTTTAGTACTTAATAAATAAGCACCTATCCAGGCATGTCTAAGGGTCAGCTCCTGATGTTTTCTCCTGTCTACCTGATGAATCTGGGCATCTTAGGGCAATGCAACAATTGCCTCATGTACACATACAACCCTCTCCTCCTACCACCCAACACTACAACCTGTGAGAGATGCACTTATATAACCAAACTGGAAGCAAAGCTCTCTTCACCCAAGACTGGACTAGACAGTCAAGAGGAGAAGGTAAACACCTGCACCACACCACATTCATCACATGGTCCCTCAAAGCCTACACCACCAAAACACACACATAGAAACACAAAACACACACCTACATTTGTGGAGGCTCTAAAAAATAACATACCCAAGCAACAGGGACCTCCAAAGCAGAAACGTAAGAAACTTCCACCCCCCCAACACAACCCAAATGACACATAGCCCACAAACTCAGTGTGCCACTCAACCACAGCCCATAAGGCATAACAACGTACCTAACACTCTAGTCATAGGTGACTCTATAGTCAGGCACACTGATGTTCCACTCACCAGGCTAAACAAGGAGAAAGTCACTGTCAGCTGACTGTCAGGTGCCAGGATCCACCACATAATGCATGTACTCAGGTCACTCCACAGCAAGTACAAATATGACTCTGTCATTGTCCATGTTATTGTGAATGACCTGAAATGTACCTCCCTGGACTACATGAAAAAAGACATGGAGGAGCTTTCTGATCTTGTAGCCCAGGCAGGTATGACCCAAGCCCTAAGTAGCATCCTGCCATCACCCAGAATGATACCACATTACAAGGACAAAATGATTAACTTCAACAATTGGCTAAGCTCCTGGTGTCATTCTAAGGGGATCCAGTATCTGTCTGCATGGGATGACATGATCGACAAACCATGATGCTATGCCAGAGATGGCCTGCACCTGTCGCCCTTGGGATTCTGGATACTGGCTAAGGCTCTCGCCACCCCTTTAGCGCCTTTTTTATGCAAGATTCAAATGACAAATTCACCACCGTAACAGGTACAAGCAAGCAAAATCTGAGGGTAATGCTACTCAATGCTAAAAGTCTAAACCTCAAAATGCACTTACTCGAGGGACTCCTTAAAATGAAGAACATCGACATCTGTGCAGTAACAGAGACCTAGTTCAAGGCTCCAGAGAGCAACCCTGCATTACCAGGCTATAATACATACCACACCTTTTGGCCACCTAACTTGGACTGAAGCACTAAAGGCAGAGGCGTGTCAGTATTCATTAAGGATATCCACACCTCCAGGCTAGTTGCTCAGCATAATGCATCTGAGATTTTCCAAGTGCAACTAACTCTGGGCAAGACTGCAATGCAAACTGTAGCTTGCTACAGATCCCCCACCATGCCCCAGGATTCCCACTCCTCATTTCTTGATACACTGGAAAATATTATGGTACAACTTAACACCCTAATAATGGGCGATTTCAACTACCTCACCATTAACTGGGAAAACTACTCATGCACCAACTCTTGTGGTCAACGTTTTCTGGAATTCATAAATTCTAATGCCTTGGATCAACTTATCCACACCCCCACCAAGGGCAGCAAAATCCTAGACCTGGTCATTACCAACATGGGCAACTGGTGTTCTACACCAGAGGTCAATTCCTCGTTGGTCAGATCCGACCACAAGCAAATCACCCTAGACATCCCAGCCCCACCCCCACCCCCCCAATTAGGGAAACCACGGTAAAAAATTTCTCCAAAGTCAACTTCACGCTTCTTAAGACAAAGTGGCAAACTTCACGACACCTAAGCTGACGGACAGTAGAGATACGACTGCTGAATCCTATACAATTGCACTTTATAAGCACTTACACGAGTGCATGGATTGTGCAATCCCTAACAGAACCAAGGTGCTATCCTCCAAAAAAGGAAGCCAATCTGGTGGTCCCCTGCTATAAACAAACTCTACAACAGAAGAAAGAAACTGTTGCAAAAAAAAAAAGAGTAAAATCCCATGACTGGAGGAACTCCATGGTCAGCCTCAGTAAGAAGCTGAGATCGCTCATGAAATCCACCAAAGCTAGTTAAGAAAACAAAATCATCACTGATTCTAATGACAACCACAAAGCATTCTATAGCTATGTCAAGAATCTCAATGGCAATACTCAGATCTGCTCTGAGTTACAGCACAATGGCACTAAATATTCAGAACCAACTGATATTGCCAACATCTTGGCAGATAGGTTCAGTGCTAACTTTACCCCTCTCTCATCCCCTAAAGGGCCCATCTCTATATCAAAAGAATGCAAAGCACCTGTAATCACAGCTGCACAAGTAAAAAACACACTCTCCAAAGCCAAGAACACAGCATCCATGGGACCTGACAACATTCCATGCTTCGTTCTACATGAACTACAGAACAAACTGGCACCCCACCTAAGTACCATGTTTAATCATAGCCTCACCTCAGGCTTTGTGCCCACTGAATGGCGCATAGCAACAGTTATCCCACTCCACAAAGGGGGAGCCACCACAGACCCCGGGAACTACCGCGCCATTAGCTTGACAGATTGGTCTGCAAGGCTATGGAACATATCATCGTGGAACTTATAAACAATGAAATTGGTAATCTCCAGACTCTGGACCCTACCAAGTTCGGGTTTGTAAAAGGCATATCATGTCTCCTAAACCTGACAGACTTCTTTGAAGCGGTCACCAAAGGTGTAAATGAGGGTAAGGTGGTACACACAGCTTACAAGGCTTTCGACACCACCACCGACTCTGGAATTATAGACAAACTCACTAAACTAGGTATAAATCCCTATGTCACAAGATGGGTTGCCAACTGGCTCACTGACCGAACTCACACTGTGAAAGTAGCAGACTCTAAATCCAACTTCAGACCAGTGACAAGTGGAGTACCACAGGGTTCAGTCCTAGATCCTCTCCTGTTTGGTATCTACTTCTCTGAAGTACAGGCTAACACAGAAGGTCTTTGGCTAACAAAGTTTGCAGATGACTGCAAACTAGGAGCCATAATCAAATCTCCTAACGATGTGGACATCCTACAATAGGGCCTCACTGAGACAGATGCCTGGTGTCAAAGCCATGGCCTCAAGCTCGATGCCAAAAAGAGCATTGTCATCCCTTTTGGAAAAAAACTCTGTACCCATGAACTACAACATAGGTGGTAGTCTACTTAACACCGAAAGTGTGATAAGAGACCTTGGAACACAGGTGGACAGTAGTCTCTCCTTTGATAATCACATCACTACAGTAGTTAAGGAAATCCTTCTACGTGGCACACCTCATCACAAAAGGTTTCTCATCCAGGAAAAAAGAGGTCATTCTTCCCCTCTACTCATCACTCATTAGACCCATTATAGAGTACAATGCCCCTTTTGGTATGTACCTCACAAGACATCTGCAATAACTGGAAAGGCCACAGAAATACCTCACAAAGAGGATTACCAGCCTCAAAAAGATGCTCTACACAGACCGCCTCATAAAACTCCAGCTTTACTCTGTCGCATATCGCCTACTCAGAGGCGATCTCTGCCTAACATATAAAGCTATGTCAAACCCAGAGTTGTTGGACATGCTCCATGTAAAGAAATCCCAATCCCTCCGAGCTACATGCTCTAGGGACCTAAATCTTGTCACCACAATAAACAGAACATGCTGGAGGGATAGATTCCTGTCTCAGAGACTTCCCATACTCTGGACCAAACTACCTATCTATATCAAACAAAACTCCTCCTTAGCACTCTTCAAGAAAAATCCTGATGATTGGATGGGAGATAGGAAATTCACCCCAGGGATCACTTCTGTGGCTCTGCTTGACAGGGGCATAGGAAAATAATTTTCTTGGGTGGCAAAAGCCAGGAACCATTTGGCTAGGCTTATAAAGGCCCTAGGGCCAATAGCTTAGTATCTACCTATGAACCTATAAAATGATCTTACACACACACACACACACACACACACACACACACACACACTAAAAACATGCTTCTGGTTGACCCTAGTTTCTTACAATACCTCTTTTTCCATTCATGTTAACCAAGTCTGAAAAAGGTTTAACTTTCCCTTCATATATATTTAAAATTGCCCAAACCTCTCTCCCCATCCATACAGTTCTTGCATCATAAACTATTTTTATTTTTAATTTCATGCAAGTTGTTATACTGAACTATGCTTTCAATTTAGTCTCTTTCGTGTCAGTTGTTATAAACTGAGCAGCCTGTTTTTCCTCAGACACAATGCTAAATTCTGAAAAAAAATATTATTTCCATGGGACAGTCATCTTTTTATCTTTTCCACTTCACACATAAACTTCTCTAGCAGTGCACAAGATTTAAAAGTTAACCCATAAAGATCCTCTATTTCCAAAAGTATCAATGCTCTGATATTCTGCAATTTAAACCCCAGTGGTACAATTTTACTCTGAAGTATTTTACAGCTATTTATTTCATTAGTTTAAATCTTAATTCTTACTACTGTCAGTTTTCTTTCAGTCTACTATATTCCTTCCTGTATTTTTCTTCTTGTTTCAGTACTTCCAGTCTGGATGTCAGTCTTTTTTACAGCTTCTTCGCAAGTTAATCTTTCAGCTGATTTCTTGTTTAAATCCTGTTGCCAGTGCATGCCCTTTAAGTTAGATTCTCCACTACTCAAACATGCACCAAATAGCCTACTTTCCTTTTATAATGCCAAGAAAGTGTTCTCTCCTCTCCTCCCACAACAAATACTCTTTCTGTCGACACTTTTCATACAGTCTTGCTCCATTTCACTGCCAGTATTCTCCTTTCTCTCCTCCATCTTGGAACTGGTAGGGAAAGGTTTTTTAATGGCATAATGTTGTAGAGTTAGGGTTAGCATACATGAACAAGATGGAGCAGGAAGCAAAGACAAAACCTGATCTCATTTTTGTAGCTGTGGATTTTTTAGTGGGAGAGAAGTATTCAATGTTTTGTTATTCACTCTTATGAGATATTCAGTGTTTTGCGATTCTCTCACGTTTTCTACCTTTCTTGACAGAGTCATATACTCACATATGCATACATATATAGATAGGTGTGTGTGTGTGTGTGTGTGTGCGCGCGCGCACATTTGTGTAGATAAACTTAACCAATTCATTCATCATATTTGACATAGTTTGGATGATTTGCAAGTTCCATATACACATTAACCAAGCTCAGCCCTGAATGTAGGATCATTGAGCAGCGAGTTTATTTTTTTTTTACTCTTTTTGATAGATTATATGTTTAGGTTTCATGGAATATGAGGTAAATTTCAGTTTTTTCGAGAGCTAGTTCTGTCTCATGTTTTAATTATTCTAATTTTTTTTAGAGAGTCAATTTCTTACCTTTATCATCAATACTACAACTTAAACTACTAGAGTTTATTATGAATATCTATAAACTCCTCATTCCACTCTCTTATACTATGTCATTATCCTGCCATAAAATAGGTTTTAAAACAGAATATCTTGTTTTCATAAAAATGTCTATTTTTGATGGAAGCCAGAGTTTAAATTATTTTAAATTAGTAATTTTTAAAGTAAGAGCATTATAATCAGAGAATGGACAACAAGTAATATTACATGAGATATCTTTTATATTAAATCTTGATTCCAGCATGGGTACCAAATGTATAACAATAATGTGCATATTTCAGTGAGGTTTTTTTTTCTCCATAAACGAGTCTTTTAAGTTGAATAATCACAGCCAGTTACTAAGGGCTTTGGCTAAAGGAGATAATTTCATATTTCTATTAGCAGTAGATTGAGTAAAGTCACCTCCAATTATTAGAGTACCTTCAGAATTTTCAGTTAAGTAATCAAGATGTTTTTGGCTAGTCTTACTCCCATCTATTGAAACCAATAGAGATTTACTAAAGTCTAGATTATTTTGCTGTATTTTATTGTCATCGTTGACATAAACCTTTCCTTGCCTTCAAATTTATGAATAATCTGTGGCATAAGCACATTTGATTTCCATAAAATCATTACTCTTCTCCTTCTACTTTTAAAAGATTGAGATAGGATTATAAATTAATTTGGAGACCACATATCTCTATCAGAATGTTTAATATGAGTTTTTTAAAGAAATACTATATCAGCTTTATTTATGTTAAGTGACTTTAATAAACTCCCCCTTTCTGGATGTGTTTTAACCATTAACATTTAGAAATAGTAAAGATAAATCTATCAAGTTACATAAGAGTATCATATAAGAATTTAATTAATTCTTTGCATTTGGTAAATTCTTTAATATTTGATTCCTTATTAAATAATGAAGTAGGATGTATTTTCAGACATGCCTTAATATTTAATAAATAAGTAAATATCTAA
Source organism: Protopterus annectens (assembly GCF_019279795.1). NCBI lineage: Eukaryota > Metazoa > Chordata > Ceratodontiformes > Protopteridae > Protopterus > Protopterus annectens. The sequence continues at coordinate 274,142,053 of NC_056736.1, read as the reverse complement.
GAAACAAATAAAATACCTAAATACAGTCATGGAATTAATAATATAATTCCTAGCCTACTAGACTACCACCAATAACAAACCAGAAAAATAACCTTAACAATTTAGAAAATAAAGCTCTTTCAGTCAGAGCCCTGTAGTTTACATAAATTAAATTTCTCTGAGAATTATATATTTCTGCCATTTATTTATTTGTTACATCCTCCTTCTTCTTCCTTCTTACTCCCCCATAAGATTAATTTATAACTTATGAAACCTTGTCTTGCTTCAGGTTAGCGTTAGGGTTTACCAGGAAACAAATTCATAAGCAGAAACACAACGAAACCCACAGCGTTAGCAGGTGCTGTAATTCAAAGTGGTATAATCCAATAAGGCACGAGGAAGGTATATGAAATCACTGTTTATTCAAAAAACAAAACATCAGATAAGCGTTTTCGCATTACTGCTTCATCAGATCTCAGGCAAATCAACATAAGGTTCACAGCATTAAATACTCTAACAATTAGTCAATCAATAATTAACAGTATAGAACCCATCAGCATTTCAAAGGGCAATGCTCTTGAAAGATAAAAAGGGTCATGCGATGTATACACTCATCGAAGCATAAACATAAAATCAAACAACAATAAACCTTTAAAAACTATAAAAGATTGTATGTGTATACAATCAATAAAAATCCTACATATAACAGAAGGATGCAAGAAATATACATGGGACAAAAATAGAAATAAAAAGAAATTGTCAGATAGTACAAAAAATCACACATGCTACCCTGGGATTGTGATGTGAGAAAAATATATGTGAAATATATATTTATATGTACAAATGAGATCTCTGATGGAAGAGAGTACTTATATTGAAAAGGAGTGTACAAGGGACAGAACAATGATTATCCTACATTTTATTTATTTATCCTACATTTTACTTAACATTTCTCCTTTGCCTCAACTTAGGTCTAATTGAGGATCTCTCATTCAGACCCGAACCTTTGTCCGCTTTCAGTGTTATTATCCACTCTGTCTCTTTCCCTTCTGTGTATGTTCTAATATCACCCCCTCTGGGATTGGGATGTATCACTTCCAATACTTTAAAAGAAAATTTATGTTGTGCATTTGTCATGATAATGTGCTTAGCTAAAGCATTTTGAGTGGTACCCTTCTTCATGTGATAAATAAGTTCCCTCATCCGGTCCCTGAGGGGGCGATTAGTTTTGCCAACGTAAAAAGAAGTACAGAGTTGGCATCTAGCTAAATAAATGACATGTGATGTCATGCAATCAGCTGTGACAGGTGTTTGGTAGTATTTCCCACTATCCGGATGAAGAAAACCAGGTGTACTATCTATGTAGCAACAAAAATTGCACCGTCCACATGGTTGAGTGTAACCATCTGTCCTGCTACTAGCACTGTTAAATGTGTGACATAATCTCCTTTTCAAGTTATTCTTATTCTTGTATAAGAATCTTGGTTTGTCTCCTACTATGCTTTTAATGTCATCACTTGTACATAATATTCCCCAGTGTTTACTTATTACCTCTCTGAGTTCATAGCAATCAGAGGAATAATAAGTCGTGAACCTTAAGCCTCGAGTGGCATCAGTATCAACAACAGGCAAAAATGCTGACTCAGCTGGTCCAAAGTATGGTAACCCTTTAGTAGATCTTACTTCTGAGACATCATTAAGATGTATGTTAACTTCTTTAATGTTATAGCCTCTAAGGCACAATCTATCCCTCAGATCATTCAACTCTGTCTCAAACCCAGAATCAAGAGGATTGAGCCTTGAGGCTCTGATTGCTTGTCCTCTGATTATATTTCTGAAGACTTGAGGAGGGTGCATGCTCGATCTAACAAGTAAGTTGTTACTATAACAACTCTTCCGGAACACACCTGTGTTAATGTTATTGTCATCAATCCTCTCAATGTACATATCAAGGAAATCTAGTTTGTATTGTGAGTGTTTCATAGTGAATTTGAGGCAAGTGGTGAGACTATTCATAGTTATAAAAAATGTTTCTAGTTGTTCCAGAGTGCCTCTCCACAAAACAAATAAATCATCAACAAAACGACGATAAAACACTACATGCTGTTTAAATAATTCTTCTTTGAATAGAACATGTTCTTCCCAGTGAGCCAAGTACATATTGGCGTAGCTATTGGCACAAGGAGTGCCCATAGCTACGCCGTCTTTTTGTTTATATACAGAATCATTAAATGTGAACAGGTTGTGTTCCAAGACTAATTCCAGAAAGCAAGTTATTAAATCAATGTTCACAGGGGTATAACTGCTATGTGCCCTTAAGTAATCAGTAACATATGATAAACCTGTACTTTTCGGTATGACTGTGAACAAGGACTGAACATCAAATGTGACAAAAAAATAGTCAAATGTGATGCTCATATCCTTAACACAGTCGTACAAATCAAGTAAGAACTGTTTGGAATCTTTTAAAATAATTCTGTTAGAGTTTAACACTGGTCTAAGGTGCTTCTCTACGTAAACGGATAAGTGCTCAGTCACCCAGCCTCGACCTGACACTATCGGTCTCATAGGTGGGTTAATTAGGTCTTTATGTATTTTCGGGAGACCATGTATGGTTGGTGTCATGGGATGACGAATTATAAGGTACTCAAATAGGTCCTTGTCTATCAACTTCCCCATAAATATGTCTTGTATAGTATCGTGCACATGTCTAATAGTTGATTCAACATACTGTGATGTAATCTCTACATACAAATCATCACTCAAAATAGATGTCATCCGTGCGGTATAGTCAAGGGTATCCATGACAACTACCTTCCCACCTTTATCTGCAGGTCTGATGGTAATGTCTGGATTTTTCTGCAATTTCTTAAGGCTGGCTCTTTCTCTGTATGTAAGATTGTCTCTTTTAAGATAGCGTTTGTTAATAACCCTGTTCTCATAATAGTTGTAAAGCTCTTCTTCAGTGAGTCTCATATAAGCCTCAACCAAGGGATGGTTAATGGGTGTATATTCACTGCGATTTTTAAATCTAAACTCAGTATCTCTATGGGCGGTGTCTTTGAACATGTACTTCAACATAACATTCCTACAAAATAACTTTAAATCTAAGACAGTATCTGTCAACTGGCTCTGACATCTGGGAATGAAATTCAACCCTTTATCTAACAATCGATGTTCGTCGGCACTTAAAATAAAATGGGAGATGTTGTGGACTAACGTTTGTTTGTCCACATTTTCCTCAATGTCTTCTGGGGTACATACTCCTCCGACAACTTCCTCTTCTGTCTGCCCCTGCTCATAGATCAAGAACGATACGTGTTTTTCTCTGTTCTCACTGGCAGGGGAAAAGACAACTGTGGAAGTACACTGGAGATGGGGGTAGGGGCTGAGTGTGTATTGGAAGTTTTGGGTCTCACCACTGGCCCATTGTCTGATGGCAAAGATTTAGGTTTCTCCTGATGTTGGTGTATTGTACTATTGATTATATTAACATCTGGGTATAAATTAATACTATCTGTAGTGGCAGCATGTACTATGTGTATAACATCTGTTGAATCATTAACAAAGTCAGATGTTACTGCATCACTATGTCTGTCAGTATTGACAAGTTTTTCTGCATCAGAAGTTTCAGTCTGACAAACATTCATATCAACTCTTGAGGCTGTACAATTTAAAACACTTCCTGTTGCTGAAGCATTTATATTAGTAAAAGCGGTCCCAACATTATTATCATGCTGTTTCATAGAAACAAAATTATCAGTGGAAGGCCTGGTCAAATCATTCGAATTAAACCTGGGCCAAACAAAGATATGTCTGATATGACTTAGTTTCCACCTTTATAAATCCCAATAAATAATAAACATACCATATTCACCTGTCTGAACACATACAATAATCATGTTCTAGAATGTATATAAAAGGTCATGGGCCGAGGTACCATGAAGCTTCTTTAAATATTATTGCCTTCTTTCCACGCGATTTTTATTTTTATTTTGTTCCAGTTCTTTGTGCGCTTTGGTATTTTTTTCATTTTATTTTTTTGTTTGTATTTGTTAAAAACAGGATTAGCAAGAATTAATTATAAGTAATGGATCTAGATTCATTTAAAAAGAATTCTGTAAGATAGCATATTATTAGTTTCTTAAATAAGTGACATCAAATACGCAGACTCCTGATGATGATTTCTCATGTTCACCCCAATAAATGCTGCTATAATACAAATAACCCTTGACAGAATGTCAACAAGACCAACATATATTACATCTCATTAAATTATCCTCCAGTGGTAGCGCTCCATTTCACATTTATAATAAATGTAAGTATGATGGTAAAAATATTAAAAGGAAGATTCAAAGAATGCTACAACTTGTCAAATTAGCTGAAAATACTTAAAAGTTATGTCTCTACCAATTCAGAGCTGATGTCCCTTTCAGAATGGCTTTCTCACTGAAAAGCATATATATGAGACATAGTCTATCTGAACCAGAGACAATCATCTTCTGTTTAAACACAACAATAAACTAGGTCAATACAAGTTTTGGATGGTGAGGCACTTCCAAAAGAAGAAATATATGTATGGAGAATTTTTAATTTAATCTGAACTATAACAACAATCTAGCATTTCAGAATGCTAGTAGCATATGTTTACTACAGAACATTTTCACAAGGTAAGTGTACAAGCTTACAGAAAAATCTATTCTCAGCTCATACAAGGATTCTGAACCTTTAAATGCAGAGCAGTAAGCATATGTTATGTTATACTGCTTGCACTATGAGCAGGAATGCCTGAGTGAGTGAAAAAAGAAGAAAAAAAGAGACATTCAAATCTGTATAAAATTAAAAACAAAAGTAACAGTCACCACATCCCAAATGCTAGTTTCCCTATAAACCTATCAGCTCCATAAAAGAAACAACACAGTTAAAATACATATAATAATGACAATGTGCTGTCTATAAAACATTGTATTTGCAACTTATTACTAGATGTTAAAGAAATAAGTACCGGACAACCAGAACCAAATCATCCACATCCAGCTTACTCTGTTTAATGCCTTCTCTACATTAAGACCACCACCAACAGTGGTATTTTCTTACACCCTGCTTCACTCTGGATCATCATTGTTCTATTAATGTTGCCAAATGTTTGCTGCCCCTACACAAAACCATACTGAACAGTACGTTTAATTTTGGCAACACCTTTGCCATTCTTTTAGCTATTACGGGCATAAAGACTTCATAATCATGATTTAAAATTGAAATGGGTCTATATGAAGCTGGGTCTAATGGGTCTTTGTGTTTTTTAGATATTACAGCCATCATAGCTTTCTTACAGGATGTTGGTACTTCCCCTCCTTTTAAAATACTAAAAGAATAAAGAATCATGGTACAGTGTTAAGAGACACAGATGACTTCCTTCATAAATTGCATCCAGTGATGGAAGCAATAATGGATAAATCTAGCCTTCTTCTTACCACATTAGATATCAATAGTCTTTTTACTACTATACCGAATGAAGCAGGTATAAATTCAATAAGAAGATTAATATCTGCAAGGAAGAATGCATTAGAGACTCAAACTATTTGTGACCTACTTGAGTTGAGTCTGGAGAATAACTTTCTCTTATTTGGTGAACAAAACTATTTACAGAAATGGGCGGTTGCCATGGGCACCCCCTGTGCCAATAGTTATTCGAACCTAGTTCTAGTTCAATGGGAGTTGGAATTTGTTTTAAATACTGACAACCCATGGTTCGATAACATTCTGTACTATGGGCGTTTTGTAGATGACTTGTTCATCTTATGGAAAGGAAGTACAGAGCAATTTCAACTCTTCCATAATTATTTGAATACAACCACCTTGTTCTTGACTTTTAGCTCTAACTATTCTAAACACACAGTAAGTTTTTTGGATGTTAATGTTATGCTCAATGAAATAGGAGAACTAGAAATCGATCTACACAGGACAAGTACCTGGCGTAACCATTATCTGCTGAAAAGCAGTATGCATCCTAGACATATTTCCAGAAACATCATGAGAAACGAAACTAATAGGATTTATAAACGTTGTAACCGAGAGGACACACGTAATAGAGAGGTGAGTCTTTTACAGGAAAATTTGAAAGAAAGATGCTATAAGAGGAAAGACCTGAGGTTACCAACACAGGAAAAGGAAGATAGGAAGAAGGATAAAGATACACTGACCAGATTTGCTCTAACTTATAGCACGGATAACTATCAAATTCAGCAAATAATCCAACAGTTTTGGCCCATTTTAACGCAAGATTCCCAGTTGAAAGATATAGTGGGAGAAAGACCACGTTTCTGCTACAAAAACAAGAGAAATCTGAAAAGATTATTGTGCACAAATACACAAAAGGCGAAGCGGATTCAAGGACAGAAGGGGACTTTCATGTGTGGCAATTGCAATATTTGTACTCTGATAGATAGTAGCAACAAGTTTGAGCATCCAAGAACGAAGAGACTTTATATATTTGATATCAAAGCAACCTGTACCACGAGCAATGTTGTTTATCTGGCTACATGTAGATCATGCCAGTCATTTTATGTAGGCAAAACTAACCAAATGCTTAAGAAATGCATACAGAGGCATCAAAGGGACATTGAGAACCAAGATGTTCATAATGCCCTAGCTAATCATGTCAGTCAGCATAAAGATCAATTGTTTTCATATAAAGCTATACAGACCATACATACTGGCCCAAAAAAAGGGGATATTGAGAACATAACTGAACTTAGGGAAACCAAATGGATAATAAACCTTAGAGCTGATCAACATCCGGGGTTGAATAGTGTTATACCGTTGAAACCTGTCTTGAAGAGACGCAGATCGACCATGAGTTAACAAGATCATAAGTGATGAATGATAAATATCTGAAGAGATATGGTGGAATCTTAGTAAAATCTCCTATTGATCTTGAATGGATGGGATGAAGTCAGAAATTTAAACTTATTGATCTTGGATGGATGGAATGAAGTCTGAAACTTGCATACATTGTTATAATGAAATAACATACTTATTATTTTGCTTTATAAGAGCATTTATGTCCTAATGGAAGTTTGATTATGTTAGTGTCAAGATTAGAAGATTTGATGCTGTCGACATATGCTATTTGTAGTTTAATATGCCCATATCTTTCCTGCTCTGGTTTCATCAAAACAAAACTGGACAGTATGATAAACATCTGAACAGAGATGGTGGAATTTTAGTAGAAGTTCCCTATTGATCTTGAATGGATGGGGTGAAGTCAGAAACTTATATATACTGACTTTGGATGGATGAAATGAAGACTGAAACTTGCATACATTGCTAGAGTGAAATAACATACCTATACTCTTCTCAGGAAAAACTTATAGGCAGTCACCATGTGAATTTATCGCAGTACAAATGTGGCAATGCAAGACATGGAGCCTTGACATTTATTGTCACTTAGTAATTGTCCTGCTATATTCCTGTCTTGGGAAATGAAATTTTAGTTATGACATTGCCTATGTTTATTGAAAGCGATGCTTACTACTATATATATTATTTTTTGTCATCCCCATCACTGGACATCAGAGATATGTGAAAAACTTCTTTTGGGTTAATTAGATTAAAGAAAAGAAGTTTCATAATAGGAATTTATGAAAGTCAGCAGATTTGCTTTTGCCGCTCCTTGGAAGCCACTATTGGCTACTTAGATCATCCATTTATTGTTCGTGCCATTTTTCCTCTACTGAATATTAGAAATATGTAAAGAACTGCTTTTGGGATTATTTGGCAAGTTTTTCAATAAGAATACATGAAGGCTAGCAGATTTGTCTTTTGCTGTTTCTTGGAAACCACTATTGGCTGTTTAGTTCACCTATTTTGCATATTCTGACTCCCATACATTAGTGTGAGGCATGCTTCTAAGTATGCATGAAAGCTAGCTGCTTCATCTGTTACTTCTTTTGGAAGTGCTATTGGTTATTAACATCACCTACTTTGCATATTTCATTAGTACTGAACATTAGCAAGCTGTGTGAGGCATCCATTTAGAAAATGGGATTGTTAACCCAGTTTATGCAAATCAGATGGAGAAATCCAAACATGAATTGGCTGGAACCTTGGTGTTGATATTCTCATTGAGTGAATAATTCTGACTGGCTTATATATACAGATGAATGTCCCATTTGATTATACAATCTGAAGAACTATTCGAAAGTGCTTATCGTTGGACAAGGGACTTAATTTTTATTATTTTTCTTCTTATTTTGTTTTATTTCATTCTTTTCATTAAATTCTGGATTTTAACAGAACTTTTATTACTGGATTGCACAGACAGTTTATTTGCTTTTCAGCACAGTGTTAGCCTGGGTGAACCAGCTGTCTTTTAAAATACTGTGACCCAAAACATTCCAGATCTTTATCACTTACTTCACTGCTATGTTCCAAACTTCCAGAGGAATACCATCTACTCCTGGAGACTTTACTTCAGATTGATTGTACATGACCATTTTTATATCACCTCCTCCTATCTTAACTTCTAATTTTGAGTCTAATTTACCTCTACCCTTGGCATACTTAAGACTTCCATGAATATGTCCATGTGTTCTTTTTCTTAATTTCCAAGTTTTTCTGCTTTATAAACATTTTCATAAAATTTCCAAAATATCTCTAATCCCTCTACAAGAACTCTAGTTATTTTTCTTGTTATAGATTCCCTATGTGGGGCAACAACCCTGTCTACTTTCTGTCGCTCCGTTGTTGTGCTAAATGTTTCTGTCCCCTGCAGTTATTATAATAAAACATTTGCTTAATAGTAATCTTTCTAAACTCATGCAGATTATCCCGCTATTCCCTTATTTTCTCTTTAGCACTCTGCACTTGCACTTCTTGTTCTGTGAGATTCCCCCTATTCTGCAATACTTTAACATTTTTCAGCCCTCTAAATAATTCCTTTTACTTCTTACCTCTTTTTATTTTATTTTTACCTATTTTTAAACTCCACTTACATTTTATCCTACTCACTTGATATTACTTCTGAAGAAATTTCTATCTCCCTTAACACTCACATAATTTCCTCTACATATTCTTCAAATTCCTCTTTTTTATAACTGGTAGGTGAGTTATCGCCACTGTCTCATTTTTTACTTCATTACCCTGCATTTTTATTTTAGATGATATTGGCACATAATCTGAAATAGTTATTGTATGTGTGTTGAAGCTTTTAATTACATGCATATGTTCCTGTACAATATCATTTCTGTCTAGTCTAGCCCGGTTATTGTACCTTAGGGAATAATATGCAAATTCTTTCTGAGTTCTTCTTAATGAATTCATGCCGTCCATACCAAACATTTCCATACATTTCTTCAGAAATCTTCCCACTCTTAGGTGCCCAGACACATCATCACTGTTGCAAATCCAATTCCAGTCCCCAAATTTTCTTAACTTCCATAATCATAATTTTAGGTAGAATATAAATACATGCCAGTATAATCCTCCTCCCTTGTCAGTAGCCCCTTACTACCACAAGTCTACCATTATTATCTTTTTTCCCCTCTTTTATTACTATTGGAGCTCCTCATGCAATAAGTATAAGTACCCCACTTTTCTTCTGCCTGATACTCTGTTGATTATCCCTCCTAAAATCCTTTATCAAATTCACAAGCTCACTTCTTTCCAAATATGTGCTTGTTCCACTTTGCATTTCTTAATATAATTCAATACTCTTTCTTTTTTGCAAATACCCATGAGGTCATTAACATTCACAAATAATATGGCTACCATGGTCATTAACATTCAAAAATAATATGGATAATGTAGTCATTATAAGAAGTTATCATTCCCATCATCACACCTACTATATATGACAGGTTTTTAAAATGTCTATTTCCAGCTTTTGTGTTATCTGCACCCACTAATGTCTGGCAGGTTGATTTTAATACAGTTGTTTCTTGTCATCTCCATTTGAGCCTATGCCACATTTTACAGGACTTTTTTTTAATGAAAACCCTCAAACAAAAGAATGCACTCCAGAACACTCTCCAAACCTATTAACTTAAAACACACAAAATTGCATACATCTTCAAATAATGAAGTTTAACACTCCTGATAGGAACAATTGTCCCAAATTAACAGCTGCACATATTGACATCACCTAACCTAAAATTAAGGTTATCTATGCTAAGATGCATGTTACAGTCTGTACCCAGTTCAGTTCAGTGCTAACTTTACCCCTCTCTCATCCCAGGCCCATCTCTATATCAGAAGAATGCAAAGTACCTGTAATCACAGCTGCACAAGTAAAAAACACACTCTCCAAAGCCAAGAACACAGCATCCATGGGACCTGACAACATTCCATGCTTCGTTCTACATGAACTACAGAACGAACTGGCACTCCACCTAAGTACCATGTTTAATCATAGCCTCACCTCAGGTTTTGTGCCCACTGAATGGTGCATAGCAACAGTTATCCCACTCCACAAAGGGGGAGCCACCAGAGACCCCGGGAACTACCGCGCCATTAGCTTGACAGATTGGTCTGCAAGGTATGGAACATATCATCGTGGAACTTATAAACAATGAAATTGGTAATCTCCAGACTCTGGACCCTACCAAGTTCGAGTTTGTAAAAGGCATATCATGTCTCCTAAACCTGACAGACTTCTTTGAAGCGGTCACCAAAGGTGTAAATGAGGGTAAGGTGGTACACACAGCCTATCTAGATCTCACCAAGGCTTTCAACACCACCCCCGACTCTGGAATTATAGACAAACTCACTAAACTAGGTATAAATCCCTATGTCACAAGATGGGTTGCCAACTGGCTCACTGACCGAACTCACACTGTGAAAGTAGCAGACTCTAAATCCAACTTCAGACCAGTGACAAGTGGAGTACCACAGGGTTCAGTCCTAGGTCCTCTCCTGTTTGGTATCTACTTCTCTGAAGTACAGGCTAACACAGAAGGTCTTTGGCTAACAAAGTTTGCAGATGACTGCAAACTAGGAGCCATACTCAAATCTCCTAACGATGTGGACATCCTGCAAAAGGGCCTCACTGAGACAGATGCCTGGTGTCAAAGCCATGGCCTCAAGCTCAATGCCAAAAAGTGCATTGTCATCCCTTTTGGTAAAAACTCTGTACCCATGAACTACAACATAGGTGGTAGTCTACTTAACACCGAAAGTGTGATAAGAGACCTTGGAACACAGGTGGACAGTAGTCTCTCCTTTGATAATCACATCACTACAGTAGTTAAGGAAATCCTTCTACGTGGCACACCTCATCACAAAAGGTTTCTCATCCAGGAAAAAAGAGGTTATTCTTCCCCTCTACTCATCACTCATTAGACCCATTATAGAGTACAATGCCCCTTTTGGTATGTACCTCACAAGACATCTGAAACAACTGGAAAGGCCACAGAAATACCTCACAAAGAGGATTACCGGCCTCAAACAGATGCTCTACACAGACCGCCTCAAAAAACTCCAGCTTTACTCTGTCGCATATCGCCTACTCAGAGGCGATCTCTGCCTAACATATAAAGCTATGTCAAACCCAGAGCTGTTGGACATGCTCCACGTAAAGAAATCTCAATCCCTCCGAGCTACATGCTCTAGGGACCTAAATCTTGTCACCACAATAAACAGAACATGCTGGAGGGATAGATTCCTGTCTCAGAGACTTCCCATACTCTGGAACAAACTACCTATCTATATCAAACAAAGCTCCTCATTAGCACTCTTCAAGAAAAATCCTGATGATTGGATGGGAGATAGGAAATTCACCCCAGGGATCACTTCTGTGGCTCTGCTTGACAGGGGCACAGGAAAATAATTTTCTTGGGTGGCAAAAGCCAGGGAACCATTTGGCTAGGCTTATATAGGCCCTAGGGCCAATAGCTTAGTACCCACCTATGAACCTATAAAATGATCTTACACACACACACACACACACTAAAAACATGCTTCTGGTTGACCCTAGTTTCTTACAATACCTCTTTTTCCATTCATGTTAACCAAGTCTGAAAAAGGTTTAACTTTCCCTTCATATATATTTAAAATTGCCCAAACCTCTCTCCCCGTCCATACAGTTCTTGCATCATAAATTATTTTTATTTTTAATTTCACGCAAGTTGTTATACTGAACTATGCTTTCAATTTAGTCTCTTTCGTGTCAGTTGTTATAAACTGAACAGCCTGTTTTTCCTCAGACACAATGCTAAATTCTGAAAAAAATTATTCTTTCCATGGGACAGTCATTTCTTTATCTTTTCCACTTCACACATAAACTTCTCTAGCAGTGCACAAGATTTAAAAGTTAACCCATAAAGATCCTCTATTTCCAAATGTATCAATGCTCTGATATTCTGCAATTTAAACCCCAGTGGTACAATTTTACTCTGAAGTATTTTACAGCTATTTTTTTTTCATTAGTTTAAATCTTAATTCTTACCACTGTCAGTTTTCATTCAGTCTACTATATTCCTTCCTGTGTTTTTCTTCTTGGTACTTCCAGTCTGGATGTCAGTCATTTTTACAGCTTCTTCGAAAGTTAATCTTTCAGCTGATTTCTTGTTTAAACCCTGTTGCCTGTGCACCCCCTTTAAGCTAGTTTCTCCACTACCCAAACATGCACCCAAACATGCACCAAATAGCCTACTTTCCTTCTATAATGCCAAGAAAGTGTTCTCCTCTCCTCTCCTCCCACAACAAATACTCTTTCTGTCAACACTTTTCATACAGTCTTGCTCCATTTCACTGCCAGTATTCTCCTTTCTCTCCTCCATCTTGGAACTGGTAGGGAAAGGTTTTTTAATGGCATAATGTTGTAGAGTTAGGGTTAGCATACATGAGCAAGATGGAGCAGGAAGCAAAGACAAAACCTGATCTCATTTTTGTAGCTGTGGATTTTTTAGTGGGAGAGAAGTATTCAATGTTTTGTGATTCACTCTTATGAGATATTCAGTGTTTTGCGATTCTCTCACGTTTTCTACCTTTCTTGACAGAGTCATATACTCACATATGCATACATATATAGATAGGGGTGTGTGTGTGTGTGTGTGTGTGTGTGTGTGTGTGTGTGTGTGTGTGTGTGTGCGCACATTTGTGTAGATAAACTTAACCAATTCATTCATCATATTTGACATAGTTTGGATGATTTGCAAGTTCCATATACACATTAACCAAGCTCAGCCCTGACTTGGAGGATCATTGAGCAGTGAGTTTATTTTTTTTACTCTTTTTGATAGATTATATGTTTAGGTTTCATGGAATATGAGGTAAATTTCAGTTTTTTCAAGAGCTAGTTCTGTCTCATGTTTTAATTATTCTAATTTTTTTGAGAGAGTCAATTTCTTACCTTTATCATCAATACTACAACTTAAACTACTAGAGTTTATTAAGAATATCTATAAACTCCTCATTCCAGTCTCTTATACTATGTCATTATCCTGCCATAAAATAGGTTTTAAAACAGAATATCTTGTTTTCATAAAAATGTCTATTTTTGATGGAAGCCAGAGTTTAAATTATTTTAAATTAGTAATTTTTAAAGTAAGAGCATTATGATCAGAGAATGGACAACAGGTAATATTACATGAGATATCTTTTATATTAAATCTTGATTCCAGCATGGGTACCAAATGTATAACAATAATGTGCATATTTCAGTGAGGGTTTTTTTCTCCATAAATGAGTCTTTTAAGTTGAATAATCACAGCCAGTTACTAAGGGCTTTGGCTAAAGGAGATAATTTCATATTTCTATTAGCAGTAGATTGAGTAAAGTCACCTCCAATTATTAGAGTACCTTTAGAATTTTCAGTTAAGTAATCAAGATGTTTTTGGCTAGTCTTACTCCCATCTATTGAAACCAATAGAGATTTACTAAAGTCTAGATTCTTTTGTTGTATTTTATTGTCATCGTTGACATAAACCTTTCCTTGCCTTCAAATTTATGAATAATCTGTGGCATAAGCACATTTGATTTCCATAAAATCATTACTCTTCTCCTTCTACTTTTAAAAGATTGAGATAGGATTATAAATTAATTTGGAGACCACATATCTCTATCAGAATGTTTAATATGAGTTTTTTAAAGAAATACTATATCAGCTTTATTTATGTTAAGTGACTTTAATAAACTCCCCCTTTCTGGATGTGTTTTAACCATTAACATTTAGAAATAGTAAAGATAAATCTATCAAGTTACATAAGAGTATCATATAAGAATTTAATTAATTCTTTGCATTTGGTAAATTCTTTAATATTTAATTCCTTATTAAATAATGAAGTAGGCTGTATTTTCAGACATGCCTTAATATTTAATAAATAAGTAAATATCTAAGAAACAAAATAAAATACCTAAATACAGTCATGGAATTAATAATATAATTACTAGCCTACTAGACTACCACCAATAGCAAACCAGAAAAATAACCTTAACAATTTAGAAAATAAAGCTCTTTCAGTCAGAGCCCTGCAGTTTACATAAATGAAATTTCTCTGAGAATTATATATTTCTGCCATTTATTTATTTGTTATATCCTCCTTCTTCTTCCCCCATAAGATTAATTTATAACTTAGTTTCCACCTTTTTAAATCCCAATAAATAATAAACATACCATATTCACCTGTCTGAACACATACAATAATCATGTTCTAGAATGTATATAAAAGGTCAAGGGCCGAGGTACCATGAAGCTTCTTTAAATATTATTGCCTTCTTTCCACGCGATTTTTATTTTTATTTTATTCCAGTTCTTTGTGCGCTTTGGTATTTTTTTCATTTTATAAAAACAGGATTAGCAAGAATTAATTATAAGTAATGGATCTAGATTCATTTAAAAAGAATTCTGAAAATTGCATACATCTTCAAATAATGAAGTTTAACACTCCTGATAGGAACAATTGTCCCAAATTAACAGCTGCACATATAGACATCACCTAACCTAAAATTAACGTTATCTATGCTAAGATGCATGTTACAGTCTGTGCTCCTACTTACACTAATTGCTGTCTGTTCTTGACTTACCTTTATTTCCCTACCAGATGTGAAAAAAAACTTGTATGGTTTCAGAAACCATTGCATTTTAGCCTTAAAAAGTTCCTCTGGCTTTATTGCTTACCTTTGTAGTCATCTTGTCTCCATGGAAACAGAAGAGCAAAGTGTCTTCAGCTGCAGACTTCTCAACTCACACTGAACATTTATTTGTCAAAAAATATTTTCATCATATTCAATCTTCCCTTATTAACTTGCTTACACAAATTATAAGATTAAGCCAAGGGCCTTAATTCAGACATTCACCTATGCAAAAGTAAGAGAAACCTATCAACTATATATACATCTGTGCACTTTTACACCCCATCCCCCAGCTCAACAACCTAAGATTACAGCATGTTAACTAAGCATATATTTGTCCACTCGTCTGTTTTTACACTGTAATGCCTATATTTCTTAAAATTAAAAAGAATAAAAAGGCACTTGTTTACTTTAATGACTTTATCACAAACAACAATAACTGAAAAGGATTTACTATATAACATGCCATCTATATCACAAAATGTTTTATATAAATAATGTTAAGAACAAAAACTCTTTTAGTCACAGTTACTTTTTCCTCTTCCTTTTAGTGTCCTTCAAAACATTAACAGCATGAAGTGGGGTATATGGTTTTCAGTCCCCTACAAGTTTAACAAAGTCAGCCAAAATTACACTTTTTCTTGTAATGCCATATTTAACAAATGTGATTGATGTTTTATAATCTCAAATTTAGCCATTGAATTCAGTGTTGCTGGTCTTCTTCCTGTTCACCTCCATCTCCCAAACCCAGACTCTAGGTCAAGCCAAAGGAATTCCTGATTCTTCTTTCAGCTCCTGTGTTTTTTTTTCTGTCTCTCAACCATTTTCCTTTGGAACACTGAAAAAGGTTTCACTGGCAAATTCTCTCTATGAACTTTATTACCAGAAGAATGAGAAGCAAAGTCCCCTTCTGTCTGACAGCAAACGTTTGTATTTCCTCTTAGCCTATTCTGCATCAAAAATGACTGATCCTCCAGGGAAAATATTCTTTTAACTGTATACAACACTTGAATCTCACACCTGCCTCTTGACATTCCCTGATTACTGGGATAAATTTACTTATCTTCTGCCTGGTGTATAGATAATAATCATTTTCCACAAACATTCTGACTCCAATTTTTAACGGTTTGCCCTTTTTGCCACAGCTTTGTCAGGACCAACTCTTTCTGCTAGTACGACTGCAGCTTTACTAATACAGGTCTTGGCTGCTTTCTCATCTCTTGACTAGGTTTGTAGCATACCCACAATGTGCTTTTTCAATTAATAAGTCCTGCTTTGGAATACCAGTACAGTATTTTACTTCCACTTTCTCTGGTACAGCAGAAAACCTCAGGTCACCCATGAATGCCATGTCTTCTAAACCTATTACTTTTTGAAACAACTCTTTTTCAGCAGTTTCATACTCATCCAGACTTTTCTTATTTCAACCTCTGATTCTTGCAGTTTTATCAGTTCATATGAACAGTTGTTTAAAGATTCTTTCATTTTTCCAGCCTTTTATGTGAGTTGATATACTTCTTCAGCATTTCATTTCTTTTAATCAGCTCTGAACACATTTGATTTATTTATTCCTCTACATTACTGGAAGCCATGTGTTGCACAAAAGCTGGAGCCTGATCTGTTTTTTTTACAGAACAGCTGCTAGCTGATTTTCTTTCAGGCTCTCTAAGTTTCATCTTTGCTGGCATCTAGGCAGTGTACTTACAAGCCAGTAACTACATTTACTAAAACTGGTACAGTTAATGGCCCTTATCTCTTAGTTTCTTTTTTCACACTGGGACAGCTAAAATTACGCTACTGATCAGTGTGCATTCATCTTGGAAGTCTCATATCAAGATTATTTATGAACCAACTTAATATCTGACTCATTCCGATCTCTCCCAAGTCAGTGTAATAACTAACACAACAGAGTAATAGTTAACCTGGCAGCCTTAGCTACCAAGGGAGTTGAAGTTTAGGTGGTACACCACACACCCTACCTGTGAGTCTACTGGCCCTTACTATCAATCTCTGCAAGTATGAAACTGCTGATGTATTTGAGAATTTTCACTGAGTTGCTGTGGAAGCTCTCATCGAGATTGTTGATAGCACTATCCAATCCATAAAAAGAGATGAATTCAATTCCAGAGCATAATGTTTTAAGGTAAGAAATACATCCCCTCAGCAGGTAAGAGAGAGCTCTGCCACTTTATCAAAAAATTCACTTACCTAGCTTCAGAACACTCAGATAACTCTATAACTCAAGCACGTACAGAACGAGTCTGAAGGGAACGTCTGGAACTCCTTTCACTGTCCCCTGAATGGGGGGGGGGGGACTAGTATTCATCCATATAGAATAAAATTATTTTCCCAAGACATATCAATACTTTTTGCCTAGCTAGAGTCACTTTGAGAAGGGTCAAGTACTGCCATTGGCAGTCTGTGATGTATACTGATAATACATTCTTCAAATGCTCTCAGCCCTCTCAATGCTGGGTTCCATCACTGATCTGAATATGAAGGAAACCCTAGGAGGTGACACTGTGGAGTGGTCTTTTCACTCTGACTGCAGTCAAGTTTCATAGGTGAGAAAGGTTAGTGAAAGCATCCCTTAAAATTTAAAGGAAAGACTGGTGTACCATAGCCTACAATATTTTCAGTAACACTTGGTATCAAGATTACATTTATTCACTATGATGCCATAAGAAGCAAACCTCCTTATCCATTCACTGCCCTGTGCAACATCTTCTAACCATCTAATGCCCTCGGATCACCACATGTCCTCCATTAGTGGCACTCTACCCATTCTCAGCCTGATGCAACTCCTATGGATGTAGCTGTCTCCACACCTTCTCATGGAGTAAAAAGGCACCAAAGACTTAAGTGCTACAATTTTTTTCTGAACAGGGTACCACCCCTTTAAATGCAGAGAGACAGACCTACTAAGCCAACCAACCAATGGCCCTTGTGGACTCAGATCTTAAGATATAGTCTTCTAAGACCACTCATATTGGAGAGCTGCTTGTATTGTAGACTAAAAGCTGTATCAGTATAAAGACAAACACATATGTCCCCAGTACTTAATTCCTAAGCCTAGTTCACTTGCGGAGGCATCTCTCTCTGTTGCTTTGAATCTGCCTTGCTTTCCTGCCTGTTAGGTCTATAGTCTTGATGCAAGCAAGCCTGGTGCTCCTGCAACAGAAAGGGAGTAAGACATTTGAATATATATACATTTGTGGTATGATTTAAGCACACAGTATACATGGCAGAGGGTAGTCTAATATGATAACTGAGCAGAACATGTATTCTTGATACACAGTCAAGAAAATCACATCTCTCCCAGACTGATTTATTACTCAACACCATAGGCAACATTTTGTCCAAAGATATCAGCATATAAACAACAACTCATGAAAATAAACCAATGTATGATTCACTGTGCATCATATTAACATTCATCATAACCAGTTACAGCATTTTGTTATTACTTAGATAGGGACAATTTTTATTCATACTGAAAATAATTATCTAAGCAGTAACAAGCTACTAACTCTAAGAATAAGTACAAAATGGTGTTATTTAGCACCAAGGATAATACACAGTTTGCTTAAACATGTTATTTTTCACCCATGGACTCTTGATTACCTATGGTTTAAGTGCTGTTTAATTTTATTTATGGTTTCCTGTTGCCAGGGTTTTACTGCAGCAACATCTGAGTTTTGTGCTGGTGTTGTGATTTATTCTAGAGTACCATTTCATTTCAGACACACTTTATATGGTTTCAGTTTACTACATTATAGAACAATTGTTCCAACTTTTCACATTTTTTGAGGAGCTTAGCTTTTACACTGTGTGTTCCATTTCACTACAAAAGTAATAGTTACCCTAGGTTCTAGTGTTCTCTTTTCACTGGGCCTGTTTTTTACTTGTGCTTCTTTAGTTTTGTATTCCAGAGATACTGATGTAGTCTTCTAATATGGCATTTCAGAGATGTTTAGTTGTGGCAGTCCCGCTGTAATTTTACTGGTGATCCTGATACTACTTCATTATTTGTTTTTATTTTATTTATTTACTTTTGGTCGGTGTCTTTATTTTTTCTATAGCTTTCAGGGACTGCAAGTGGATTTTCCACTGAATATGTCACTATGATTACTGCATTTGCAACAAATGTCTGGGACACATGTAAGAGGTTTTTGACTATCATAGCACTGTCATCTGTGAAACTGATGCAGAGGATGTTTTTAGGTATGTGTGTGACATCATGTTGGGGGCCAGGTAAAATACTGGCCTACTGTTTTGTCTTGCTGGCTACTGGTTGCTTGAAACTGTGGGCAACTTTAGTTCAGAGAAGTATGAGTATTAAATTTCACAGTTAGTGCCCATTTTTATTTTGCATTCACATTTAAGAACTGTTTGTGACGTCATTGCTGGATTGTGTCTTGGATATTTGAAAGACCTGATGTGGAAGTGTTACACAGCTTAAATTAATTAATCAAATTAATTTAATTACATTTACTTTAATTTTCTATAATTGTTAAACTCTGGATGTTTGCACTAATTTGCTGTACAATTGAGTTTACTTAAGTATTTTAGAAATTACACTCAGAGTCATACCTCTCAAGTGTACCTCATTACAAAGAACGTTCTTCATTTGTGATCATAAAAAGTTCATGTTACTCAAAGTTCCACTGTGAAAGGGTCTGCACACATTTAGTTTTAGCAATATATTTTACTGATATCCATGGTAAATAGAACTAATGCATTAAAATAACTATTCTGCAAGTAAAAATAACACATTTTAACCACCCTATGAGCTTCGTAGTTGAAGCTGTTAGTAAGTGTTCCACATTATCTGGTAGTCTATTGGCCGTTTTGGGCCAATTTCTAGCTCTTTCAAGTCCCCCTGTATAAAACCCGCTTTGGCGCGATTTTGCGCATACAGCATCATCGGGCAGCTCCGCTTAATTGGGTTTAAACCATTCTCGGCTCCACAAAGTCTGCTCTTCACTTTTTCCCTTAGCACTGATCTAGTTCTCATAATAAACACCCTATTCCTACTCTAAAGCCTGGCACTTGCTCACTAAAGCAATTATATAAGTCAGCACTAAAAAATTAAAAGTACTACACCCTCACAAACTCGCCCTTTTTTTCAATTATAAAGGAGTACCTTGTTCCCCATTGGCCCTTTTTTTCAATTATAAAGGAATTCCCAATACTATTCTAGCATGTCCAAAGGTCAGTTGTTAATCTCCTCTCCGGTCCAGCTGGTGAATCTGGGAATCTTGAGGCAATGTTACAACTGCCTCATGTACACAGACAACCCTCTCCTCCTCCCAACAAATTCCAACACATGTGAGAGATGCAACCATATAGCCAAACTGGACGCTAAGCTCTCTCAACTCAGTACTGGTGTAACCAGTCAGGAGGAGAAGGAAACCACACTCACTACAATTCCAGTCTCACATAGACCTACCACGACAGCAAACCAAACACATAAACACACAAAAACATACTAGGAGGCTCTAAATAAAAATCTGCCTAAGCAGCAGAGACCTCCAAAGTAGACACCCAAGCAACCGCTACCCCAAAACAAAACACATGCAACACATAGTTCACAAAGCCAGTGTGCCGAACAGTCACAGCCCTTAAGGCTAAACAACACACATGATACACTTGTAATAGGTGACTCTATCGTCAGGCACACTGACGTCCCGCTCACCAGGCTGAACCTGTCGGGCGCTAGGATCCACCACATAACACAAGCACTCAGGTCACTCCAAGGCAAGTACAAATATGACTCAGTCATTGTCCATGCTGGCGTGAATGACCTGAGACGTACCTCCCTGGACTACATGAAAAGAGACATAGAGGAGCTCTCTGAGCATGTAGCCCAGGCCGGTATGACCCTGACCTTGAGTAGCATCTTACCCTCACCAAGAATGATACCACAATATGAAGACAAGATGATCAATTTCAACAATTGGCTTAAGTATTGGTGTCATTCAAAGGGGATCCAATGCCTGTCAGCCTGGGATGACATGCTCGACAAGCCACGATGCTTCGCTAGGGACGGCTTGCACCTGTCACACCTGGGCTTTCGGATATTGGCAAAGGCTCTTGCCACCCCCATAGTGCCTTTTTTAGGCAAGGCTCAAAAGACAAACCCACCTCCATAGGTATCACAAGGGATAAGAAACTAAGAGTAATGCTACTCAATGCCAGAAGTCTAAACCTCAAGATGCACGCACTCGAAACTCTCCTTAGCATGGAGAACATCGATATCTGTGCAGTAACAGAAACCTGGTTCAAGGCTACCGAGAGCACCCCAGCACTACCAGGTTTTACCTCATACCATGCTTTTCAGCACCAAAACTTGGACCGAACCACAAAAGGAGGGGGAGTATCAATATTCGTCAATGATACCCACACCTCCAGGTTGGTGGCACAGCACGAAGCATCAGAGACTATCCATGTGCAACTAACAGTGGGTAAAACTGCCTTCCAGTTTATAGCCTGCTCTACAGACCACCCTCCCAAACCTAGGAACCCCACTCGGCCTTCCTGAAAACACTGGAAAATATGAAGGTCTCTCCAAACACCATTATATTGGGCGACTTCAACTACCCAAACATAGACTGGGAGCATTACTCTAGCTCCAACAACCTAGCCCAAAGGTTCCTAGAATTTATAAACTGAAATGCTATGGAACAACTTGTTACTACTCCCACAAGATGGGAAAACATACTGGACCTGATCATCACCAACATGGGGGCTCTATGCTCCAGACCAGAAGTGTATCCGTCACTGGTAAGATCAGACCATAAACTAATCTCACTGGATATTCACATCCCGACCCCACCCCCTGCCCAGAAAACTACAGTGAAAAACTTCTCTAAAGAAAATTTCACATGGAATCCTTCAAAGCCCCCGGGCCTGTGGAAAATATGGCCCAGACTGCAGAATCTTTTATAAATGCATTCTATGAACACCTTCAGGAATGCATGGATCATGCAATCCCAAATAAAACCAAGACCCAATCCTCCAAAGGCAGGCGTCCTGTCTGGTGGACCCCAGCCATAAACAAACTATACAACAGAAGGAGGAAGCTACTACATGATAGACCAAAGTCCCAAAAAGGTAGGCATCTCTGATCAGTATTAGCAAAAAACTATGGACACTCATAAAATCGTCTAAGGCCAGCTTTGAGAGAAAAATTGCACAGGACACCAAGGATAATCACAAGGCTTTCTTTAGTTATGTTAGGAACCTGGGTGGGAATTCCCAGATATGCTCATAATTAGTCCAAAATGACAAAAAATACACCGAACCCACAGACATTGCCAACATCCTAGCTGAAAGTTCAGTGCAAACTCCCCGCCCTCCCCACCTAAAGGGCAAATATCTATCCCAGCAGAGTGCTGCCCCCCTGACATCTCAGATGCTCAGGTAAGAGACAAAGCAAAAAACACAGCATCAATGGGACCAGACGGTGTCCCGGGCTGCGTCCTACATGAACTCCAAGAAGAGCTAAACCCAAACATAAAACTACTGTTCAATCTCAGCTTTACTACAGGACATGTACCCAAAGAGTGGCATACAGCAACAGTGGACCCTCTCCACAAAGGTGGTGCCTCAACGGATCCTGGAAACTATCGCCCCATAAGCCTGACTAGCTTGGTCTGCAAAGCTATGGAAAGGATCATCATGGACCTCATAAATAAAGATAGTGGGGACCTACAGACACTGGATCCTACCAAGTCCGGCTTTGTTAAGGGCAGATCCTGCCTCTTAAACCTGGTCGATTTCTTTGAAACAGTCACCAAGGCCATTGACGAGGAGAAGGTGGTCCACACAGCCTACCTGGACCTTGCAAAAGCCCTCGATACAATACCCCACTCGGGCATTATAGATAAGCATACTAGCCTAAATATAGATGGGTTGCAAACTGGCTCAAGGACAGAACCCACATGATTAGAATTGCTGGAGCCATGTCAGACTCCAAACCAGTTACAAGTGGCGTCCCACAAGGCTTGGTCCTGGGACCTCTCTTGTTCGGTATATATTTCTCGGAGGTACAGGCCAAAACAGAAGGACTGTGGCTGACCAAGTTCGCAGATGACTGCAAACTAGGCGCCATAATCAACTCTCCAGCCGACACAAGCATCCTCCAAAAGGGCCTCATAGAAACAGACAACTGGTGCCAGAGCCATGGCCTCAAGCTAAACGCCAAAAAGTGTATAGTCATCCCCTTTGGCAAAAACAAAGTGCCCACAAATTACCACATAGGTGGTAATCCATTAAGTATGGAAGAAGTAATTAGGGACCTGGGGACCCAAGTTGATAGCAATCTCTCATTTGAAAACCACGTGGCCAAAGTGGTTAGAAAAACATTTTATATAGCCCACCTAATCATGAAGGGATTCACATCTAGATCAGGGAAGGTCATCGTGCCTCTTTACTCATCCCTCATCAGGCCCATAATTGAGTACAATGTCCCTTTTGGGATGTACCTTACCAGACACCTGCAGCAACTGGAAAGACCCCAAAAGTACCTCACCAAGAGGATCAAAGGGCTCAAACAGATGTCATATGCTGCCCGGTTAAAGAAACTCCAGCTCTACTCAGTGGCATACCGCCTGCTCAGAGGCGATCTGTGCCTGACATATAAAGCCATGTCAAACCCGGAATTAATGGACATGCTGCACCTCAGAAAATCCAAATCCCATTGAGCTACGCGCTCGAGAGACTTGAACCTCAGCACTGAAATAAATAGGACATGCTGGAGGGACAGATTCATAACCCAGAGGCTCCATTCACTCTGGAATAAAATCCCAGTCTAGGTTAGGCAGAGTCCCTCATTGACTCTCTTCAAGAGGAATCTTGATGAGTGGATGGGAGATCCTAGGTTTACCCCGGGTATCACTTCTGTGTCACTGTTAGACAGAGGCACAGTATACTAACCTCGAAAAAGGGCACAGCAAAATTCATTTAAAATGGGTGGCGAAAGCCAAACACACTCTGGCTAGGCTTATAAATGCCCTTATAAATGCCCTAGGGCAAATAGCCTAGTATGAACCTATGAGAGGTAGTGTTCCTTATTCAGAAGACAGAAGGTTGAGACCTATGCTCAGAGTGCACTCCCCTTAAATAAATGTTACACTGCTTGCAATATTTTTCTTTTCTACACATTATCAATATTCTTTGTTCTTCACTTTAATTTATGTATTGATGTATACATAATAAGCACTCTAGTAAAACTTAAGCTGAGGTGGAAAGAATTCCTGTTTCACTAAGCTCCCAAAATGTGTAACAGGTGAAAACAAAAACATCTACATAAGTGCATATGTTTTTACACTGTAAACAACTGTGTGCACATCTTGACATATGTATGTAAATTTACATGTTTATGGCCACATCAGGCACAACACAGTCTGTCTACTGAGGGACCCATAAGAGCAACCAAGGCAGCAGTACATTGGAAGCACTGCTGGTATTCTGCTGTCCTTAGTAATTCATCCCTATAGCCCCAACATCCAGTCACAGCTCAAGACATGTCCAGCTGATTATATCAGCTGCAGAGTAACAAGGAAAAATCTGAAGCAAATGCACACAGTATGCTGTAATACAGAATAAGCCATGTAAATGAGCCTTTGTTACTGAAGAGCATACTGAAATGCAGGGCTAACAAACAGTACTCCAGTATCAAAAGAGTAACCCGTTTGTGAATGGTAACTACATTACTGACACCTTGGTACTCAGACATCCTTTCAACTATAATGCTACAGTTCTTCAACGTCTTAAACTGTCAGTGCATTTATTACTTGTGTGCAGTTACTTGGGAGGCATGACAGCTAAAACCTTACTCTTCCTAAGGGATTTCACACTGTATTTTGGTGACTTAGCAAAAGTTATTTATAGTTTTGGAAATATCTCAAATGACGCATGAATGACAGAATAATAGCAATCAGTTCACCTCTGAAGGTTTCTGTTCCAATCTGAAGAAATCAGTATGCAGAGATCAGTAGCCCCTGAGATAGCCACAGCAGACATATGCTGCAAATTCCAGCTCTGAACTCCAGCAGATCAGCCAGAATGCCCTCACCTCTACTGAATCTTGGATGCTTAACAATCATCTTGCCCTAAATCCAAAAAAGAAAAAAACTAAACTAATAATTTTTATCCCTAAGAAAACCACTCCCCTAGATAAAAAACTCTTCAGTATACAAGCCCAAGACAATACCACTGTAGAAGTTGTCCCAAACGCTAAATTACTAGGCATTATTATAGATGAAAACCAAAACTTTGACCTACACATAAACAGTAACATCAAAAAAACACACCAAAAACTCAGTATGCTGTACGGGTACCAACACTTTCTTAGCCTCTCTACTAGACAAACCTTTGCAACTACATTTTTATTACCCTCTCTCATTTATGGTGCCTTTCGCCTCACTAATATCCAAAATTATACAAAATCCAAACTTGATATGTGTTACAACAGAATAGCCAAATTTGCACCCAAGGCCAAATTTTCATCCCACCACTATAACTCACTGAAACAATTAGGCTGGTTGGAACTCCCCCACCATCTCTCATTCACCCAGCTAACTACAGCACACAAAATAATTTACAGACCCGCAGACTGTCCTGTTCTCTCAACTCTACTTGCCAAATACCAAGCCAGCAGGCAACTAAGATCTGAAAATCATCTATTTCTAAAAGTAGAAAAGCCCACCTTACCGGCTGGTCAGCTGCTCTACTCCTATACCATTGCCAAACTATGGAACTCGCTTCCTCCTTCTATAAGAAACACGGGCAGCACCACCACTTTCAAACAAATACTGAAAAATCATCTCAGCTCTTCCTGGCTATGTACCTGCTCTATAACCTAACCTCTTCCTTCTCCTTATATTATAACTAAATTCCTATGCTTTTTACTACTAGTGACTAATGATACTTTCTCCATATTTATTATTATTTTTTTTTCATCTCTTGTTGATACTGGTACAATAATGCTGATTAATTTATCTCCATTTTTACCACTCTGAATTCATCTGGCAACCTTCCTGCTTTTATGTATATATTCTGTATATGTCACTGTAATCAAACCAACTAAATTCCTGACTTATGTATATATTCTGTATATATTTCTGTAACCACTATGTCTAACACTGTTTCTACTTCTGTACCAATTAATGTTTAATTTTACTTCTGCATCTATGTTTTTGTCAGAGCTTTCCTCCCTGGACCTCCACTGAAAATGGGCTCTTTTAGGCCCAGTGGACTTTCCCGGTAAACAACTGCAATAAACAAATAAATAAATAAATATAAAAGCAGCAACACAGTGTCTGATTTTGTTTTGTGATTCTTGAACTATCTAGAGATGTGGTACTGTACATGTGTAGAAACATGTCATCTATGGATGTGGTTAAATAACACAGAAGGTGCTACTACTCTGCTTTACACAGAACAATGTAACTTGTATGTGAGTATGTTCTACTGGAAGATGTTGTGAAGCAGCATGTACTACTGATTCACAGTCAAGGAAATCCTACCTTGAATATTTAAACAAAATTCTTCAGTCAGGAAAAAATACCGCAGAAAGCTACTTTTGTTTAATTTTCTGCAAGCCATTTTCCACTCAAGTTTTGATTAACTGTTTAAATTAAAATCAGATGAATGTGTATTTTGAATGGACATTTCATGAAAGATGAAATATACATCAGTTTTATTTCCAAGCCCACTGTTATACAGCATGTTATTTTCTCTTAAAATTCAAACAACCATGCATTCTTTCATCACCAATGTTGTTTTATTAGACAGTTTTGTAAAATTAAGTGAAATTAAAGGAATTAATAAAGAAAATTATACAGTCTCCAACCATGTATGATAATCTCATTAAAAAGTAGTAGTAATTAAAAGGCAAACTTGGGAAATGCTGATAAACATGTTGAAAATAATCATTCAAATATTTTTGTAGTACAATATTTATAAAATGGAGCACACTGCAAATAATAGTTCTAAATCACAGTAAAGGCAGTTTCTAGTTCTTCATAAGGGACTTACCATTATCTTTTCCTTCAGCAGATTTCTTCTCTCCACAATAGTCACCTAAATAACAGATACAAAATCCTTACTAAAATGTAAATTAGCAAACAAATATTTTGAAAGTATGAGAGAGCTTGTACAATGAATCAGAAAGCATCATTAAGAGTCAAGAATAAACAAGAATGATTCAAACATGGAGAAATAAGCTTACTCAGCCAATCAAACTTGACAGTCCAAAACACAAGTTGTATCTGTTTGTGGTATTATCAAATTCAGAGTATTCCTTTGAAAGTGAACAACACTACGTTTTTACACTGACTATGAAACTTCAGTCTGGGTACCATACGGTTAAAGAGTACAGACTTTCCAGAAGCACTTCTGCACCTGTAGTTGAAGAAGTGATGCTTCCTACCTCTCAATCAATTTATTATTTTGCTACCTACAGATGAATTTCACTTTTACCTCTAAAGGGAATACACGGAAAAGTAAATGGTCCAAAATTAAGCCAGCATCCAGCCTTTCATTTATTTCACTATACAAGCAGTTCATTTTAACTTTTATAGTTTATCAAAAATACTTATTTATGGAACCATGTCAAATGATTTTGCTTGATCAACGTTTGCTGTGGAAAAAGTCAGTTCTTTAGCTATGGTAAGAAATGCTTGTTCAAAGAACATTTAGTCATTGCTCATTCTTTAAGAAGCTTGATCTCTGACTAACAAATGGTGCCAAAGTCACGGTTAAGCTCAATGCTAAGAAATGCATAATTGTACCTTTTGGGAAGTCAACTTTCCCAGCTAATTACCATGATGATAATATGCCCCTAAGAGATGACCCAGTGATCAAGGATCTGGGTACACACATAGACAGTAGCCTTACCTTGAACCACCACATGGCCACAGTGGTGAGGAAATCCTTTCATGTTGCACAACTTATGAGTAAGAGTATGGCATCTGGGTCCAAAGAGGTCATTATCCCACTCTATTCTGCCCTTATCAGACTATGCTGCCTTTGGTATGTACCTGACCACACATATGCAGCAACTGGAGCAACCTCAGAGGTTCCTTACAAAAAGACTACAAGGCTTAACAAACCTGCCTTATGTAGAGTGCCTTAAAGCCCATTCCCTCTACTCAGTCTCCAACAGATTGCTAAGGGATGATCTATGCCAAGCTTAGAAGGCATCCATAAACCCCACACTTATGAATATCATACACATTCATAGAATTTTGTCTGTGACTTAAACAGAACATGCTGGAGAAACAGATATGTGTCCCAGAGACTGCCCCTCCTATGGAACAGGCTTCCCATCCATGTAAAGCTGAGTTCATCTATTACCCAGTTTCAGGGTAATCTAGACCAGTGGATGCGGAATAGAAAATTTACACAGAGCCTGGCACCCATGTCCCTTATTGACAGGGGTATCTTAAAAATGCCTGGCCCTCAATGCCCCATTTAAATACAGGATGTCATTATTCTTTCGGGAAAACTTGGCTAGGCTTAGAAAGACTCCCCCAGGGTCGTTAGCCTAATAACGATCTATGAATCTATGACTCTATGACTTTATGAATGCTATTAAGTTTGAAAGAAAAAAAATTCTCTTCATGAAACCATCTTCTTCTTATTCAAGTAGAATAAGGTCTTCAATTTCTTTCTGTAATAGAAACGCAATCACTATCTGAATTTCTTCAAAGACTATGTAAATTAAGCAACTAGAACAATAACAATGTGGTTTTTCAGTACCTCTTTTTTTTGTTGTGAGTATGAACTACCATTACATGTCAACACATTTCTTGTATGTACCCATTCCTTCAGTAACCTACTGATATTTACTGCTATATGTCTGTCAATATTATTTGTATTTGTTTAGGAAAAACCTTGAAATTTGCAGGCAACAGAACAAGTTGTCTTGGTTTTATTTAAAGCTGTTCCTATAGTTTCTGTGATTTCAGTTATATGATCCCCATGTTCAAAAGTCATCTTTCCTTCCTATCTTGCTATCTGAAAAATCTTTCAAAGATACACGGGAGACATCCTTAGAGTCATAACTAGTTTGAGTTCTTTATTTATTTATTTGATTTAGTGACATTTGGTAACCGGGAAAGTCTGACTGAGTCAGAAACCCATTTTCAGGGGAGGCATGGGGAGAAAATCTCCAACAGTAGTGATAAAGTGACACTCACTGAAAAACATACAATATCAGATTACAAACAACACAGGATAGATGAGATGCATGGGCTGTAGAAGGAGTGTAACGAAGTACATATAAAATACATATTAATTAACATCTGGGATAGAAAAAATTAACATCACAAAATATAACTTTTCAAAATATAAAATAAGTTGGATTATAGGCATTAGTAAGAAGCACATTAACATTTGATGGTTCAAGAGAGGAAAAATTAATCATTAATCGATTTAGTACCAGTTAGAGGGGTAAAAGGCTGTAAAATATATGTATAAGTAGTTAGGGAGCTTGTGAGTTGTGTTATATTAAGAAAATAAAGAATTAGTTGGAGGGGAAGTAGAGAGAGATGGAAAGGTTTAAGGGGGGATAGGCGAAAGTATTTAAAGTTAGAGGAGGTTAGGAGGGTAGAGAGGAAGATGGGAGGAGACAGACAAGAAAATTAGGAAGGTGGGGGTTAGCTGTTGGTTGTAGGGCACGGGCAGATCCGTGTGTTGAATAAATAGTTTTTAGTGTACACTTTTTGGTATTATCTATTGTGGTAATATTGTTTGGTAAATAGTTCCATAGCTTAGCTATGACATAGGAGTAGTTTTCTACTACAAAGCCACAATCCTAGTTTTTACCCTTAGGTTTTGCTGTTGTAGTTGAAAAAAGTACTATTTTAGGCAGTGACTTTTATAACTGGATGTTTCGATTTGTTACATGTATGAAACATATTGGTAACTTTGTCTACAGCTTTCTTTCTTTATTCCAGTTTTAGTGTGCATTTTCCCTTAAATGGTATGTAATGCCTTTTCATCATGAGTTGTACAGCTCCACCAAATGTTTTTTTATTAAATTTCACAAAATGTGTGTGTCTTAATGGAGTTGCTATGGCTAGATATTCATTCATTTCATGACAACATTTACCTGCTACATCAGCTGTTGTTTCTGTATACATGCCCAGTAACAGGGTTCAGTCATTAACTTTATGGTCACCAATCCCTGCCCCCAAAAAGCAGAAGGCATTCTGACATGAATGCACAAAACTGTAATCAGAAGATCATGAATAGATATTTGTCCGAAATTCATATTTTATGTGAGGAATACAACTTTCTGTGCACCCCACATTACGTGGGACTGTGCTACCCCATTCCTACTTTTTTAATCACATTTCAGGTGACTGTTTCTCAGAAAAAGCATATAATTTCTGCATTAGAAAAGCAAATGATTGCCTTTTAATTAGCAAATTAAGAGAAAACTAACATTTTCAAAATACACAGCTCAAACGTGTTAAATTTTTAAGTATTTCTCTTTCACAAAAAATAATGGCTCCCTTAATTTCATCTTAATCGCCACATTAGAAATCCCAAAATATAGACTGATTAGTAGTGATAACTATTTCATTCTAAGAGCAAATATTACCAGTGTCATAGTTTGACACTATGGATGAAGTATTTTCTGGAGAGAAACATGAAGATTCCCACCTCCACCTCATGTCACCGAGAAAAAAATTTGCGCTAATACTACCTTTACTAATAAAGTCTATTTGTATACATGCGTACTGTACACAGTATTTGAACAGTGAATGTTCTCTAAGGACAGTTTTTATTGGCTGTGGTTTATTCCCTGCATTTTATTCATCAATTCAGTTATGCTTCCGTCCTTTTGACTGCTGATGGCCTGGTCATGTACTGCAGGTGGACAAAGTCACTTCCAGTCTTTTCATGCACATTGGTGGTCCTTGATTACTGTTTTTAGTGAACTAACATCACCCTGATGAACAATTCTCCATCCTCTCTGGAGTTGTAGTCTGCTCTGTAACGAGTGTGCTAAACCATAAAGAGTTTGGTTCCTGTTCCAGGCTTGTCTAGTGAGCACTTCCTGGCTTGTGTTATGACTTATTATTAGCATTGTGAAAAGTCCTGTTGTGCAGCACTGATTAATTCATAGCTTTTGTTTTTGTTTTTCTTTACCGTGATACTACACTGATATCAGCATCCCAGTTTTGTCAATAAATTCCATTTACATCATTTGAGACTGAGTAACTAATCAGTTTTTTTTATTCAGATCCCATTTCATTTATAAGTATCTAGAAATGCTAGTACAATTTTGATTGCATGTCTTTATTTGAACTATGAATAGTTGCCATTGACAACTTTGGTCAGGCAAGCAGTTTCCTGTAAACATTGTGACTGTGTCTTAAATGTCATGTTAGACTCCTCACAAATCACTTCTGGCCACTTAGATTGTGCACTCTCATTTTGGAGTGGTTTAGTTAATGGCACCAAATTAATATGTAGGCAGATTTATGTGAATTAGATTTATTATTTATTTGAAAGGATTATTCTTTCTAAGGCTAGTTAATGACTTTCAGATAGTATTCAAACTGATTAGGGAAAATTTGGCTACAGCACTTCTGTGACTTTTCTCCAGTCTCTGGGGGTACTGGAGAGTTGGCATTACAGAGAAACTCTGATGGAGCTCAAGGTAGGGGGTGATCATTTGGGTGGAACAGGAGGGGTGGATGTTAAGGAAAAAGATTGTGTGAAGATTGTGCAGCAGAGGTCTGTCTCTATACTTGACCTATGTGGGTTTCGAGACTGATTTTTGTTTGCACCAAAAAACAAAGTTCTCATCACATTTTCAGAAGCCTTGACAAAGTGGCATTGTTGCATTTATAAGCATTCACCCTGAAATCCAGCACTGGGAACTTGCATCTGCAGGAACTTTGATATGGGTTACATTTGTGGATTTGTGTCTTCAGATAAGTGAAGAACTAAAAAGAATGTGCCAGGAAGAAGTATCCAATAAAAGATTCATACATGTAGTAGTCCTTCATAGACAGCTAATAGGTAAGTATTTTATTTATTTATTTTATTTTATTTATTTAACACTTCTTTACTGGGAAAGTCTGACTTGGAACGAAGCCAATTTTCAGCGGAGGCCTCGGGAGAAATGTTCCAGATGTATGTCGTTGTATTTTCTAGTAGTGTTTGTGAAGGTTCTTTGCATGGGATAGCACTGGACATTTTGGGTTTTGCATGAATTTGTGCTTAAAAGACATAAGCTTGTAGTTTACATGGGATATTTCAAATGAACAGAAGCCAGAAGAAAAGCTTCAGAGAATATTGGTTACATCACAAGTACATTAAAATCATGAAACTTAGTATTGGATAGCTAAGCAGGGTACTTGAGGAGTAAAAACTGGAAAATGTGAATACTGGCAAAAAAGCAAATGTGAATTTGTAGGTAATATGGATTAAGATGTTAGGTGCAAGAGCAATAACAATTAAAGGTTTTAAGCACATGTTTAATTTGTAGTGAAGTCTATTACGGTTGGGTACACCTCTCTAGTCATGTTGTATAGGCTTCTTGACCTGAACAGAGGGACTCCATAATTGATTTGAAGGTTTTTTGTTTGATTTCTTGGCTTAATTGGCACTATTATATTTATCTTTTTGTAGAATTAATAGTCTGTTTTTGAAGTATAATTTGGTGTTTATTGAAGTATCTTGTTCAGTCTGTGCTTTGTGAAGTGATACAGGTCTCATCTGACCCAAACAGGATAAGACAAGCTTTTTATTTTCTTAGCATTCAGTATATTTTACAAAAAAGTCTTGTGTAGTTCAAAGCTCATGTCATTAACAGTGGATAATAAGACGTCTGGGCCAATGCAGTTGAAAGTGCTGCTGAAATTGTGTGTGACCCGGGGGGATTGCAAGCTGTTTTGTACATGAGTCGAAAATAACCGCATGCAATATGATGAACGTTCATTAAGGTTCAGAGGAAAATTGAATGTTATGCAATACAATCCAAATCAGTTTTTGAGAGATGGGCATTTGATTCAACAGTGCTGTGAAAATGCATTCTGAAACATTCCTGGAAGTTTTGAAAGGCAAGTGTCTGAAAGCAACATCAGAGACTTGCACTTAAATACACAAGGAAAGTGTAGAAGAGGGTCAATGTTTGGGTGCAAATGTTGAGCATAGGCAAGAAAGAAATAACTTCTAAACAGTAGTATTTTAGCAGGAAGAGTTACGGAAAGCCGAACATTTTTAAAGCAGGATTTTGGAGTTACTGTTGTTTTTCTAAAGAAAATTAAAAAATTCAAAAATGTGGGGAGTTTTCAGAAGATGGGGTGGCAAAGTGGCGCAACAGATACCATTGTGACCTCACAGCAAAAGGTGACCTTGTTCGATTTTTGACTGGAGTTCATTCTGTGTGGAGTCTGCATGTCCTCCCTGTGTTCATGTGGGTTTCCAAAGGGAGCTCCAGTTTCCTCACACATTCCAAAAACATGCAGTAGCTGGACTGGACATTTTAATTGGTCACAGGTATCAATGTGCATGAGTGGACTGTGTGGGTGAACTACCACTGCAGTGCTAGCCACTCAGCAGTATAAACTTTGGGTCTAGATGACTGTCACTATTGAAGTGACACCCCGATCCCATGTGCAAAAATGGGGAAAAGGATGTTGTGGATGGAAGAATATACTAGGTGTCATGCAAGGAATGTGGCAGCAGCCTGTCATGTTGAAATCTTTATTATTTGTATTAACTGCAGCACTGGTTCATGCCTGGAGTGTGATTATCTTTCATGAGGATACAGCCTCTGCCACTCCTCTTCTCCATAAGATCAGGACAGACATTGAATTCCATATCCTGTGGCATACAACAGATTTCCTCAGACCAGGTTTTTTGACAGTACAGATTTAAAATTGTCCTCAGGAAACAGAATGTTTTATGACTACTCACTTTATTTACATATGCAACTTTCCAGCAGTGTCCACCCACCTTACTTAGTTTGTTTTGGGTTAATTACCTCAGGTCTATAATTTGGATTCTGAATTAAAAAGTTAACAGTGGTCACAAATGTCCCAGTCAGTATATGACCTCTGCTGGAGATTAGATAAAAACCCAATCTATCACAAGACAGGCTGGGACTTACACATCAACATGAACTGCGGCCTGATGAAATATGATCCATCACTGGTTCTGTCACATTATTTCTTTAACTAATGCATGTTTTTTCCACATAGTAAATTCTGTAAAGCATGAGTTTATAGTAAAAATAATAATCATTTGTGTTTATACCTACTTGCAAATGTGCCACTGTTGCCAGACTCAAGGGTAGACAATGTTAGAAGCTTCAGTCAGTCATCAGGGAGCACCTACAATCTGTCAGACTACCAATGCAACTGCTGCCATGTCTGAGAGAGGCCCTTTTACATAACCATCCTCCAAGTCAGAGGGGTTCTGTGAATCTTTTGAGAAAGTACTGGGGACTGAGTTGTTCACAGAGGACTGAGACACAGAGATACAACATTTAATGACTCCACAGCTAGCCCCAGTGAAAGACATTTACAAAAAAATTTCTCTGTATGCACCAAGCATCTGGAATATATCCAGCAGTGCCTTCCTTATGCTGAAAATGGGAAGAGATGAACTAGGGACTGGGAATATATCTTCTGATCTTGAAAGGACCTAAGCCATGACTGAGTTCAAACTAAGAGGATAATGTAGGGCATATAGGAGACTTCACTCCATATTTCTTAAGGAGTATTGTATAGGACTCCATACCTGTACAGACCACCAAAAAAGAAAGCCATATGTTGAGACTTTTCTTAACAGTGATTAAGAAATGTGAAAGCCACATGTTAAGATCCCTCTTAACAGTGAGATGAAGATGAGAAACTGATATGTTGAGATTTCTATTAACTGTTGGAGAAACATGTCACCTATGTATGAAAACCTTGTTCTTCTCTTACTACAGAGCAATGGTGTCAGATGGTGCTGAAAGAGATCTAGGCAGCACAGCTGATGGCTGAAAGGAGGAGCCCAGCACTGAGGGCAGTTAAGTACCAGCTTAAATGTAGGATGCTGTTAGAATAATTTGATTAGCAACCTATCACTATAAAAGGATGTAGCATGAGGACAAGGGTTACAATGTGAAAGAGTATGCATAAGTTAGCAGTAATGGAAGATGGATAGTTCAACACTTATGGATGTTAAGTATATACAACACAAAAGTGTGATCCACTGCTACAACTGCATAAAGATAAGATGTGAATATGGCATTACGGTTTTGCTTTTTGTCAGCGATATTCTTATTTTCTTCCCCTGTTTCAATCTAATTTTAAAAAGTTGAGGTGACTTACAGGGGGTTGACATTGCTGGAGCTCCTGCCTGACTTATAAGATGTACTGCTCAGAGGACTGTACTAAGATGGGAAAACTCATCAAGATGATGAACTGTCCTCAATGTATACACCATGCTAGAAGGGTAACAGACTGAAGTCAAAGTGACAAAAGTGGTGCAGCATTTCATGAAAGTAACAAACTTCAAAGTAAGGTGACTATCCAGACAGTTTATTAAAGCTGCTTCAAGATGCTTTACCTTGCAATATCTATGTCATATAACCCTGACTGCAGTCTGTAATCCTTCAAACTTTAGTGCCACCTATGCTAATAATCCCTTCATTTTATCCGATGTATGATCAATTTAAATAAAAAGAAGGTTTAAAAGAATCATGTCTGATAAATTCAATGCAATCAAATCAACAACTATATTTTTAAAGATCATAAAGAAGGACTGCCTCACATAATGAAACATGTTTTATTGGTTAACATTGTACATTGCAGTTCTGACAAAAATGAATGTTCAATACAATTCTATTTTTTGTTTTCTAATAGATTCTTGACAGATTCTGATTCTAATTCAGCAGGAAGATGTCACACAGGGTGACTTCAATGTTTGATTAGCAGTCACCTGACTGATTAGCTGACAGGGGAAGGGCAATAAGTATCTACAGCTAGACCAAATGCCACTCTAGTGTTTGGGCAGAAAGCTCAGATCATGGAAAACAGGGTTCTGGTTCCAGGAAGGTCATGCACTACAGCTACCCAACCCAGTGTCGGTAGTCTCTGTCCATGTTTGCAAAGGCGAGCACATGTACAAGACTGAGGACAAAGCCTACAAAGAAAAACTTACACATTGCTACAATGGCAGCAAAGAAATTCATTACAAATTTCTGAAAGAAAAGTGTGCAGGTGAACATCAATTTACATAAGCATTTGCAACAAGAAGTAACAATGCCTTTGGTACAGAAATCCCATAGTGTCATGGTAGATCACTATAATACCAGATACTTTCTTACCCTAACATTTATTCTTCAACATCTGGGTTTGTCCACATTCTCATTTTCAACAGATAAGAATTTTTCCAGCACTAACTATGTTCCCTGTAATAATGAACTCCGGTCTTGCATTTTCAAATTTGCTGACACAGATGGTCAGAGACTAATGTTCTCAATACCAGGATATCCCAAAGAAAAGTGTGTATATGGAAGGCAAACATCCAGTGCTGAGACTTAAAAACATTTAAAAATTGTAAACACATTGTTAGTTGGTGAGTAGAACCCTACTTTGGATAATTATGACATTGACAAAATGTATCAATAATTCTAGTTGTGACCACTTAGTAAGACCTGATAGTACTCTATATAGAAGTTTAATACACCAAGCAGAATCAATCACAGTTACTCGCTTTCATCTTTAGACATCATCAGAACTGGGAATTAAACATTCAAAACACACCAATTAAATATTAATAAAAAACACACAAAACCCTGTTATTTGTCAGTCAGTAACTCAAGAATATAAACCAATAACTAAGGATATTTAAATCTTTAAGAAATGGGTAACCAATCAAATAGTTGACCAATGACAGCGTTAGAAATAAAAATTGCACCAATCAAATTGGTGTCCAATAAAAGCCTTGAAAATGAAAATTCAGCCTCTCTGCATTCAAAGTGAAAAAAAATGATATGTTGTCAAATGCACACAGTAAATAACTTTAAACCAAAGTTAAAGTTTGGATGCTCTTAGCTTTAATTCACTTGTGACTGAAATTGCTTCATTTAAACCAGGAAAGTTACTGGTGTCTAAGCGCAATTGCTAGAGCATCTCCCAATATAAAAGAGAATTACTCCAATTCCCTGAAAAGGCTGAGGTTTCAATCCTGTCTAAAATGAAAAACTTGAACTTAGAAAAGTTATGACAAAGCGAAGTGTGTCTGGCCAACACACTCGTCATATTTTCTTAAAATACTATAAACATTTTGATAAATACTTCAGTTAAAAGCATTGTTCATTTTGTCGATGAAAGCTGAAGATGTGGTGCATCTAGCCATGTTCACCACTTTGTCAGACAAACAATTATATCTACCTTTGAACATCCAATTGCAGACCTTTTCCAAAACTTCATTGTCAAGATCAGTATTGATAAAAGGACGTTGTCGATAGCGACCACATCTATTAGAACTATTACAGCAACTCCTCTGTGGTCTCCCTAACATGTTTTTAAAGTTATATTGGTTCTTAAAGGTAAAAGTAGGTGGATCCTTAAAAATGCTTTTAAACTCTCATCACATTGTAAAGTAAACCAGTTATTTGATACAATATTACAAATACCAGAGGCAACCAAGACATAATGGAGTATCATGTTATGGGACATATAAAAAGAATGTACATGCTCTGAGAAGCAGGTAAGAACCTGAGATTCCCACACCAGTGGTATAAATACTACCTCTGGACCAAAT
Organism: Protopterus annectens; assembly: GCF_019279795.1. Classification (NCBI taxonomy): domain Eukaryota; kingdom Metazoa; phylum Chordata; order Ceratodontiformes; family Protopteridae; genus Protopterus; species Protopterus annectens. The sequence continues at coordinate 274,104,208 of NC_056736.1, read as the reverse complement.
TCTGTTTTGCTTAAATCAATGTAACAGTCATTAATAATCTCGCTCGGAATACCTTCCTTGAATGAATGAATTAATTAATTCATCCCACTTTTTTATTATAGGAGAATATTTCCCATTTCTTTTAAGTAAAACTTCCTGAGAAAGCAAATCAATTAAGGAACAAGAGTAACCTCTTTCTCGAGGAGTATGTTCTTAAGAAAAGGTTTAAGAGGCAGGATTTGAATAAGCCATATAATGCTTAACTGACAATGACTGGGAGGTATATAAGTGATGTATAATGTTTCCAACTACAGTTGTTTCAAAGGTGTCTGTGATGTAAACTGTTTGTGACTAAAGTGGTATAATTTTGCATGTTTTTCCTTTATAAGAATGTAAGATTGCCTTTGTCATATATCAAAATTTAATAAAGATGTTTGGGGAAAAAAGAATATTAAAATTATCTATACAAAAATTGTCATCAGAAGTCAGATAGGAAACCCGGATAAATTGTTTTTTTTATCAAATCCTTTTCTGATGAAAGGGGTAATTACTTTCAAAATGCAATAAGCTAATACAAAAGGTTGCTTTCTGATAAATATTAGTAGCAAAATAAGTTTGGTTCCCCACAAAAATCTGTATATACAAATAGTTAACACAGTCTCCACAGATGTAATAAGTACATTCCAAAAAGGATGCAGATGCTTGCAATTCTGAAAAAATGCCATCAAATTCTTCCTTACTACTCAACCAAAACACAAGGATGTTGTCCAAATAACAATAGTAGGCTACACAATGCTGAAATAAATTAAACTTAAAAACGTTTTCAAATTCCCACCAGAATAGGATGACATTTGCAAAAATGGGGGCATATGTGGCCCCTGTCCCAACTCCTTTAATTACTTACAGTATTCCCCCTTGAAGAAAAAGGAGTTATTACTGAGAACAAACTCCATACACTCCTTGATGAGCATGTCTTCAGTATCAGACAAAGATCCATATCTTCTAATCACGTCACCAACCAGTGAAACACCCCGTTCATGGGGAATCATGGTGCATCTTCCGAAGAATTATATTACATGAGATCTACACAAGGGGACTATTTGTCATTAGGACAACATATATCTGCACTAGACAAATCCTTGTATAAATTTAAAACTCTTCAATTTGACAACTATTTTCTTTCAGAAAGTATTACAAGGCAACATGTTCCAAAGGGTTTGCAGATGTGGAAATTTCCACAGGGTGTGCAGGAGAATGTTGTCTTCCATATAGAACTTCTTGAACTTTTTGATAGATCTGGCCTTGAACTTACTTGTTTAATTACTAAAGAGAATGTGAGGTGAATGTTAAGTTACAAGGAAGATATTTCGAAATTGGTACAGTCTATCACAGAAGATTGTGCATTTCCACAACACAGGAACAATTTCAACAATATCTTTGTTGATACTGATATGAAATTGATTTCTGGTAAAAGGAAGAAGGTTAAGAAATTACAAAGAGATGATAATGACTAAAAGAACAAGACAGTATATTCAAAGATTTCTGGTAAAGGTCCTGTTCCTATTTCTTATGATGGGTACCGTATATCAACAAATGACTGCAGCAATGAAAAGGCTGGTGAACAAGATGAAGTCCATCATGAATTCCCTTTAGACTTCCAGGCTCAGAGGCATTTGGAGAGGATTGCTAACAAGCAACAGGCAAGACAGACAACTGCATTTTGGGCAAAAGGAGGGAACTATTGGAAGAAGAAATACAACAATGTCGATTACAGGAGATGTTAAGTGACAATCATTTAACAGGAATTGATCTGGTTATGTGTAATCAAGGTATTGTTTCCATTACCAATTTTGATAATTTTATAATTTATAATTTTTCATATTTACACATTAATTCTGACCACCACAAGTTGTTTCTTAAGGGGTTCACTTTTATTCCCTCTGGACGCACTAACACTGAACTGTGTTAGATCTTAAGCTGTTTGCAAGGAAACTTAACTTGCGACTCTTATGTGGTGGAAAACTGAACAACAATATTCCATCAAATGACTTCAAGTGGAGTAGTTTAGCAAACCCTCCCTTCCACCCTATGAATTACATGTATGAAAGAACTTACAAAAAGGAAATTTAAGAACTACTGAACAACAAAAATAGTCATAGATACTTTAACCTCACTAAACAAGATGGGAAAACTTTGGATAAAATTACACCTGACAAAGGTATCCGATGCATGAAACCCAATTAGGGAGGGGATTTGGTCATCAAGGATACAACAGATTATATTAGCAGAATGAATTCTCGTCATGCAGATGATTTGGTACACCAGGATGTATCAATCAATGAGATCAATATCGCTCATAGGGCGATCAGTATTCAGTTGGATGAATGGCTTTTATTTGACATTTCTTTACCTATACATGATTTCTTGAAGGTACAGTGGCCTACCATTAAAAAGATTTTTGGTATCCCAAAGATTCATTCATCAGTAGATGATCCCTCTCTACATACAATTGTTGCTGCTAAGAGTTCTATGACTGAACCATCAGCAAAGTATGCTGATCAACGTTTAAAGTTGTTGTTCCCCAACTTCCCACACATTCTTCAAGATTCATGAGACTTGCTTGATAAAGTATGAAATATTTCAGTTAAGGAGATTCAGTTTTTTTGCCACCCAAGACAACAAGAGTTTATATACTGTGATTCCCCATAAACAGGGGCTTCACTGTTTTGCTAAAGTAATTAGAAGGTATGGGTCTTTGTCCAATACCAAAGCCATGCTCATCCAGGAGTGTATGGAGATTGTTCTCAGTAATAACTTGTTTTTCTTCGAGGGGGAATATTATAAGCAACTAAAAGGAGTTGTTATGGAAGCCACATGTGCCCCCATTTTTGTGAATGCCATCCTACTACAGTGGGAAGCTGAAAAAGTTTTTCAGTTGAATTCATTTCAGCATTGTGTAGCCTACTATCATTTTTTGGATGACATGCTTGTGTTTTGGTCACCATGCTCATCCAGGAGTGTTGGAGATTGTTCTCTGTAATAACTTATTTTTCTTCGAGGGGGGAATATTATAAGCAACTAAAAGGAGTTGTTATTGGGGTTGCATGCACCCCCATTTTTGCGAATGCCAACCTACCATGGTGGGAAGTTGAAAAAACTTTTTAAGTTGAATTCATTTCAGCATTGTGTAGCTTACTATCATTTTTTGGATGACATCCTTGTGTTCTGGTCGCCATGCTCATCCAGGAGTGTATGGAGATTGTTTATAGGTTCTAAGGTTCGTAGGTACGTACTAGGCTATTGGCCCGAGGGCCTACATAAGCCTTGCCAACATTCTCAGTTCTCAGTAATAACTTCTTTTTCTTCGAGGGGAAATATTATAAGCAACTAAAAGGAGTTGTTATGGGGGCCGCATGTGCCCCCATTTTTGCGAATGCCATCCTACTATGGTGGGAAGTTGAAAAACTTTTTAAGTTGAATTCATTTCAGCAATGTGTAGCCTACCATCATTTTTTGGATGGCGTCCTTGTGTTTTGGTCAGGTAGTAAGGAAGAATTTGATGGATTTTTTTTTTTACAAAATTACAAGCATCTACATCCTTTTTGGAATTTACTTACTACATTAATGGAGAATGTATTAATTATTTGGAAATACAGATTTCTGTAGGGAACCAAGATTCTTTTAATACTAATATTTATTGGAAACTAACCTTTCGTAATAGCTTTTTGCATTTTGAAATTAATCACCCCCTTCATCAGAAAGGCGTTTGGTAAAAAGCCAATTTATCTGGGTTTCCCACCTGACTTCAGATGACAATGTTTGTAAACAGAACTTTAATATTCCTAAGAACATGTTCCTCGAGAGACGTCACCATTGCTCCTTATCTGATTTGCTTTGTCAGGAAGTCTTACATGAAAGAAATGGCAAATATGGTCCTATAATAAAAAATGGGATGAATTAATTCAAGGAAGGTACCTTGAATGAGATTATTAATGACTATTGTATTGCTTTAAGCAAACTAGAATTTGGTCCATAGGTAATATTTACACCACTGGTGCAAGAATTTCGGGCTCATGCCCCTTTCTTGGAACATATACATTCTTCTTTTTCTACATCCCATAACATGGTATTTCATTACTCCTTTGATGCTTCTGGTATGTGTAATATTGTATCAAAAAGCTAGTTTACTTTAGAATGTGATGAGAGTTTAAACGTATTTTTAAGGATCCACCTACTTTTATCTTTAAGAACAGACCTAACTTTCAAAACATGTTACAGATACCACAGAGGGGTTGTTATAATGGTTCTAGTTTAACCTATAGATGTGGTCACTGTCGACAATGTTCTTTTATCAACACTGATCTTGACAATGAAATTTTGGAAAGGCTCTGCAAGTGGATGGTCAAAGGGAGATATAATTGTTTGTCCCACAAAGTGGTGTTCATGCCTAGATGCACCACATCTTCAGCTTTCTTCGTTAGCAAAAATAACAGTGCTTTCAACTGCAGGATTCATCAACATGTTTATTGTATTTTAAGAAAAGATGACAAGAGTGCATTGGCTAGACATGCTTTGCTTTGTCATAACTTTTCTAAGTTCAAGTTTTTCATATTAGATAGGATCGAAATCCCAGCCTTTTCAGGGGATTGGTGTAATTTTCTTTTACACTGGGAGAAGCTCTGGCAACTTAGATTAGGGTTGCCACCTTTTAACAAGGCCAAAGTGGGACATGGGGGTGTGGCCAATAGGACAGGGTGTGTGGCCAATATGACACTGGCCATACCCCCACCATGACATCACCAGAGGTGTTAAAGGAGATGCAGTATTAACAAGTTATGGATACAAATCTGTGACATTACAGCATACTGAGAACTTAAACCATTTAAATGAAGTGAACTATTACTGCAAAAACACACATTACTCAGTTGTAACAGTAAATAAACTTTAAAGGAAGAAAAAACACACTACTCATTAAACAGATACTTGTTTATTTAAAAAGTTAAAATATTCATAAACCAACCATGACTATTCAGAAAGAAAACTTTAAAAAATCTACATACCACATACAAGCCAAGTATAAAATTAAAACTTTTTATTGTCAATTAAAGCTAAAGCAAAGAAAAAACACAAAACTACATACTGTACCCTAGTACTACATACTGCACACTAGCAAATTAATGCTAAACAAAGAAAAACACAAAATTACAAACTGCACCTTAGTACTTTATACTGCACATTAGTACACAAAATCACTTTTTTTTAAGTGTATTTTGAATTTGATTTTATGGCTTGAAGAAGCGCCCAATTTGAAACAATATTTGAGTAAAAGTCACAACATTTCATCCGGTAATTTACATTCATCATTAGTTTGGCTTTTAACAAGTCCACACTACATTGGTTTTGCACATCTGTCCATTTACCTTTCACCAAAGAAAAAGGCTGGTATAGATAAAACCCTAGCAATTACCGGATATAATGTATTCAGGCCCTTCTTTGAAAAGCTTCAGCCACTTCTCTCCTGGGGTCAAGCTTGTGTTACATAACTGTTCGAGAAAGGGCCTAATTGCCAAGTAGTCCCTAAAAAGATATTCTTCATCTACATCCTGCAGACTCAGGGCAATGATCACATTAAGTAAGTCACTGAAAGCAAAGGACTCATTTAGAGATAATTTAGATAGTGGAAACAAGTAGTTGCTTTCAGTATAATCAAACCACTGTTCCAGGTATTTTACTGCTGTCTCCAAAAACACAATGAAGTCTCTTTTCAGTTTGTTAGCAGAAGTGCTATGTAATGTGCTCATAGGTGCCCTATGTTTCCCACCAAAGAAAGAACCTTCAGCTCTTGCCTGCAGTTTTTGCTTCAGAGAGACCATTACACAAAAAGATTCCATGGCAGCAAGTGCTGATTTTTGTAATGTACTTATATGCTCATTAAAATCAACAAGAACAGCATAAAGAAAGTGCAGATAGTACTGGGGCAGCGTAGGCAATGCATTCTCATCATGCTCATTAGCTGAAAAGTACTGCCATATCTACCGGGGATCTCCTCTTCTATAGGACTGGAGCACTGGGAGATTTTTCACTACTCTTTCAATGGCTGGGAGTAGAGACAGCCACCTTGTTGGCACATGTCTTAAGAGACTCTCAAATCCCATGCCACAAAACTCAAAGAAGTCTTTCATGTCTCTGGTCCTTGTGGCAGAACCTGAGAAGTCGCTGAAAAGTTTCATTACAAATACTTCCACGTCGTACGGTAGTTGTGCTGCAGCTTTTTTGGCTGCATTGTGAATGATGTGGGCAACACAGTTAGCCTTCTGGAGTGATGGGCACTTTTCTTTTAATCTGGTATACACACCAGATTTCTTCCCATAGTTCACACTGGCATTATCAGCCCCATAAGCTGAAATACTGTTCCAGGGCAAGGAGTGCCTTTCCATAATGTTGGAAATTTGCTGTGAAATAGCCTGTGCATATTCATCAGGGTCTTCATAAAAGTCCAAAAGGCCATTCACCACCCCTTCTTCTTTAGAAAAATACCTCACAACAAGTGGAAATAATTTTATGTTCCCCTTGTTGGAAGCATCTGATGAAATTGCAAATGAAGTGCCTAGTTTTTGAAGGTCATGCAGGAGGCATTCCAATGAGTGCAGTCCCAAAACATTTTTGACTATGACTTCAGCCTTGGTTCTTCCACAAGATAGTTTCTTTGCAGTGTCCGAGTTAATGTACAACTGGCTGGCCAACTTTACTGCACAGTCCAAGCTATTATAGGAAATATTGTGCTTAACAGCATGGAACACCTCAGAGGCTTCTGCTGCAATGATCCTAAGTTCTGGTCTCTCAAGGTTTGCATTCCTTGCCTACTTTGTCATCAGGTGAGTGGATTTAGCTTGAAGAATAGCAGTCTTATGTTGTTCAGTTGCCTCATGTCATGCAACATTGTTTCTTACACTGTGGGTCACTAGAAATTCTCTCTTGCAGTACCTGCAGAACGCTTTGACATCACTGCATCTCTCGATCCAGTCGTATTCTGTTTTCCAAACATCCTGCCACTTGCACATTCTCTTGTTGCTGGTTGACTGTGATAAAGCTGCTGCTCTCTTCATGCTTGAATCTGTGCTTACCTGATATGCAACATGTTTACCAAAACTGTGTTAGTAGGGTGCAGTAACATACTGCTGCACAGCACAAATGAACTGGCTCAAAAAACATTGGGATGTAAAAGAACTGGCTTAAAAAACATTGGCATGCGAAAGAACTGGCTTAAAAACATTGGCACTTGAAAGAACTGGCTTGAAAAACATTGGTATGCGAAAAAATGGCACTCAAAAAAACTGGCTTGAAAAACAGTGGCATTTGAAAAAACTGGCTTGAAAAACATTGGCACTCAAAAGAACTGGCTCGAAAAACATTGGCATGCAAAAGAACTGAGGAATGGAGCAGAAAAGAGTTACTACAAAACAGTTTGAAAAAGGTAAAATAGTAAATAAGGTAATGTAGGGGGCATTTTGGCCATTGAAAACTAACATTAACACAACTTGTAGAAAATGAAATGCATTATTTTTACCACCAAACATGCCCACCTCACCCCACCCCTCAAGAAAAAAAAGTTAACCACATTCACTGAACCAAACAAACACTAAAATGAATGTGAATGCACAGTGGATACCATAGACCCAATTTAGCTTCTGACCACAGCAGTTAAAAGAAATGTTGTTGTTGTCTTTCGGCTTTTCCCGGTTAGGGGTCGCCACAGTGGAACTCTGGTCCGCTAATGATTGGCAGCAGATTCTCACAAACACCGAGGTGCCAGCTCGACGTTCAACCAAGGCACGCCCATTTACGCATGTCTTTCGAACGCCCACCCAACCGTGGGGAGGACATGCAGACTCCACACAGAAGGCACTCCCCGCACTCCAGCCAAGAATCAAACGGGAGAACCTCTTGCTGTGAGGCAACAACACTAGCGCTGCACCACAGTGGAAGTCAGCAGTTAAAATAAATGTATAGCACTAATTTACACAGCTCAATGATCTATTAATGAACATGCCCAACAGCAGCACTGGTCGTAATCGGATTATAATGAAAACAGTGCATTGTAAGTTTATTGAAGACATCACTAAAACACGAAATACAAACTTTGCTACTTATAAAAGCAAACTACCCTATAACAACGATATGGTTTAGCACAATCTCAAATACACTGCATTAACTTCTGAGCATGCATCCACAAAAAAAAGAAATAAACAGGAAAAAAGTCTGTAAACATTTTACCTTTTAAAAATACTTCTGGCAAGAGAAGTAAAATAAACTACAATGTACAGCAGACTCCATGGGATCCTTTTACCTCAAAACATAGCAATTAAGAGTAATTTACCCAGCATAGTGATGCAATAAACAGGCCCAAGTAAAAGCAGTACACCCATATTCACACTGCAAGCAAAGCAGGACATTTTAACCTTATTAAAAATGCATAAAAAATTAAATGCACACATTTACAAAATATAAATGAAAACAATCTTGAAACAGCTTTGGCAAGTTGGCAACATGTACCTACTAGAATAATAAATGCACCACATTAACTGTTAACATTCCCCCTCAAAAGGTAGACTTGTACCACATACACATTGACTTGCAAGAACAGGAAAAATTACCCAAACAGTATACACTAACTTCCTGAAAACAGCATTAAATTGCACACATTTCCATACAAAGAAGTGCAAACTATGCTCGAACATTTTCTATTTGCAAACAGAAAATACCCAGAAAAAGCTACGACAATAGAAATACATCACACTAAATTTATATTTCACTGCCCCCCACTAGAAATAAACAACTTCTATACACACAGTTCAGCCTTTTAAAAGTAATGCTTACAAATCATACCCCCAAGAACAATAACTATTACATATACATACAGGTTTTATACCTTTAAAAACTACTACTCAGAAATCTCAAAATAACCACGGCACAGATTTAAATATTGCGTACTGCACGCCCATCTACCTCTAAAAATTAAAAAATGAAACCACAATATATTCCCATTTTAAACTACTACTCAAAAATCTCAAAATAACCACTGCACAGATTTAAATACTGCATACTACATCCCCATCTACCTCTAAACATCAACAACTTAAATAAAGCACAATATTCCCATTTTAAATAACTAAAGCCACAAAATACTGTTATGTACTTACCACTATCACATTTTTGCTGGGCTAGCTTGCTTCCTTCCTGCCAGAATGGTTAGTTGGATGACTGGCTCTGTCTGCTCAAGTGGCTGGGCTGGCAGGCAGGCTCCCTCGCTGGCTAGCAGGCTCCCTTGCAAACTGGCTTCTTTGCTGGCTGGCTGGCTGGGATTAGAAATTTCAGACCTTTTTTCCTTTGCAGCTGTAGAGCACCAAGACAAAATTGTTCTACAGCTGTGACCTTTATTGGGTTCTTCTAGGTGAATCCCCCCCCCCTCCAATCCCTGCAGCCAATTACTGATTGAATTACACAACCCGGACCTAGCAGGGAATCCCTCTAACCGCAGGTCCGGATTGGTAACGTAGCTACATTGCTGTGGAAAAAATGGAAGTATTTGTGGCTTTTCCATGGCAACGGCAATTCGCGAGTGCGAAAAGGGGAAAACGGGACATTTAAAGTCCCACTGTCTGTGAATGCGGGAAGCGAGATGAGAAGGCTCAACCCATGAGTGTCCCACTGACAACAGGACGGGTGGAAACCGTAACTTAGATGCCAGTAACTTTCCTGGTTTAAATGAAGCAATTTTGACCACAAGTAAATTAATCCTAAGAGCATCCAGACTTTAATTTTGGTTTAAAGTTATTTATTGTGTGCAGTTGACAACAAGGCATTTTTTTTTCAGTTTGAATGCTGAGAGGCTGAATTTTCATTTTCAAGGCTTTTTGGACACCAATTTGATTGGTGCAATTTTTATTTCTAAGGTTGTCATTGGTCAGCTATTTGATTGGTTATACATTTCTTAAAGATTTAAATATCCTTACTGATTGGTTTATATTCTTGAGTTATTGATTGGTAAATAATGGGGGGGTATCAGTATTTAATTGGTGTGTTTTGAATGTTTCATTCATGATTATGATGATGTCTGTGAATGATTCTGTTTGGTATATTAAACTTCAGTATCGAATACTACCTGGTCATTGGATTTTTATTTTAGTGATTTTTATGGCCCATTGCTGGTTTCTGCTGCTTGATTTTGTGCACTTAGTAAGGCCTGTTATACCTTCGTGAGACGGCTGTGCTCTGAAGCAATGTCATATGATACACCCTTCTGATGTAGCATTGTGTATCGTAGTCCACTATGTGCTTTGTGCATTCATATACCAAAGCTGACAAGCTTCTGTGCGCTGTTCTTCATTACTATAATCCATGTCTATAAACTGTGGAAATGAGCACACAAACTCACCACCATAGCACGTATAAGCAAGCAAAATCTGAGGGTAGTGCTACTCAATGCTAGAAGTCTAAACCTCAAAATGCAATCACTCGAGGCACTCCTTAAAATGGAGAACATCGACATCTGTGTAGTGACGGAGACCTGGTTCAAGGCTCCAGAGAGCACCCCTGCATTATCAGGCTATAACTCATACCACACCTTTCAGCCACCTAACCTGGACCAAAACACTAAAGGAGGAGGCATATCCATATTCATTAAGGATATCCACACCTCCAGGCTAGTTGCTCAACATAATGCATCTGAAATTATCCAAGTGCAACTAACACTGGGCAAGATTGCAACCCAGGTAGTAGCTTGCTACAGATCCCCCAGGATGCCCACTCCATGTTTCTTGAAATTCTGGATAATATTAAGGTACAGCCCAATACACTAATAATGGGTGATTTCAACTACCCCACCATCAACTGGAAAACAACTCCTGTACTAACTCATTTGCTCAACACTTTCTGGAATTCATAAATTCCAACGCCCTGGATCAGCTTGTCCAAACCCCCACCAAGAGCAGCAATATCCTGGACCTGGTCATTACCAATATGGGCAACTGATGTACCATGCCAAAGGTCAACTACTCGCTGGTCAGACCCGACCACAAGCTAATCACCCAAGACATCAATATCCCACCCCCACCCCCCATTAAGGAACCCACCATAAAAAAAATTTCTCCAAAGCCAACTTCATGCTTCTTAAGACAGAAGTGACAAGCTTCATGACACCCATACAGACAGAAAATAGAGGTATGACTGCTGAATCCTATACAAATGCACTATATAAGCACATAAACGAGTGCATGGATCGTGCCATCCACAACAGAACAAAGATGCTATCCTCCAAAAAAGGAAGCCAATCTGGTGGTCCCTTGCCATAAACAAACTCTTACAACAGAAGGAAGAAGCTGTTGCAAAAAAGAGTAAACTCCCATGGCTGCAGAAACTCCCTGGTCAGCCTCAGTCAGAAGCTGATATCTTCATTAAATCCTCAAGAATCTCAGTGGCGACACTCAGATTTGCTGCGAGCTACAGCACAATGGCACTAGATATACAGAACCAACTGATATTGCCAACATACTGGCAGATAGGTTGAGTGCAAACTTCACCCCTTCCTCACCCCCCCAAAGGGCCCATCACTATACTGAAGAATGCAAACCCCCTGTAATCATGGCTGCCCAAGTAAAGACTGAACTATCCAAAGCCAAGAACACAGCATCCATGGGAACAGACAACATCCCAGGCTGCGTACTGCACAAACTACAGAATGAACTGGCACCCCACCTAAGTACCATGTTCAATCATAACCTCACTTCAGTCTCTGTGCCTACTGAATGGCGCACAGTGATGGTTATCCCACGCCACAAAGGGGCACCACCATGGACCCTGAGAACTACTGCCACATTAGCCTGACAAGCTGGGTCAGCAAGTCCATGGAATGTATCATCTTGGAGCTTATAAACAAGGACATAGGTAATCTCCAAATTCTGGACCCCACTCAGTTTTGGTTTGTAAAAGGTAGGTCATGTCTCCTAAACCTGACTGACTTCTTTGAAGCAGTCAGCAAAGCCGTGGACGAGGGTAGGGTGGTGCACACAGCCTATCTTGGCCTCACCAAGGCTTTCGACACCATCCCCCACTCTGGTATTATAGATAAACTCACTAGACTGGGCATAAATCTCTAGGTCACAAGATGGGTGTCCAACTGGCTCACTGACAGAACCCACACAGTGAAAGTAGCCGACTCCAAATCCACCTTCAGACCAGTGACAAGTGGAGTATCACAGGGCTCAGTCCTGGGTTGTCTCCTGTTTGGCATCTACTTCTCAGAAGTCCAGGTTAATACAGCAGGTCTTTGGCTAATGAAGTTCACAGATGACTGCAAACTAGGTACTGTAATAGAATCGCCTAATGATGTGGACATTCTGCAGAGAGGCCTCATTGAGACTGATACTTGGTGTCAAACTAATGCCCTCAAACTCAATGTCAAGAAGTGCACTGTCATCCCCTTTGGGAAAAACACTGTACCCATGAACTACCACATAGGCGGTAGCCTACTAAGCATCATAAGTGTGATAAGAGACCTTGGGATACAGGTGGACAGTAGTCTCTCCTTTGATAATCACATCGCCACAGTAGTCAGGAAATCCTTCTAAGTCACGCACCTCATTGCAAAGGTGTTCACCTCCAGAAAAAAGAGGTCATTGTTCCTCTCTACTCCCCTCATCAGACCCATTATAAAGTACAACGCCCCGTTTGGCATGTATCTACAACAGACATCTACAACAACTAGAAAGGCCAAAGAAATACCTCACTAATAGGATTACTGGCTTCAAACAGATGCCATATGCAGACCATCTAAAAAAACTCCAGCTCTACTCCATCGCTTACTGCCTACTCAGAGGCAACCTCTGCCTAACATACAAAGCCATATCAAACCCAGATCTGTTGGACATGCTACACTTAAAGAAACCCCAATCCCTCTGAGCCACACGTTCCAGGGACCTAAACCTTGCCACAACAATAAACAGAACATGCCCATGCTCTGGAACAGACTACCCATTCATGTCAAGCAAAGTTCCTCATTAGCCCTCTTTAAGAAAAATCTCGACAACTGGATGAGAAATAGGAAATTCACCCCGGAGATCACTTCTGTGGCTCTGCTAGACAGGGGAGCAGGAAAATAACTTTCTTGGGTGGTGAAAACCAGGGAACTTTTTTGGCTAGGCTTATATAGGCCACAGGGCCATTAGCCTAGTACCTACCTATGACTCTAAAGATAGTGTGCAGATTGCATTTACACAACTGTGCATTATGTTGCTGATCACCCTGGCCTATTTCCAAAAACATCACAAATAAATTCAGTTTAAGGTATGGTATGGTACAAAAGTTGCTTTCATATACACAGGAGTGTTCACTAGAGTTTTGAATGCTGTTGTTACATTTTATTTTATTTTTCTTATTATTATCATCTCCTGCTTTTACATTATACGTCAACTTTGATAAAATTTGTTATTTAAAAAGCGTGAGAAACAGAACTGACCTCATCAAGTGTCTTGAATATGTGCAGAGCAAATTAAATTACTAATACACAAATAAATAAATGAGAAAAACAATGCAAGTATGATAAAATGTGATAAAAATAAGCAATCAAAATGAGAAATATGCACGGTGTCTTTTAAAGTTATGAATTTGAAAAACACAAACATGCTACAATTCAAAATGGAATTCAGACAAAAATGTTTATGCAATTTTAACTGATCGTTCACACAGCAAGTGTTAAACAAGCATGGCAGGAAATACACCACAAGTCATTTTGCTACAATATATATATTAAAGTAAACACAAGTGCATTCAGTTGAATCTGCAATTACCTAACTGAAATATGAAGATCAACAGTACCCACAAACTGTATGGTGAAGCCTGAAAATGTATCAGAAATACACAAGAAAGCAGATTAGACAGTAAGACATGCTAAGAATTGACAGAATGCTGAATTTAAATTAGACAAGTATTTTGTCTGTTAATACCTTTAAAGCCTTGAATCTACTGGGCAATTCAAGTTTACCTGATGAAGTATGCCTTAACAAACATGCTCATAGGTAAGTACTAGGCTATCTGCCCAAGGGCATTTATAAGCCTAGCCAGAATGTGTTGGCTTTCGCCACCCCCTTAGATTTGTTCCCTGTGCCTCTGTCCAGCAGAGCCATTAGTTCCCTGTGCAACTGTCCAGCAGAGCCACTGCAATGATCCCCGGGGTAAATTTTCTGTTTCCCATCCACTTGTCAAGGTTTCTCTTGAGTGTTAGTGAGGGGCTTTGCCTGATGTATATTGGAATCCTGTTCCAAAGCATGGGGAGTCTCTGGGATAGGAATCTATCCCTCCAGCATGTCCTATTTATCATTGTGGTGAGGTTTATATCTCTAGAGCGTGTGGCTCTCCTGGATTTATTTTTTTTAGGTGTCCATCAATTCTGGGTTGGACATGGCCTTGTATGTCAGACAGAGATCACCTCTAAGTAAGCGGTATGCAACCGAGTACAGCTGGAGTTTCTTGAGTCGGGCTGCTCACAAAAGGGTTCGCATCTAGAATTTTTTTCTGTTTTTTACTTGGAATACCTTCTCTTGCTTATTTTAAACAAGCTTATACTGTTTTTTTAAACTGTTTGCTGCATTATATAGTATCTGCACTTAAAATTTTACCTGGTCGAAAATTGATTGAAAATCTGTTGTTTGTTTGTTTAATTTAACTGTTGAGGCTGCCCACTAAAGTGTGCTAGCCTGTGTAACTGATTTATTGCTGCCTTCTGTATTTCTGGGTGTTTTCTATCTAAAAACAAACAAAAAAAAATCCTTGTTTTCCCGCCTCTCCTCGACTAGTTTAGACCAGTTTACAGGCTTTGCTGTATTCTGAGCTGTGGTGTAGTTCCTGTGTTGTCCATTACCTTACTTGGATAAGAAGGAAGTTTCTTTGCTCACCAGTGGGAGTGGGGAGCCTTGAGCAGCCTATCTGTCCCTGAAGGAGTGACCTCAGCACAAGAGCTGTAGTAATTGGTTGTTTTGGACCATTTCTAGCTCTTTTGAAGTTCCCTGTTTAAAATCCGCCTCAGAGCATTTTTTCTGGCTATACTACTCAGAGACAGCTCCACGTGGTCCTGCAGAGTGGTCCTAGCTACAGAGAACTGAGAAAAGCAACTACTTTCCAGATTTAAGTATTTTTTCTGTTTTTTACTTGGAATACCTTCTCTTGCTTATTTTAAACAAGCTTATACTGTTTTTTTAACTGTTTGCTGCATTATATAGTATCTGCACTTAAAATTTTACCTGGTCGAAAATTGATCGAAAATCTGTTGTTTGTTTGTTTAATTTAACTGTTGAGGCTGCCCACTAAAGTGTGCTAGCCTGTGTAACTGATTTATTGCTGCCTTCTGTATTTCTGGGTGTTTTCTATCTAAAAACAAAAAAAACAAAAAAATAATCCTTGTTTTCCCGCCTCTCCTCGACTAGTTTAGACCAGTTTACAGGCTTTGCTGTATTCTGGGCTGTGGTGTAGTTCCTGTGTTGTCCATTACCTTACTTGGATAAGAAGGAAGTTTCTTTGCTCACCAGTGGGAGTGGGGAGCCTTGAGCAGCCTATCTGTCCCTGAAGGAGTGACCTCAGCACAAGAGCTGTAGTAATTGGTTGTTTTGGACCATTTCTAGCTCTTTTGAAGTTCCCTGTTTAAAATCCGCATTTGCGCGATTGTGCGCATAGCGCAGCGCCGGTTAAACAGGGTTAAACTTTTTCTGGCTCCGCCAAGTCTGCACTTCAAATTTTCCCTTAGAAAGCTCTACTCTTACAATAACCAGTCTACTCATTATATTATAAGCATAGCACTTGTTCTCAAAGCTTCTCTTCTAAGCAAGCACTCTCAAACTCAAGTAGCACTACATCCACCTACCACCCCAACCACTTCCCCTTAAAGGGGTAGCACTCTCTTATAATATTCTAGCATGTCGAGTGGTAGATTGCTAGCATCTTCTCCTGTTCAGCTGGTTAATCTGGGAATCTTGAGACAATGCTATAATTGTCTCATGTACACAGACAACCCTCTCCTCCTCCCAACAAACACAAATACATGTGAGAGATGCAACTATATAGCCAAACTGGAGGCTGAACTCTCTCAACTCAGGACTGGCAAGACCAGACAGGAGGAGAAGGTAACCACACACACAACAAACCCAGTCACATATAGACCTACCCCAACGGCAAATCAAGCACATAATAACACGAAAACATACTTGGAGGCTCTATTAAAAAACTTACCAAAACAACAGAGGCCCCCAAAGCAGACACCCAAAAATCCACCACCTCAAAACATAACACATGCAACACATACTTCAATAAATCGGTGTGTCAATAAATCACAGCCCTTAAGGCCAAACACTATGCCTGATACACTAGTGATAGGTGACTCTATAGTCAGACACACTGACGTCCCACTTACCAGGCTGAGCAAGGAGAGGGTAATGGTAAGCTGCCTATCGGGGGCTAGGATCCGCCATATAACACACGCACTCAGATCACTCAAAAGCACAGACAAATATGACTCCGTCATTGTCCATGCCGGCGTGAATGACCTGAGACGTACCTCCTTGGACTACATGAAAAGAGACATAGAGGAGCTCTCTGATTATGTATCCCAGGCTGGTATGACCCTGACCCTGAGCAGCATCCTGCCCTCTCTAAGAATGATGCCACAATACAAAGACAAGATGATCAGCTTTAATAATTGGCTCAGTTACTGGTGTCATTCTAGGGGGATCCAATGTCTGTCTGCTTGGGATGACATGCTGGACAAGCCACGCTGCTTCGCAAGGGACGGCTTGTACCTGTCACCACTGGGCTTCCGGATATTGGCTAAGGCTCTTGCCACCCCCATAGTGCCTTTTTTAGGCAAGGCCCAAAAGACGAACCCACCTCCTTAGAAAACAAAAATGGAAAAAAATTAAGGGTAATGCTGCTCAACGCCAGAAGTCTAAATCTCAAGATGCAGGCTCTCGAAGCACTCCTCAGCATGGAGAACATCGATGTCTGTGCTGTAACCGAGACCTGGTTCAAGGCTCCTGAGAGCACCCAGCGCTACCAGGCTTTACCTTGTATCATGCTTTTCAGCCCCAAAACTCGGGCCGAACCACAAAGGGAGGGGGAGTGTCCATATTCATCAAGGATACCCACACTTCCAGGTTAGTGGCAACTCATGAAGCATCGGAGACCATCCAGGTGCAGCTAACCATAGGCAAAACTGCTATACAACTGGTTGCATGTTACAGACCACCCTCCCAATCTCAAGAACCCCACTCAGCCTTCCTGAAGACATTGGAAGATATGAATGTCTCACCAAATACCATCATACTGGGAGACTTCAACTACCCTAACATAGACTGGGTGCACTATTCTAGCCCTAACACCCTAGCCCAAAGGTTCCTGGAATTCATAAACTCAAATGCAATGGAACAGCTAGTTACCTCTCCCACAAGGGGGGATAATATACTAGACCTGATCATCACAAACATGGGGACAAAATGCTCCACACCGGAAGTATTCCCCTCACTGGTGAGATCTGACCACAAACTAATCACCCTGGATATACATTTACCACCTCCACCCCCAGCACAAAAGACTACAGTGAGAAACTTCTCAAAAGCTGACTTTACACTTCTCAAGACTGAGATGGTATCATTTAAGCCGACAAGGCCAATGGAAACCACATCCCACAATGCTGAATCCTACACAAATGCTTTCTATGGACATCTCCAAGAATGCATGGATCGTATAATCCCAAATAAAATCAAGACCCTCTCCACCAAAGGAAGGCGTCCTGTCTGGTGGACCCCAGCCATAAACAAATTGTATAACAAAAGAAGGAAGCTACTGCAAGACCCAAGAATGCATGGATCGTGCAATCCCAAATAAAATCAAGACCCTCTCCACCAAAGGAAAGCGTCCTGTCTGGTGGACCCCAGCCATAAACAAATTGTATAACAAAAGAAGGAAGCTACTGCAAGACAGAGCAAAATCCCATAAAGGGAAGGCATCTCTGATCAGCACTAGTAGAAAGCTACGTTCTCTCATAAAAACATCCAAGGCCAACTTTGAGAGAAAAATCGCCAAGGACACTAAAGATAACCACAAGGCATTCTTCAGTTATGTTAGAAACCTGGGCGGAAACCCTCAGATATGCTCAGAGTTAGTACACAACGACAAAAAATTTACCGAACCCACAGATATTGCCAACATTCTGGCAGACAGGTTCAGTGCAAATTTCTCCCCTCCCTCACCTCCAAAAGAAGAAATACTCATCCCAGCTGAATGTAACCTCCCTGTCATCTCTGATGTCCAGGTGAGAAACGCCCTCAGCAAAGCAAAAAACACAGCATCTATGGGACCTGATGGTATCCCCGGCTGCGTGATACGTGAAATCCAAGAGGAGCTAAACCCGCATATAAAAATGTTATTTAACCTTACCCTTACTACAGGATATGTACCTGAACACTGGCATACAGCAACAGTGGTCCCACTCCACAAGGGAGGCTCCACTACAGATCCTGGGAACTACCGCCCCATAAGCTTGACCAGCCTGGTTTGCAAATCTATGGAAATAATTATTATGGAACTCATAAACAACGACATTGGAGACCTACAGACACTTGATCCCACCCAGTTTGGCTTTGTAAAAAGGAGATCCTGCCTTTTAAACCTGGTTGACTTTTTTGAAACAGTCACTAGAGCCATTGATGAGGGCAAGGCACTCCATACAGCCTACCTGGACTTGGCTAAAGCCTTCAACACAATACCCCACTCGGGGATCATAGATAAGCTAAACAGCTTAAATGTAAATCCATATGTCACAAGACAGGTTGCAAACTGGCTAAAAAACAGAACCCATAAAGTCAAGATTGCGGGAGCCATGTCAGACTCAAAGCCAGTCACAAGTGGTGTCCCACAGGGCTCTGTCCTGGGACCCCTCTTGTTCGGCATTTATTTCTCAGATGTGAAAGCAAACATGGGAGGGTTGTGGCTGACAAAGTTCACAGATGACTGCAAACTAGGCGCCATAGTCGATACACCAGCTGACACATACATCCTACAGAAAGGCCTCACCGAAACGGACAAATGGTGCCGGAATCATGGCCTTAAGCTGAATGCCAAGAAATGTAAAGTCATCCCCTTTGGGAAAAACAAAGTGCCAACAAATTATCACATAGACAGTAACTCACTGAGTACCGAAAAAGCAATCAGAGACCTGGCGACCCAAGTTGATAGTGACCTCTCATTTGACACCCACGTTGCCAAAGTGGTTAGAAAGACTTTCTACCTTGCCCACCTTATCATGAAGGGGTTCACATCCAGATCAAAGGAGGTCATCGTGCCCCTGTACTCCTCCCTTATCAGGCCCATGATTGAGTACAATGCCCCATTTGGTATGTACCTCACCCGGCACTTACAACAGCTGGAGAGACCCCAGAAGTACCTCACCAAGAGGATCAAGGGTCTCCAACATATGTCTTATGCTGCCAGGCTAAAGAAACTCCAGCTGTATTCAATAGCATACCGCCTGCTCAGAGGTAATCTGTGCCTGACGTACAAGGCCATGTCCAACCAGGAATTGATGGACAAGCTCCACCTCAAAAAATCCAAATCCATAAGAACCACAAGAGCCAAAGATTTAAACCTCAGTACAAACATGAATAGAACATGCTGGGGGGACAGATTCATAACTCAGAGGCTTCCCATACTCTGGAACAAAATCCCAGTCCATGATAGGCAGAGCCCCTCACTGACTCTCTTCAAGAGAAATCTTGACGAGTGGATGGGAGATCGTAGGTTTACCCCGGGGGTCACCCCTGTGTCGCTACTTGACAGAGGCACAGTAAACTAATTTTAATAAGTAAGGGGGTCTTCAATGTGTCACTACTAGACAAAGGCACAGTATTCTAAATTTATTCTATACACCTTAGCACCACTACATGGGGTGGCGAAAGCCACATCTCTAGGGCTAGGCTTGCAAATGCCCCAGGGCAGATAGCCTAGTACTAAACTATGAAACTATAAGAACAAAAGAGGTTATTGTGTCTCTCTACTCATCACTCATTAGACCATCATAGAATACAACGCCCCATTTGGGATGTACCTTACAAGACACCTGCAACAGCTGTAAAGGCCACACAAGTACCTCACCAAGAAGATTACTGGCCTCAAACAGATGCCCTATGCAGCCCGACTCAAGAAACTCCAGCTGTACTCGGTTGCATACTGCTTACTCAGAGGTGAAGGATTTTCTAACCACCTTGGCAATTTGATTATCAAAGGAGAGATTACTATCTACTTGGGTCCCCAGATCCCTTATTACAATTTCTGTATTTAGGGGACTACCACCTATGTGGTAGTTTGCGGTACTTTGTTTTTTCCAAAGGGGATGACTATGCACTTTTTGGCATTTAGCTTGAGGCCATGATTTTGACACCAGGCATCCGTCCATCTGGAAGGTGTCTGTATCAGCTGGAGAATCAATTACGGCCCCTAGTTTGCAGTCGTCTGCGAACTTGGTCAGCCATAATCCTCCTATGCTTCCCTGTAACTCTGAGAAGTATATACCGAACAGGAGGGGTCCTAGGACTGAGCCCTGGGGAACGCCACTTGTAACCGGTTTAGAGTTGGATGTACAGCCTGCAACTATCACCATGTGGGCTCTATCCATGAGCCAGTTGGCAACCCATCTCGTGACGTAGGCACATCTCATCTTCATTCAGCCAAGTATGTTTGCTAAGCTGATTTATTTACAAGCTTAGGAAGTCTACTAGAAGAATATTCAAATAAAATATGATGCTATGCAAGTAATATGTGCTGCCACAAATGTACAAGCAGCTTTCAGAGTAAAATAGAACAAAAACTAAACCACAAAGCAGCTATTATGAAACAAATACAGCCAAAAGAAAGGATTAACAGAATGGCCAATGCTGTTTTATTCTATTTTATTTCATTTTATTTTATTTAATTTGTTAACCTGGATAGAACACTGCTCTACGGGGACTTTTTCAGACTCAGTCCAGGAATACTGTTTGGTTAAGTCACTTACTCAGAGTCACACAGTATGCAAACAGATGCCACAAGAATCAAACCCTAGGACTGCAAGAAGCAGTTCATTAACAGCTCACAGTCTTAATCCTATGCACTATCAGACACATCTGAAGTGGAAGCCATGGAGAAAGACAAGATTTGTATTTGTACTGACCCACAGCATCTGAATAAAGTGAAAAAACATAGCAGTACTCACTGATTACAGTAGAAAAAATGGTTTCAATAATTTCCAACATTAGCAAGATTTCTCTCAGGACTAAAAAGCAAACCAGGGTTTCTACCAGATAAAGCCAGAAAAATTAGGTCCCCCACCCCCTTTTGCCTTCCATAGCAATGCTTCTAGTCTGCTGACTTCCACTTGTCATTCCATCAGCAATAGAAGCATTCTAAACAGCTGGCACACAAGTAACTGAAGACTTCAATGGTAATGTAGACATAACTAATGGTATTACTGTGCCATCATACACAATAACATCATGAAAAACAATGAATGCATCTGATGAATAGATTGAGTACTTAATGTCTCCAGTGATGTATTGGGATAAAGCCCTAATTATGTCCCAGTTGATCTAGGTTTGATTAGCAGCTCAGGTGACTACTGGAGCAGCAGGGAGGGGCAAGTGTGCCTGTGCTGGGGAGAGCAATTGTTGATGATGGTCCCTTAGAGGAGGTGTGGTCCAACCAGGAGAGATGTCTTCGAATGAACCAACAAATGTGGAACAAAGGTCAGAGATGGGGTAGGGAATTTAAAGAAAAAAAAACAGTAAGGAAGAGGAGATGGCTAAAACACCAGGATGCTCTTAGAATTCATGACCACCCCAGTGGAATTGGAAGTAAGTCCATGGGGTGGGAAATGAGCTTGTAGATCTGGTGTAGATGTTGGGCACTGGGGGCCAGGCTGGGAAATAATGATGTCCCAAAAGGGACCAAAAAAAGATTACTCAATTTGAGATAAGAGTAAATGCAAAATAAGAGTGACAAATCTCAAATGCATAGGTTATACTTTTATGTCACAGGAAATGAAGCCTCGTATAAGAATTAATATGCAAACATCAAAGCCAAAAGACAACAGGCAATACAGAGATCCCCAAAAATGACATAGCAACTTGCAAATTTTGCCCAAAGAATATCTAAGATAACTATGTCTCTATGAAAGCTCCTATAGTAATATGTAACTTGTGACTGGAGAAAAGGAAACAGCCTGAAATGCTTAGGAAACTACTGACAAGATGTGTGGATCATTCAAATACCTTAATGTAAATAATTCTGTTATGTTGCAAGAAGATCTCAAAGATATGGGAGCAGATCTCGCACAAGAGGCTAGAACAGATGATTTTAATCTCAAAATGCACTCACTCGAGGCACTCCTTAAAATGGAGAACATCAACATCTGTGCAGTGACAGAGACCTGGTTCAAGGCTCCAGAGAGCACCCCTGCATTACCAGGCTATAATTAATATCACACCTTTCGGCCACCTAACCTGGACCGAAGCACTAAAGGCGGAGGTGTGGATAAGGATAAGGATATCCACACCTCCAGGTTAGTTGCTCAGCATAATGCATCTGAGATTATTCAAGTGCAACTAACTCTGGGCAAGACCGCAATCCAAATTGTAGCTTGCTACAGATCCCCCACCATGCCCCAGGATTACCACTCCTCATTTTTTAATACACTGGAAAATATTAGGGTACAACCTAGCACCCTAATAATGGGCGATTTCAACTACCCCATCATTAACTGGGAAGGGTCTATGTCACATAATCGAACTTCCAAAATTTCGAATACCATATGTTCGAACTTGGACGTTCATAATGTGATAACATTGAAACCTCAGAACAGCGATTTTTTTCCCAGGGAAAAAATTTGCTGTTCCGAAAAACACACACACACAACACAAGCACACCAAAAACCTAATAAACCTACACTAAACCTTACATACACAACTATCTATGTACTAACCTTAACCCAAACCCTATCCCTAAGGTCTGTCACTATCGCACACTTACATTACCTGCACCCTAAAGTCCGTCACTATCGCACACTTACCTTACCCGCACCATAACCCTAAAGTCCGTCACTACTGCACACTTACCTTAACCGCACCCTAAAGTCCATCACTATCGCACTTACCTTACCACACCCTAACCCTAAAGTCTGTCACTATCGCTCACTTACCTTACCCATACCCTAACCCTAAAGTCAGTCACTATCGCACACTTACCTTACCTGCACCCTAACCCCAACGTCCATCACACTCACACACTTACCTCAACCCATTCCATAACTTTCGCACCACAGTGGAGAAAATGTCAAAGCCACAAAAACAGACAACCAAATTCTTTCCCTGGGAAAGAGTTTGTATTTCCACAGCTTTAACATTTTCAATTTTTGAACTTCCCCGTTCGAACTTCTGGTGTTCGAACATCTGGAAGTTCGATTAAATGACATAGACCCAACTAGGAAAACTACTCATGTACCAACTCTTGTGCTCAACATTTTCTGGAATTCATAAATTCCAATGCCTTGGATCAACTTATCCACACCCTCACCAGGGGCAGCAATATCCTAGACCTGGTCAGTACCAACATGGGCAACCGGTGTTCCACACCAGAAGTCAATTCCTCGTTGGTCAGATCCAACCAGAAGCAAAGCACCCTAGACATCCACATCCCACCCCCACCCCCACCCCCCATTAGGGAAACCACCATAAAAAATTTCTCCAAAGCTAATTTCACTCTTCTTAAGACAGAAAAGGCAAACTTCACGACACCCATGCTGACGGACAATAGAGGTACGACTGCTGACTCCTATACATTTGCACTTTATAAGTACTTAAATGAGTGCATGGATCGTGCAATCCCTAACAGAACCAAGATGCTATCCTCCAAAAAAAGGAAGCCAATCTGGTGGTCCCATGCCATAAACAAACTCTACAACAGAAGAAAGAAACTGTTGCAAAAAAGAGTAAAAATCCCATGATTGGAGGAACTCCGTGGTCAGCTTCAGTAAGAAGCTGAGATCCCTCATAAAATCCTCCAAAGCTAGTTATGAAAACAAAATCGCCACTGATTCTAAAGAAAACCACAAAGCAATCTACAGCTATGTCAAGAATCTCAATGGCAACACTCAGATCTGCTCTGAGTTACAGCACAATGGCACTAAATATACAGAACCAACTGATATTGCCAACATCCTGGCAGATAGATTCAGTGCTAATTTTACCCCTCTCTCATCCCCTAAAGGGCCCAACTCTATACCGGAAGAATGCAAAGTTCCAGTAATCATGGCTGCACAGGTAAAAAACACACTCTCCAAAGTCAAGAACACAGCATCCATGGGACCTGACAATATCCCAGGCTGTGTACTACATGAACTACAGAACGAACTGGTACCCCAAACTAAGTACCATGTTCAATCATAGCCTCACCTCAGGCTTTGTGCCCACTGAATGGCGCACAGCAATGGTTATCCCACTCCACATAGGGGGAGCCACCACAGACCGCGGGAACTACCGCCCCATTAGCTTCAGGAGCCTGGTCTGCAAGGCTATGGAACATATCATCATGAAACTTATAAACAATGACATTGGTAATCTCCAAACTCTGGTCCCTACCCAGTTTGGGTTTGTAAAGGGCAGATCATGTCTCCTGAACCTGACAGACTTCTTTGAAGTGGTCACCAAAGCCGTAGATGAGGGTAAGGTGGTTCACACAGCCTTTCGACACCATCCCCCACTCTGGAATTATAGAAAAACTCACTAAACTAGGTATAAATCCCTATGTCACAAGATGGTTTGCCAACTGGCTCACTGACAGAACCTACACTGTGAAAGTAGCAGACTCTAAATCCAACTTCAGACAAGTCACAAGTGGAGTACCACAGGGTTCAGTCCCAGGTCCTCTCCTGTTTGGTATCTACTTCTCTGAAGTACAAGCTAACAAAGAAGGTCTTTGGCTAACAAAGTTCACAGATGACTGCAAACTAGGAGCCATAATCAAAACTCCTAATGATGTGGACATCCTACAAAATGGCCTCACTGAGACAGATGTCTGGTGTCAAATCCATGGCCTCAAGCTCAATGCCAAAAAGTGCATTGTCATCCCTTTTGGTAAAAACTCTGTACCCATGAACTACCACATAGGCGGTAGTCTACTTAACACCGAAAGTATGATAAGAGACCTTGGGACACAGGTGGACAGTAGTCTCTCCCTTGATAATCATGTCACCCCAGTAGTCAGGAAATCCTTCTGCGTGGCACACCTCATTACAAAAGGTTTCTCATCCAGGAAAAAAGAGGTCATTGTTCCCCTCTACTCATCACTCATTAGACCCATTAGAGAGTACAATGCCCCTTTTGTACCTCACAAGACATCTACAACAACTGGAAAGGCCACAGAAATACCTCACAAAGAGGATTACCAGCCTCAAACAGTTGCCCTATGCAGACCGTTTCAAAAAACTCCAGCTTTACTCTGTCGCATATCGCCTACTCAGAGGCGATCTCTGCCTAACATACAAAGCTATGTCAAACCCAGAGCTGTTGGACATGCTCCACTTAAAGAAATCCCAATCCCTCTGAGCTACATGCTCTAGAGACCTAAACCTTGTCACCACAATAAACAGAACATGCTGGAGGGATAGATTCCTGCCCCAGAGACTTCCCATACTCTAGAATAAACTACCTATCTATATCAAACAAAGTTCCTCATTAGTACTCTTCAAGAAAAACCTTGATGATTGGATGGGAGATAGGAAATTCACCCAGGGTATCACTTCTGTAGCTCTGCTTGACAAAGGCACAGGAAAATAATTTTCTTGGGTGGCAAAAGCCAGGGTACCATTTTGCTAGGCTTATATAGGTCCTAGGGCCAATAGCCTAGTACCTACCTATGAACCTAAAAGCATTAACAGATAAGATGGCATAAAACAGAGATGATGTGCTCAGAAAAGTAACCATTACCACTGTATGAATAAGAGACATTCCATGAAAATGTCTATGGTAAAGAAATTCACTTAGAAACAGAGTACAAACCTTGCAATCATGAAGTCTTTGTACAAAGCAACACCTACATTGCAGAGGATATTCCTTAAATAAAAATATGATCTGAGTCAACACAAACTAGCTAAGAAAGTACATACAACATATATTTTAAACAGAGAATATTAATAAAAAAGTAGCATAAATAAATGTTACAGGGCGAATAAAAGCATCTTTGGATAATACTGTAGTCATCGAGATTAGAAGAAAAACTAAACATTCCAGAGATGTGCAGAACGTGTCAGCAAGGAAAGAAATTCAGTCTTATTTTCTTTCAAGGAAGAGATAAATTGTGTCTAAGGCTTCACGTTCAAAGCAAAATAAATAAATAACAGTTCCAAATCAATTGAGAAGACATATGCTTAACAGGCTTCATGAATAATATGTGGGACCAGCAAATTGTAAAGAACAAGGAATGATAGATCTGACTACACAAGCAGTACACAGCTTCACCACATTCAACGCAACACAAAGCAGCAATTCAAAGGAAATTTCATGCCATCCATGAATCTACTGATTTGTTTCAGCTCAAAGAAGCAATGCATCTCATATCAGTGGATTATTATTCCAATTTCCCTGAAACAATCAAAATGACAAACATGAATGCATGTGTAATTAGTGCACTGATATATATATATATATATATATATTATTGCGATAAGAGACATATGATACTGTCATATTTGACAATGGTCTATAATACAAGAGGAATTCTAAGATGGTTTCATAATATGTAACAGGTTGATTAGAGTTTTTGTAATATAAAACCTCAGAAATGGTTAAAAAAACAGTAAGAGTTATCAATATGGATACAATTCAGTTACAGCAATTATATTACCTGGATGTCAACAAATAAGAATTTTTCAGAAACTAAGAGAAAATCAACCAGAAAATAGAAGACAAAACTGTGACTGGAATAATCTTGGATTTATTCAACAAAAAGCCGTTCAGGTTTCAGTTTTAGTGAAGGAGATGGCTTCCAGTAATTTATGGAAAATATTTTCAAATGCACTCAGACATGTTTAAGTAAGTGAAACTCTGAAGGAATATATAAAGTCAAATGACAAAGGGCTGGGAAAAATAGAAGAAGCTTTAAGTAGGTATTCAGATGAGCTGATACAGCTGTAGAAATCAGAGGTTGAAATTACGGAAAGACTAGCTGAATGTGAGGCTTTTCAAGAAGAACTGTCTCAAAAATAGACTTAGAAGACAGCAAACAGACAAAAAAAAAAAAAAAAGATTTTCTGTTATACCAGTGAAACTTCTTCAAATCAGTCTCCAGAGCCGTTGATGAGGACATTTTATAAAAGTACTAACAAGCACCTACACTGGTCTTCCAAAGCAGGATTTGCTAATTGAAATGGCACATCATGGATATACTCCAAATCTGGCCATGAGAAACCTACATTAGTAAAGATACACTCAAGCCACTATAAAGAGCTGCTCCTGACAAAACTGGCAGAAAGGGCTAAGTGTTAGAAATTGGGGACACCAGAGTGTTTGTGAGAAATGATTATTCACTGTATACAAAGTAGAAGAAAAACAAGTTTATCCCTGCAGTCAAGGGATGTCAAGAGACAGGTGTATGATTTAAATTGCTATATCCAGTTGTCTTCAGAATATTTTTTCTTAGAGGATAAAAGACATTTAAATGAAAAACAGGCTCTTCAGAATATTTTTTCTTAGAGGATAAAAGACATTTAAATGAAAAACAGGCTAAGGAGGACATAAAACAGCTTCTCCTACAAAGAGTGACTCAGGAAGTTAAAGCGGATCTGTTTCCCTGTCTTCTCATAATAATAAATCCCAAAAAGACATGCCGCCACAGAAAATGTTTTTGATCAAAGGAAAAGGGTTGAGTGGCAGGAAAAAAAGCCCAGAAGTTGATTAGAAGAATCAGGAGTATCTTGAACTTGAACTAAAGACCATGATGGGGGTCAAGATTATCAGGAAAATCAGCAACAATGTGAAATTAAAAATAAATGACAACAGCAAGAGAACATCAAAGTAACAATACCATTACATGTAATTTAGGACACAAACTATGGTCTTGCAACAAATACCTGAAAAAAAGGCTAAACGTTTTTGACTGTCCCAAACTTGTTCATAGGTTCATAGGTTGGTACTAGGCTATCGGCCCTAGGACCTATACAAGCCTAGCCATAACAATTCCCTGGCTGTTTCTTCTCACACTATTTACTTCCCTGGACCCCTGTCTAGCAGGGCGACTGACGTGATCCTCGGGGTGAATTTCCTTTTTCCCATCCAATCGTCAAGGTTCCTTTTGAAGAGGGCCAAAGAGGCACTATGCTTGACATGTATGGGCAGTTTATTCCAGAGTCTGGGGAGTCTCTGGGTCAGGAACCTATCTCTCCAGCATGTTTTGTTTATTGTGATGACAAGGTTTAGATCCCTGGAGCATGTGGCACTGAGGGATTGGGATTTCTTTAAGTGTAGCATGTCCAACAGCTCTGGGTTTGACATGGCCCTGTATGTTAAGCAGAGATCACCTCTGAATAGACGATATGTGACAGAGTATAGCTGGAGTTTTTTAAGGCCATCAGCAAAGGGCATCTGTTTTAGGCATTTGATTCTTTTAGTGAGGTATTTCTGCGGCATTTCCAATTGTTGCAGATGTCTTGAGAGGTACATACCAAATGGGGTGTTGTATTCTATAATGGGTCTAAATGAGGGATGAGTACAGTGGGACAATGACCTCCTTTTTTTTGGATGAAAAGCCGTTAGTGATGAGGTGTGCCACATAGAATGATTTCCTGACTGTTGTGGCGATGTGGTTATCGAAGTTGAGATCCCTGTCCACCCCTGTCCCTAAGTCTCTTATCACACTTTCAGTGTTTAGTGTACTGTCACCTATGTGGTAATTCATGGGTACATGTTTTTTCCCAAAACTATACATTTCTTGGCACTGAGCTTGAGCCCATGGCTCTGGCACCAAGCATCTGTTTCCGTAAGGCCCTTTTGTAGAGCATCGATATCATTTAGTGATTCAATAATGGCTCCCAGTTTGCAGTTATCTGCGAACTTTGTTAGCCAGAGTTCCTTAGTGTTGGCCTATACTTCAGAGAAGTAGATGTCAAACAAGAGCGGTCCCAGGACTGAACCCTGAGGTACTCCACTTGTCACTTGTCTGGAGCTGAATTTGGAGTCGGCTACTTTTACAATGTGGGTTCTGTCTGTACGCCAGTTGGCAACCCATCAAATGACGTAGGGATTAATGCCCAGTTTAGTAAGTTTATCTATGATTCCAGAGTGTGGAATGGAGTCAAAGGCCTTGGCGAGGTCCAGATAGGCTGTGCCCTCATCCACGGCTCTGGAGACTGATTTGAAGAAGTAAATCAGGTTCAGGAGACAAGATTGGCCATTCACAAACCCAAACTGGGTGGGGTCCAGTGTTTGAAGGCTGCCAATGTCTTTGTTTATAAGTTCCATGATAATACGTTCCATGGCCTTGCAGATCAGGCTCGTCAGACTGATGGGGTAGTAGTTCCAGGATCCAAGGTGGATTCCCCCTTGTGGAGTGGGATAACTGTAGCTGTGCGCCACTCAGTGGGCATGAAGCCTGAGGTGAGGCTATGACTAAACATGACACTTAGGTGAGGTGCCAGTTCATTTTAAAGATCATGTAGTACACAGCCCAGGGTGTCATCTGGTCCCATGGATGCTATATTCTTCGCTTTGGAGAGTGCTTTTTTTACCTGTGTGGCCGTTAATACCGGAATTTGGCAAGTTCCAGTATTGAGATGGGCCATTTAGGGGGTGAGAGGGGGGTAAAGTCGGCACTGAATCGATCTGCCAGGATATTGGCAATATCCTTGGGATCAGTGTATTTAATGCCATTCTGTTGTAGCTTAGAGCAGATCTGGAGCATTGACATTTAGATTCTTGACATAGTTATAGAATGCCTTGTGGTTGTCTTTGAAATCTTTGGCAATTTTATTTTCATAACTAGCTTTGGAAGATTTATGAGGGATCTCAGCTTCTTACTGAGGCTGATAAGGGAGTTTTTTGCATGCTGGGATTTTCCTCTTTTCTGCAACAGTTTCTTCCTTTTGTTGTAAAGTTTGTTTATGGCAGGGGACCACCAAATTGGCTTCCTTTTTTTGGAGGCAAGCATATTGGTTCTATTTGGGATGGCACGATTCATGCATGAGTGGATGTGCTCATACAGTGCCTTAGTGTAGGATTCAGCAGTTGAACCTTCAGTTCCCATCTGCATGGGTGGCATAGCATGAAGTTAGCTTTGGAGAAGTTTTTTTTATGGAGGTTTCCTTACTGGGGTGGGGGGATGTGGATTTTATGGGTGATTAGCTTATGGCAAAACCTGACTTACGAGCGGGTGACCATAGGTGTGGAGCATCGATTTCCCATGTTGGTAATGACCAGGTCTAGGATACTGGAGCCCCTGGACGGACTATGAATTAGTTGATCCAGGGCATTGGAATTTATGAATTCCAAGAACCGTGGAGCAAAGGTGTTGGTACACGAGTAGTTTTCCCAGTTAATGGAAGGGTAGTTGAAATCACCCAGTATTTAGAAAGGTGTAGTGAGAATCTTGAGGCATGGTGGGGGATCTGTAGCAAGCTACAATTTGGATTGCAGTCTTACCTAGTGTTAGTTGCACCTGAAGAATTTCAGATGCATTGTTTTGGGCAACTAGCCTGGTGGTGTGAATATCCTTGGTGAATATGGACACTCCTCCACCTTTAGTGATTCGGTCCTGGTTCGGTGGCCGAAAGGTGTGGTAAGAGTTGTAGCCAGGTATTGCAGGGGTGCTCTCTGGAGGCTTGAACCAGGTCTCAGTTACTGCACAGATATCGATGTTCTTCATTTTTAGGTGTGCCTCGAGAGACTCCATTTTGAGGTTTAGGCTTCTAGCATTGATTAGCATTACCTTCAGATTTTGCATGCCTGTACCTGTTACGGTGATAGTTTTGTCCTTTGCACTTTGCCTAAAAAAGGCACTATAGGGGTGGCAAGATCTTTAGCCGGTAACCTGAATCCCAGGGGCAACAGGCACAGACCATCTCTGACAAAGCATCGTGGTCTGTTGATTATGTCGCCCCAGTAAGACAGATACTGGATCCCCTTTGAATGACACCTGAAGCTTAGCCATTTGTTGAAGTCAATCATTTTGTCCTTAATATTGTGGTATCATTCTGGGCGAAGGCAGGATGCTACTCAGGGCTAAGGTCATACCTGCCCAGGCCGCATGATCCGAGAGCTCTTCCATGTCTCTTTTCATGTAGTCCAGGGAGGTACATCTCAAGTCATTCACTCCAACATGGACAATGACAGAGTCATATTTGTACTTGTTGTGGAGTGACTTGAGTGCATGCGTTAGGTGGTGGATCCTGGCACCTGACAGGCAGCAGACTGTAATTTTCTCCTTGTTCAGCCTGGTGAGAGGGGCATCAGTGTGCCTGAATAAAGTGTTAGGTACATTGTCTTGCCTTAGTGGCTGTTGCTGGGTGGCACACTGGTGTTGTGAGCTATGTGACACTTTAGTTGTGATTGGTGTTTGCGTTTCAGCTTCGGATGTCCTTGTTGCTTGGGCAGGTTACATTTAAGGGCCTCCACATATGTGGATTTAGTGTTGCTTTGTGTGGGTGTTGGTGGTGTGTGTTTAGAAGGACTATGTGCTGCTTGAGATGTAGTGTAGGTTTTAACCTTCTCCTCTTGACTGTCTAGCACAATCTTGGGTGGAGAGAGCTTTGCTTCCAGTTTGGCTATGTAAGTACATCTCTCACAGGTTGTAGTGTTGGGTGGTAGGAGGAGAGGGTTGTCTGTGTACATGAGGCAATTGATGCATTGCCCCAGTATGCCAAGATTCACAAGGTGGACAGGAGAAATTACCAGAAGCTGACCCTTGGACATGCCTGGCTTATGCTGTTTTTGTAAAGTACAGGAGCTGTTTTCCCTTACCTTAGCAATGTACTTTTGCAATTATAGGGTGTTTGGTGCCTATGATTCATTTCTCCTTGTTAACAAGGAGAGCTGAGTGCTTGTATCAATTTAAGGCTTCCTAGTGCTTTCCAGCAGGTATTAGAGCAAGTGCTCATCATAGGGATGCTTAAAGGAAAGATGAAAAAAATTGTTTATCCTGAACACTGCAGTGTGCACTACAGACGTTAGATGTGAAAGTAGGTAACTTAAGTTTTATGTGTCTAAAAAGTTAAGTTTTAATGGAGAGTCACTATTTTTAAAACAGCAAGATAGATTGAAAGGGGTGGTCACTTTTGTATTTTGGTACTATGGAATACAGTAGGATGGCAATAAATGTAAATAATTGAAGGGGAGTGATTTCACAAAATAATAATTTTGTGCTTACTCACAGAAGCCAGTGAAAGTACAGAAGAAATGAGATATATGGTCAAATTAACATAAGGGGCAGGCAGCTAGAAAGACAGTGGTATTTAAGAACACAACAGTAACCAGGTGGGAGGGTGGGGAAATATTTTCTGCCTGACTCAGAATACAAGTAAAACACAAGGTAAAGAAAACAAATCACAGTATTCAAAATATAAAAAGGCAATAAAGTAATACAAAATACAACAAATAAAAAGCAAACTAACCTTTCCTTCACAGCAGTAAAGCTCTGAAATGTTTTATTTGACCCCTTAAATAGAAGGTTTAGTTCCTAGCTCCACCCCTTCAGTTCACAAATCATTAACCTTAAGTGACCTCTTCTATCTTATGTATGAGTCCTTAATTGATCAGTTCTAATTTCTGCCTGACTCACAAGAGACAGAGGTGTGGTCTCATTTGAAGTTTTAATATGAAGTCAAAGGCAGAATACAAGTAAAACACAAGGTAAAGAAAACAAATCACAGTACTCAAAATATAAAAGGCAATAAAGTAATACAAAATACAACAAATAAAAAGCAAACTAACCTTTCCTTCACAGCAGTAAAGCTCTGAAATGTTTTATTTGACCCCTTAAATAGAAGGTTTAGTTCCTAGCTCCACCCCTTCAGTTCACAAATCATTAACCTTAAGTGACCTCTTCTATCTTATGTATGAGTCCTTAATTGATCAGTTCTAATTTCTGCCTGACTCACAAGAGACAGAGGTGTGGTCTCATTTGAAGTTTTAATATGAAGTCAAAGGCAGAATACAAGTAAAACACAAGGTAAAGAAAACAAATCACAGTACTCAAAATATAAAAGGCAATAAAGTAATACAAAATACAACAAATAAAAAGCAAACTAACCTTTCCTTCACAGCAAAGTGTAGCAGAGTCTGGGTGAGCTTTTCTAGTAAAGCTCTGAAATATTTTATTTTATCCCTTAAATAGAATGTTTAGTTCCTAGCTCCACCCCTCAGTTCACAAATGATTGTGGAATGTGGGTGAACTCTAAAACATAAACCCTACTTCATGAAATTAACATTTATCTCTTTATACTATAGACATTTTATATGTGTATATTTATGCCAGTTGGATATTTTCACCCCAGACCTCTACTGAAAAGAAATTTATTGTCAAGTCTACCTTTCCTGATAATCAAATGTAGTAAATAGTAAGTAATGTTAAGGATGAAACTGAAAGGATAGAAGAAATAAATGTGAGTAAAAAATGTTTATACATAACATTTGTATAAAACAATTTATGATGTAAATTACAAGATATATTGTAAAGTGGTACACACTCAGAGGTATTTTAAATGTGAGATGGAGGGAGTTTTATCAGTGACAAATGAGTAGTTTTTATTATCTAGAATGCATCTACTCTTTACACTGCAACAAGATAAGAAAGACTGGAAAAAACAAGTAAAGTTAATGTAATGTGGTAATCTTGTATTTCTGGGGGGTGTAAAGATGTATTGATCATATTACAAGTAGAACTGCAATATAATTCCTCTGTTTTTTTACACAGGTGGGTATTTAGACTAAAGTCCATGGTTTAAGCTACTGGCAAGCATTTTTAAGAAAATATGCCCGATAAAAATGAGAAAATTATGTAAAACATGTACAATGGATGCTCTTTCTTGCATTTGCAAAATCATTAGCATTTACTTTTTACCAGCATCTACAATTTAGCTTGAGAAGCAGCAAACAAGTACAAACAATAAGTGGTCTGCATAAGGTCTACAAGGGCACTTTCTTACAGTTTCAAATTTACAGGCATTTTTTTCATTAGCAAATGCTTTTAGTTGGAGACAGTGAGTGTACAGGTACAAACAATTAATCATGAAAGGTATAAACAGGGTGTTCTGAGTGAAAGGTACAAGCTACAAAATAATTAAATTTTAAATCTTGATAAGAAGTTTACTGAAATTAAATGACGTTTGAAACTGTGGCAAGTGAACAGTTATACAAGTAATTGCCTCCACAGAAGCCTTAGTACTTTAATGAATTAAATATAATAGTACACAATTTGATTTATATACTTAAAGGTAGCCAGTGGGTGGGCAGCACAGTAGGGTAATGGGTAGCACTGTGGCCTCACAATAAGAAGTTCTCCAATTTGGTTCTTGGCTGGGGTGCTTTCTGAGTGGAATCTGCCTGTCTTCCCTCTGTTCACATGAGTTTGTTTTGGCTGATGTGGTTTCCACACACATACCGAAGGCATGTAGTAAGGCAGATCAGAGACTCTATCTTGTTTATAAATATGTGGGGGTATTTCCTTTTCCCCCCTTGCCTTGAAAACTCCACAGATAGTGATTATTGTCTGCAGGGTCACTCTATGAGTCTGATTTGACTTATAAGAGAGCAAGTGAGTGATCTAGTGCAGTTTTATTTATTGTTAAAAGTTAACGTCTACTGAAAGTATGCAAGTTGTTTTTCACATCTGAGAGATACAAAAACGATAAGACAAGGGTAGAAAGCAATCTTTATAACCTGGAACATAGGCTCTAAAATGAACTTTAGCATGGTTAACCCTAACTTAAGAATGGGTAATGCCAATGGGTGTAACCACTGCTTTGGGGAAACTGCTAGTATTTGGAGGCATGAACTTTCTCCTTGGAAAGTGAAATATGAAATGAAATGAAAATGGATTGAAAGGGATTAAACAGTTTTAAAATGTATTCTGTTTTTGTTTGTTTGTTTGTTTGTTTCTTGGGGGTTTTATTGAAGGGAAAAGTCTAGGAAAATGTGACAAATTCATATAGAAAAAGCAGCAGCTACATACAAAATCAACTTGTCAAACAGTATATACATTTAAGCTGCAAATTGTAAACATATTTTCAAAAGAACTGTTATGTACAATATGAGAAAGTAATAGCATTCTTTATCAGATTGGCTGCTTTGTCAATGTTAATAAGGAATGTAAGTGGCCTTGCATGCACAGTCCAACAGCAAAGAGTATTGAGTTATATTAAGAAGTATATGATACAATTAGTAGTATTACAAGAGACACACTTGCATGGAAATGCGCATGTGAATTTGACAATGCATTTATATCCCACCTAAGACTGCTGCTATGAGGCTTAGCAAAAATGTGGGACAAATAATCACCTTTCAGCAGGGAATGTTATTAATGAGTGGAACTGGAACTGGATTTGCAATAGTGAGGTTGCATCAGGGAATGTAGAAGGGTAGTTTTCTGAAGATGTATGTGAGAGTGTTTGGTATGGAAGATGTGATTTAGTAACAGTAACTCTGAATTTATATATTCTTCCCAACAATAAAATGGGCTAGTCAGAATAGAAATATATTTCATAGCAGGATATGCATTAATTGAATGCTTTCAGATATATCCAATGACAATATCAGATCATGCAGCAATAAAAAGTAAGGTAATTATGTAGGGCAATAATGTAAGAATGAGACACTGGCACTTTCCTGCATATTTGTTAAAAAAGAGAGGAATGTAAGGAATGGTAGAGTGGATAAGATTTGAGATTTATTAGGGAAAACAGAATTTACTTCAGAATACATAGCTAGTGAGTGCGATAAAATGAAGTTTAAAAAGATGGTAGAAATAAGAGAAAATACGATAGTGTAAGGGTTTCTGCAGGTTTGGCAGCCCCCACCATTACTCTCACCACACACATATTCACACCATACACACACAGACACACAGCTCCCTCCCGACATGATCGCATTCAAGGACACACTCACTCACAGACACGCACTTAGATTCATACTTTCAAAGGTTCACAGGTGTGTACTAGGTTCATGGCCCTGGAGCTGTTACAAGCCTAGCCCATAGAAGTGACCTGGCATCGTGCCACCGGACGTTAGTTCCCAGTGCCTCTATTAAGTACAGCCACATGAGTGATACCTGGGGTGAACTTTTAATTTCCCATCCACTCATCAGGATTTCTCTTGAAGAGGGCTAGTGAGGTGCTCTGCTTGACATGTATGGGAAGTCAATTCCAGAGTATGGGCAGTCTCTGGGTTATGAACTTGTGCCTCATGCATGTTCTGTTGATTGTGGTAATGAGGTTGAGGCCTCTTGAGCATGTGGTGTGGAGGGATTGGGATTTCTTTAGATGTAGCATTTCTAACAGAACAGGGTTAGACATGGCTTTGTAAGTCAAGCAGAGATCAAGCAGAAATCAAAATAGAGAATAGCTGCAGTTTTTTTGAGTCTGTCCATGTAGGACATGTGTTTAAGGCCTAGGATCCTCTTCATGAGGTACTTTTGTGGCCTTTCCAGCCGTTGCATGTGGTACATGGAAATTGGGGCATTATACTCGATGAGTGGCCTAATGAAGGAAGAGTAGAGAGAGATGATGATGTTTTTCTTCCTGGATGCAAAACCCTTGGTAATGAGATATGGTACAAAGAAGGACTTTCTGACCACAGTGGCAATGTGGTGGTCGAAGGAGAGGTTGCTGTCAACCTGTGCCCCCAGATCTCTTATAATGCCTTCAGTGTTCAGTGGGCTCCCATCAATGTGGTAATTAGTGGGAACTGTGTTTTTTCCAAAGGGGATGACAACGCATTTTTTGGCATTAAGCTTAAGGCCATAGTTTCGACACCAGTCATTGGTCTCAATGAGGCCTTTCTGTAGGATGTCTACATCACATGCGGAGTTAATGATGGCTCCCAGCATGCAGTCATCATTGAACTTGGTCAGCCAGAATCCCTCCGTGTTGGCCTGGACTTCTAAGAAGTAGATGCCAAACAAGAGAGGACTCAGGACCGATCCCTGTGGGACTCCACTCATGACTGGTTGGCAGTCTAATTTGGAGTCCGCTACTTTTACACTGTGGGTTCTATCTGTGAGCCAATTTGCAACCCACCTAGCGATACAGGGGTTGATACCTAGTTTGGTGAATTTATCAATAATTCTTGAGCGGGGAATAGTATCAAAGGCTTTGGCCAGATCAAGGTAGGCTGTATGAACTGCCTTGCCCTCATCCACAGCTCTGGTGACTGACTCAAAGAAGTCAACCAGGTTGAGCAGGCATGATCTACCTTCCACAAAACTAAATTGTGTGCGATGTAGATTTTGGAGATTCCTTATATCCTTGTTAATTAGCTCCATTAGGATGCACTCCATAGCCTTATATATCAGACTCAGGCTAATGGGGCGATACTTCCCAGGGTCTGTAGTTGTTCCCCCTTTATGGAGAGGGATGACTATAGCAGTGCACCATTCGGTAGGGACAAAGCCTGAGGTAAGACTGTGATTGAACAGGGCACATAGATGTGGTGCCAGTTCACTTTGTAGTTCATGTAGAACACATCCAAGGATGTCAGATCCCATGGAAGCTGTATTTTTGGCCTTGGACAATGCAACTTTAACCTGTGCTGCAGTAATGCTGGGTGCCTGGCATTCCTCCAGTATTGTGACTGGTCCTTGGAGGGGAGGGGTAAAGTTGGCATTGAATCTGTCGGTCAGTATGTTGGCAATATTTGTTGGCTCCATATAGGATGTACCATTGTGCAGTGACTCAGAGCAAATCTGGGTATTGCCGTGGAGAGTCTTGATATAACTATAGAATGCTTTGTGGTTGTTTTTAGTGTCTGCAGCAACTCTGCCTTCATAGCTGGCTTGAGAGGTTTTGATGAGGGATCTCAACTTTTTGTTGAGATTAATAAGGGTTTTTTTCCACTCTTGGGACTTTACCTTTTTCTGCAAAAGTTTCTTCCTTCTGTTGTAAAGTTTATTAATGGCAGGGGACCACCAGATTCGCTTCCATTTTTTGGAGGAGAGTGCCTTGGTTCTGTTGGGTATGGCTAGTTCCATGTATTGATGTACATGTTTGTACAGTGCATTGGTGTATGATTCGGCAGTCATCCATCTATTTTCCATTGACATGGGTGCCGTGAAGTCAGCAATCTCTGTTTTTTAAGAGCCCAAAGTCAGCTTTGGAGAAGTTTTTCATGGTGGTTACCTTTGCGTGGGATGTGGCTGAGATGTGAAATTCCATGGTGATTAGTTTGTGCTCGGATCTCACCAGGGAAGAATTGACTATTGGTGTAGAGCAACGGTTGCCCATGTTAGTAATAACCAGGTCAAGGATGTTGCTTCCTCTAGTGGGGGTAAGAATGAGCTGGTCCAGGGCATTGGAATTGATGAATTCCGGGAAGCATTGGGCCAGTCTATTGGTGCATGAGTAGTTTTCCCAGTTGATGGAGGGGTAGTTGAAGTCACCTAGTATGAGAGTGTTGAGTTGGACCCTAATAGTTTCCAGGATGCTTAGGAACATGGAGTGTGTGTCATGGGACATGATTGGGGACCTATAGCAGGCTACGACCTGAGCTGCCATCTTAACTACCTCCCTCACTAAACCCAACCCGACTGCGACTTCCGAGACAGAAATACATTAACAAATGCAGCCCCTCACGTATACTGACACTGACACACACACAATCCCACACACAATCACACACACACACACACACACACACACACACACACACACCACTCTCAACCTTTCCTTACCTCTAATCTCATCAGCACTTTCCTCGACTGTGATGGATGAACATGGCCTTTTGGCTATGCCTTCCTGGAGACAGTTCCACGGGCAGACCACATGGCTAATTAGCATATGTCTTTGCTCAATCTGCCTCATTAAAACACAGTACGGTAGTGGAGACAGCCCAGTGTGGTGTTGCACATCTTTGTGTAAAGGTGCCATATTAGGGCAGTCTATACAGTCACTGTTGTGAATCCGGCCCTTAATTATGCCAATATTAGAAGACGATGATGCTCAACAATTAGTAGCTAATTAAAGAAGGGATGAAATAAAAACAGTGCTGTATAATTACCAGGGAAGTCTCCATTAACAAATCATATTCCTACGGAAATCAAGAAGTTAGGAGGGAAGAAAATGCTAAAGTCTAGAATTTTTTGTTTAACAATATTTCAAAAGTGGTGAGGAAGTATTAGCATTTTCAAAGAAAGCTATTGTGGGTATATTACCCTTTCAAATCCAGCCTCATATTGACTCATTTCAATTTTAAATCATGATTATAAAGTGCTTATATCTGTATTAGCTAAGTAAATGGCAGATGTGTTATCAAAGTTGGTAGATATGGACCAATGTGGTTTCATGGAGGAAAAGCAGACATTTGGCAACATTAGTAAAACAATGATGGGCAATATAACAAAACAAAAAACACCACTAATGTTTCTAGGCCTTCATGCATTGAAGTCATTCAGTGAAGTTAACTGGAACTTTATATGTCGGGCAACAATAGCATATACATTCCCTGATAGAACTGGGTTACTAACAAGAACTTATGAATGAAGGGATGAAGCAAGAATTAAGATGGGAGGTTTGCCCTCTGACAACCTGCAGAGGAACCTGGCAGAGACGTCCTTTTATTTACAGATGTTTGAAAAAAAAAAAAAAAAAAGGTTTCACAAATTCAATGATCTAGTATGGGATTCAAGAGAAGTTAGCTTTATTTGCATATAATATTATTCTGTAGCTGATGGCATTTTGTACTTTATAAATTTAGAAAAAAAGATATTTCAGTATGTAAAACATTTTGAGACATTTTCAAGTCTTGGGGGGGATAAAATAAATTAAAATTAACCAAAAGTTATATCAGTAATCTATGCACCTACACATGAATTGATTCTGCACTGCCCACACTTATGGGGACATGATAAGATGAAGTATTTAAACATATCGATTAAAAAGGATTATGTTGTGGCAGCTTAGAATATGTGGGCAAGAACTAAGCAAAAGATACACAAACAAGTAAGAAATACAGCTGCAACAAACAAACCAGATAGTTTCCTTCTCTTCAAATGGTTCAAACAGTTCTGTTTTCAAAACAATTAAGAATACGAATCGCCAAGTTGTAGAATTACAATACTGATTTAATAAAAAGTTCCAGCCAAGTAAAAACAAGTTAAACAAGCTGGATTAAGTGCTTTTCGTCTTCAAAATACAAAGACTTCTTCAGATAACTAAGCATTTCTACTACCCCATTTTAAATACCCTCCTACTAAGTCACAGGATACTTACAACCCAGTCTATTCAGTATTTAAAATACTTTAAAATTTACATAATAAATTGATAGACGAATTTATACAACGTTCCCAAATGAATTAGATTGCTGTACTTGCATACATGGAACAAGATATATATATATATATATGTACATAAATAAAAAACATTTTTAGTTAACTATACCTCATATATTTTGTATTTATATATATGCTGTATTTACATTAAGTGCATCTATTTAAACTCTTTAATCTCAATATGCACAAAATAGAATAAACTTCATTTATTCCTGGATAAAGGCAGGCATTTGTGCATAGTTGCCACACTAGTTCTAACCTCTCTAATAAAAGGCTATCAGGTCCACCTCTCCCATCTGATCTAATCTGGTCTATTGCTCGAAACTTAAATGTGTTTTCCTGGTTGTTCCATTATGTGTCTTGCAGGGGCATTTTCTGACTTCTTAAGACTAATACTATACAAATGTTCGTATACTCGTTCCCTCAAAGTCCTAATAGTTCTTCCTATATAAAATACCTGGCATCGTTGACATTTTGCCAGATATACTATCATTTTTGACTGACAATTAAATTTATCTTTAGTATAGTATTTTCTGTTTCTAATGTAGAATGTCTGACCTAGTTCCATGTGTTTATAAAAATTACACATTTGACACTTAGTCATCCCTGGATTTCTAATGAAGCTATACGACTGTTTTCCAAAATATTTTGAATGTTTCTCCCCTTCCTGATTATTTGAGGGGGTCTTGGAAGCTTTTTGTTTACATACAGGTCATTTTCCAAAATTTCCCAGTTCTTATGTAAAATTTCTCTCAAGTCTCATGCATTAAATACTATACAATGTCGCAAAACTATAACTTGTGAAATGATATTCTTTCATAAGGTTTCCATCTCCCATAGCTCCATTGCCGTTGTAATTCGGTTCTTGTTTGAACCATAGGATAGGTCTATATATTCCCCTGTTTCTCTTATGACTAATTTCATCAATTAAGTTTCGTAATAACTCATATGGGTAGCTTCTGTTGAGAAACATTTTCTCAAGTTTTCCACATTCTATCCGGAAATCGGATTTGAGGCTAGTCATTCTAGCAGCTCTTACCAGCTATCCCTTCACCACGGATCTTTTTTTGGTGATACGGGTGACAGCTGATAAAGTGTAAGAAACTATTGGAATAAATTTCCTTTCTAAATATGGCACTAACATACCTGTTGTTCCTACTGTCTTTTCTTAACTCAATGTCTAAATAAGAAATCTTGTGCTCCCTGTAACTTGATGTGAACTTCAAGAATTCTGTATTATTAAAATAGTTTAGTAAGTCAGTAGCTGTTCTTTCATCACCTTTTAGGATGACAAAAATGTCATCCAAAAATCTTGTGTAGAAATAAAGTTGTTCCTTAATTTTGAGATTGTTTCGGACAAATTCATCTTCCCAGTGTGCCATGACTAAATTTGAGAAACTTGCCCCACACGGGGACCCCATGGCGACCCCTATTTTTTGCAAATAAAAGGTGTTGTCGAACATGATGTACTTGTTACTTAAAATTATATCCAGTAACTCTTCAACTAAACCAATTTCACTACTAGGAGCTCCTAGGTTCTTTAACTTACTGGAAACCCACTCAATCCCTTCTTGGTGGGGGATAGAGGTGTATAGTTCCTTAACATCAATAGTCATGAAGTTACAGTCACCTCTAAATTCCAGTTGATTTATTTCCTTCAAAAATTACCATGAATCCTTGCAAATTTGATTTTCATGTCTAATGTCTTTCTTCAAAATAAGAGTCCGCTACTTTAGCGCATCTGTGTGTAGTGCTATTATGTGCGTCTACTAATGGTCTCACAGGAGGGTCTTCTGTATTTTTATGGACCTTAGGTACACCAAATAGTAGTGGAATTCTTGGTGCTATCATGATCATATAATTGTACGTGTCTAAATCAATTTTTGCCTCAATAAACAAATTGTTTATATAAGCTTTTATTCTAGTGTAGGTTGTATTAAGTTCACTTCTTGAGACAGTTACATACATCTCACTATCCAACAAAAGTTTCATTCTCTGCTTATCATCATCTTTATGCATGACAACCAACCCCCCCCCCCTTATCTGGTTTCATAAATCTAAGGGGTAGTTTTTGTATGTCACAAACTGCCTGACATTCCTGTTTAGTAATGTTTTTTTTTTTTGCTTTTCAATATCATTCTACTTTCTAAATTGTGTCTAAAATCTATTTCGCACATTTTTTCAAATAGTGCTACACTGTTATGCAATGGTGGATTATAAGTACTGGTTAAATAGAATTCACTTTCATGCTGCTTGTCTGTACCCATAATCACTGCCAAATTAACCTTGCATATGAATAACTTAAGGTCAATGAGTGTTTGTGCTAAACGCGCTTTACCAGCAATCACAAATGTTTGACCCTTAGCAAGCAACTCAATAATGTCAAATCCTATTTCAGTCTCTGTGTAATTGTAGAATTTAAAGTCTTTTTGTGCATTTAGTCAATATTTTACAGTACCTTTTATTACCAACATGTATTCCTTCTATCTCCTCCGCTTCTTGTTGTTGCTGGGGCGTTGTTGTTTCCCGCCCCGAGGATTGTGGTTCTGGGTCTGGTGATGAAAGATTTTGCTGTTATCAAAATTTTGGTTTTGGTAATTATTATGGTTAGAATGATTTCCTGTATTGATGTTGTTTTTCTGTGTAATTCTCTCACTTCTTCGAACCTCATTGCTATTATTACTACTACTGGTAACATCTGTTCCATTCATGGATTGTATTCCAACATCCTGAGGCTCAAAGTTCTCCCTTTCTCTTACTGTTACCCCCATTTGCTTCCACACTTGCGATTGAGGGGGTTTCGGATATGCTGTCCCGTTCCTGTATGCTAGTTTGTCTCGTTGCATTTTCTTTATTTTTGTAGTTCTTAGTTTCTCAATTAGTTGGTTAATGCTGTCAAATGTTCTATTGTAGTCAAATTTATAGCGGTCAAAGTCTATATCATTTTTAATGTCTTGGTCAATTTTTTGAATGTCAATAGATAGCCCCTCCAAGTTGGCCTGATAGTGTTTGGCCATTAATTCAAGGAGCTCTATATCATGTTTATCAAACAATTTTAATAAGTCTTTGTGAAAAACTGAACCTTCTTCGAGTCCCGTCAGATATTGCCACACTCTAAGACCCTTCGGTACAAATTTCTCCTTGATGCACCCTTCAAAATAAGATACTTCTAAATGAAGCTTTTTGTATTTGACAAGTGTGTGGTCGAGTGATTTTAAATTAGTTGCAATAGATGTTTTACCTCCAGCCGAGTTCTCCTGCAGTGTTACCTACTCGTCATAGCTTAGTGTCATTTGTTCATGTAACCAAGCCGAAACATTAGGAGTCCCGATAAGCCCCAAGGTATTGTTAGATCTGA
The DNA here is from genome assembly GCF_019279795.1 of Protopterus annectens. Taxonomy (NCBI): domain Eukaryota; kingdom Metazoa; phylum Chordata; order Ceratodontiformes; family Protopteridae; genus Protopterus; species Protopterus annectens. Next base: position 274,060,284 of record NC_056736.1, on the reverse strand, counting down.
CGAAACTTTCAGTTTGAATCATAGAGCTGTTAATGTCTTGGCTCTGGTATGCTGTTAACCACTCCAGGTTAAGGTTTGTAGAGGTAGTAGGAATAGCGTCAAACCTACCAAAATTGTTTAAATTAGTTCTCATTTGGTTTGTAAGGTTGACGCTAGTCGCATTCAGCTGGCTACTGGTTGTGGGTCCACTCATTGTGTCCAGTCTATTAGATAGGTCTTCTATTCATTGTGAAAGTAAATTAATTAAGACTGTTAAGTTGCCAGGTTCACTACCTTGTGTTTCTGGCAACTGGGTACTATTGATGTTGCCTGCAGCCATTAACACTTAGAACAAAGACATGCCAACAAGCAGGTAATGGACTCAAACAAGTAAGAAATACAGCTGCAACAAACAAACCAGACAGTATCCTTCTCTTCAAGTGGTTCAAACAGTTCTGTTTTCAAAACAATTAAGAATACGAATCGCCAAGTTGTAGAATTACAATACTGATTTAATAAAAAGTTCCAGCCAAGTAAAAACAAGTTAAACAAGTTGGATTAAGAGCTTTTTGTCTTCCAAATACAAAGACTTCTTCAGATAACTAAGCATTTCTACTACCCCATTTTAAATACCCTCCTAAGTCACATGATACTTACAACCCAGTCTATTCAGTATTTAAAATACTTTAAAATTTACATAATGAATTGATCAACGAGTTTATACAATGTTCCCAAATGAATTAGATCACTGTACTTGCATACATGGAACAAGGTATATATATGTACATAAATAAAAAACATTTTTAGTTAACTATACCTCATATATTTTGTATTTATATATATGCTCTATTTACATTACACAAACACTGAGACATGGTAAGCTTGTGTTTATACATACAGATAGTACAATACAAGGAGCAAAAATGTGTTTAGTCCTTTCAGTCTTATATTCTGGTCAGGTATTTACCAACCAGAGAAGTTGTGAATTACAATTAACAAAGAGTTGAAGGGATTTATTTGGGAGGAGAAAAGGGGAAGAAGGTAAGAGTTAAGTGGAATAAGCTGATCTCCACATAGAACAAAGTGGTTTAGGGTTACCTAATTTGAAAGGTACTTTAGAGATATGCAGTTAAAGCTCATATACATAATTCAAGTACAATGTTATAAATTGAATTGAAAAGGAGTGATGATTAAATGGCAGGAGGACAGAAAGCTTGTGAGATAGAGAGAGCCAAGTTTTTGGATGCAAGTTCTTAAGGAAAATAGCAAACAGAATATTATATTCATAAGGCAGTAGAAAGTGTTCTAAAAACTAAGCCAGCGTGGGACTGGACAAGTGAATTTTACCAATAGGTATGACCAGAAGTACAGACAGAGAAAATAGACAAGTGAGGGCTGGAATTTATTGGAGGAAATTAGCAAAAGATATTGGAAACAAAGAAGTACTGAAACATAATAGGGTGAGATCAAGTTAAGCAGAAGTGTGACCTGAAGGTCGCAGACTGCCTTACCTATCAGGGATTGATAACAAGGTACAGGCAAATAGAAAGGGATAGGTGAGAGCTAAGTAAAAGACTCTCTACTAGAGTTTTTAGTTCAGTCTAGAAAAGAAACTTGTTAAAAAGTGATAGTGTAGCATATAATATGTTGCATGATAGTTATAATAACCAAGCAAAGAAGGTTAGAAAAGACTGCAAAGGCAGTTTAAAAAGTAAAATGGGAACAAATTTGTAATGTTTCTACATAAGCAACTCAGTCCAGAAGATTTATTGCTTTTGCATGAAAGTGTTTATATAGGTATGTCTGTATCTCAAGTAGACAGCAAATGTTCAAGGTGTGATGACAAAAAAGATGGAAACATGTTTTTTTGGAAATGTAACATGCTGATACATTTTAAAAAAATCCCTACAGAGTAATCTGACAGAAATGTTGGGGGAACTAATGGTTCTCACTAAGTAAATTACTCTTTTGAGTAAGGATATAGTATCTGAACAGCATAGACACTAAGACCTTACTAGGTTTACTGTTATTGGCTGTCAAAAAGCAATTACAAGAAAATGGAAATCAGTATGTATTCCCAACTTAACAGAAGTTCTGGATATTGTGAAGGAGATAAAAGAACTGGAATTGTTATCCTTAGAGAATGGAAAACATATTTCATAGAAATAAATAAAATTTGTGGGAACAATACATGCAAAATAATACTTGTGAGGAGAAATTGTGTTTAAGAAAAGATAGGGATTGAACAATTTATGTAATGCCGAAGTAAATGAATATTGCTAAAAACATTCCTGTATACTGCATGACAATTAAAATGGAAAATGTTATAATGGCTTGTTTCCTTTTCTATTAATGTTTGTAAATCCATGTTACAGATTTATTTGCTAACTCCTTGCTCTTTGATGACAGGGTAAATTAAGTGATCTGTTTACTGTTTTCAGCCAGGAGCTGGGCTTGAAGGGCAGAATAGGGGAATTTACAACAATAAAATGACCCATATTAACTGAAGTACAACATTACAAGTGAATGTCAATTACAGGCAAAATATACAGCAGGCAACTACTAATTTAACACTCTAATTAATGTACTGAAATGCCGTGGGAATTAACCATCATCATGGAAGCAACTACAAGAGAATTCTGCATGGAGATGTTCTTTAAAGGCTCACATAAAGCTTTTAATGGTTTCTTGGTTTTTGATTTCAGTAGGTAGGTGGTTCTAGACTATTGGTCCCAGTCTGGAAAAAAGTTATTTGACCCAATCCAATTTTGAATTGTGGGCAAGCAAGACAGAAACAGTTATATTGTGAACTTATTTCATAAAAATTCTCTCTTATGGGGAGTTTTACTTTCAAGGGCAGTCAAACTGTTTTATAACCTTGAAAATCGGGGAGCTTAGGAAAAAGGTAGCCCTATTAAGCACTGGAAGTCAGTTTGTGTTTCCAAGTAATTTATAACGATGAAGTAATGGGACTGCTAGAAGGATAAACCTACAAATGCTGTTCTCTGCTGTTTCCATTCTATAGGTATTACGTGCAGAATGTAAGACAGGAAAATGAACATCATACTCTAGGTTAGGTATTAATGCATTTTTAGCAATGGAGGAGTAAGACCTTGGGGAGAGAAGATGAGTTATTCTTTAACAAAGTTTTAGTTGAAGTAGGACTTTATTAATTATTGAGTTTGTGTGAGTTGTAAAGGAAAAGAGAAGGAGCCATAATAAGGCTTAGTATCTCTGTTTGGTAATACTGGGAATTACACATTCACTTCTCATTAATATTAAAAAAACATGCACTTTGATTGGTCAGCCCAACCAGGGTGTACACTGTAAATCAAGCATATAATGATACAAAAAAGTCCAGCCACTGTTGGAGTTGGCAGTGCCTATTTTGATCTTGTGGGTCCTATCTGTGAGCCAGCTGGCCACCCATCTGACTAGATAGGGATTAACACCAAGTTGTGTTAGCTTTTCGATGATTCCCGAGTGGGGGATTGTGTTAAAGGCGTTGGCCAGGTCAAGGTAAGCTGTATATACTGGCTTTCCCTCATCCATGGCCTTGGTGACATTCTCAAAGAAGTCAACTAGTTAAGACAGGTAAGATCTGTCCCTGACGAATCCGAATTGGGTGGGGTCGAATGTTTGGAGATTGCCTACGTCCTTGTTTATGAGATCCATAATAATACGCTCCATGACTTCACAGATCAGACCAGTCAAGCTGATGTGGCAATAGTTTCCCAGGTCAGTTGTTGTACCACCTTTGGTCAAAGGGATGACAATGGCAGTTCTCCACTCTGCTGGAATGAAGCCTGTAGTTAGGCTGTGGTTCAACAGGGTGCTCAATGGCGAAGCTAGTTCTTGCTGGAGATGTTGCAGAGTACAGCCTGGGATATCTGTGTTCTTTACTTTGGATAGGGCCTTTAACACTTGATCTACAGAGATGTAAGGTGTGGGACAAGTATCAGGGATGTTGACTGAGCTTTTGGAGGGGGATATGGGGTGAGTTTGTGCTGAACCTATTAGCCAGCAGGTTGGCTAAATCAGCAAGATCAGTGTAAGTGGTACTATTAAGTACTATTTTGGAACAAATTTGGGCTTTGCCATGGAGGCTCCTAACATAACTGAAGAAGGACTTGTTCATAGATTCATAGGAAGGTACTAGGCTATCGTCCCGAGGGCCAAGTCAAGCCTAGCCAACAGTGTATTGACTTTCACCACCCATGTATTGTTAAATTTGTGCCCCTCTATCGAGCAGTGCCCCAGATATAACCCCAGGGGTGAAATTCCCATCGCCCATCCACTTATCAAGGTTTTTTTGGAATAGTGCTAATATGTTCATTGGTAGGTACCAGGCTATCTGCCCGAGGGCATTTATAAGCCTAGCCACAGTGTGTCGGCTTTCGCCTCCCCATCGATTAATTAACTGAACCTCTGTCAAGCAGAGCCAATGAAATGATCCCAGGGGTGTATTTTCTGTTACCCATCCACTTGTCAAGGTTTATCTTGAAGAGTGTTAGTGAGGGGCTCTGCCTAATGTAGTTAGGAATTTTGTTCCAAAGCATGGGGAGTCTCTGTGACAGGAATCTGTTCTATTTATTGTTGTGGCGAGGTCTAGCATACTAGAGCACGTGGCTCGCGGTGACTTGGATTTCTTTAGGTGGAGCATGTCCATCAATTCTGAGTTGGACATGGCTTTGTAAGTCAGACAGAGATCACCTTTGAGTAAGTGATATGTCACTAAGTACAGACAGAGTTTTTTTCAGTCGGTCTGCATAGGACATATGTTTGAGGCCAGTAATCCTCTTGGTGAGGTACTTTTGTAGTTATTCCAGCTGTTGGAAGTGTCTTGTGAGGTACATCCCAAATGGGGCATTGTACTCTATGACGGGTCTGATGAGTGACGAGTAGAGGGGCACTATAACCTCTTTATTTCTAGATGCGAACCCTTTAGTAATTAGATGGGCCACACAGAAGGATTTACTTTGGCAATATGATTGTCAAAGGAGAGATTAATATCTACCTGGGTCCCCAGATCTATTATTACCTCTTCTGTATTAAGGGGGCTGCCACTTATGTGGTAATTCGTGGGTGTTTTTTTTTTCCCCAAATGGGATGACTATACATTTTTTGGCATTTAGCTTGAGATCATGACTTTGATACCAGGTGTTCATCTCAGTAAGGCCTTTTTGGAGAATGTCCGTGTTAGCCAGAGAGTCAATTATGGCTCCTGGTTTGCAGTCATCGGCGAACTTGGTTAGCCGTAGTCCTCCTGTGTATGCCTGTACTTCTGAGAAGTATATGCCGAACAGTAGGTGTCCCAGAACTGAGCCTTGCAGGACAAGACTTGTGACTGGTTTAGAGTCGGACCTGGAGCCTACTATTCTTACCACGTGAGTTCTGTCTGTAAGCCAGTTGGCAACCCATCTTGTGACGTAGGGGTTTATGTTCAGGCTGGTGAGTTTTTCTATAATACCTTAGTGAGGAATGGTGTCGAATGCCTTGGTGAGTTCAAAGTAGGCTGTGTGAACCACCTTTCCCTCATCTATGGCCTTGGTGATGGTCTCAAAGAAGTCAACCAGGTTTAGTAGGCATGATCTGCCCTTAACAAAGCCAAACTGGGTTGGGTCAAGTGTTTGGAGGTTCCCAATGTCTTTGTTAATGAGTTCCATGATGATGCACTCCATAGCCTTGCAGACCAGGCTTGACAGGCTTATGGGGCGATAGTTGCCAGGGTCCGTTGTGGCCCCTCCTTTGTGGAGCAAAATAACTGTTGCTGTGTGCCATAATAACGAGCTCTGCTTGATGTGGATGGGAATCTTGTTCCAGAGAATGGGAAGTTTCTGGGATACAAAGCTATCCCTCCAGCATGTCCTATTCATTGTTGTGGTGAGGTTTAGGTCCCTAGAGCATGTAGCTCTGGGGAGATGGGGATTTCTTCAAGTGGGGCATGTCCAATAATTCCGGGTTTGACATAGGTTTGTATGTCAGACAGAGGTCTCCTTGGAGTAAGTGGTATGCGACCGAGTAGAGTTTGAGTTTCTTGAGCCAGTCGGCATAGGGCAACTGTTTGAAACCAGCGATCCTCTTGGTGAGGTACTTTTGGGGCCTCTCAAGTTGTTGTAGGTGTCTTGTGAGGTACATCCCAAACAGGGCATTCTATTCAATGAGAGCTCTGATAAGTGATGAGCAGAGGGGAATGATGACTTCCTTATTTCTAGATGTGAACCCTTTTGTGATTAAGTGGGCCACGAAGAAAAATTTTCTGACCACTGTGGCAATGTGGTTATCAAAGGAAAGGTTACTATCAACGTGGGTCCCAAGGTCTCTTATCACACTTTCTGTGTTAAGTGAACTTCCCCCTATTTGGTAATTCATGGGTAACGTGTTTTTGCCAAAGGGGATAACAATGCACTTTTTGGCATTTAGCTTGAGACTATGATTTTGACACCAAGTGTCAGTCTCGGTGAGGCACTTTTGCAGGATGTCTGTGTCGGCAGGGGAATTGATAATGGCACCCAGTTTGCAGTCATCTGTGAACTTGGTTAGCCATAGACCCTTGGTGTTTAATTGCAATTCAGAGAAGTATATACCGAACAGGAGGGGTCCCAGGACTGAACCCTGGGGTACTCCACTTGTCCCTGGTTTGGGGTCAGATCTGGAGTCAGCAACTCTTACCGTGTGGGTTCTGTCCATGAGCCAGTTGGCCACCCATCTTGTGACATAAGGGTTTATGTTAAGACAGGTGAGTTTATCAATGATTCCTGAATTAGGGATAGTGTCAAAGGCTTTAGCGAGGTCCAGGTATGCTATGTGGACTACCTTGCCCTTGTCTATGGCCTTTGTAACTGTTTCAAAGAAGTCTACCAAGTTCAGGAGACATGACCTACCTTTAATAAATCCGAATCGGGTAGCATCCACAGTTTGGAGGTTACCTATATCTTTGTTTATGAGTTCCATGACGATACGCTCCATGGCCTTGCAGACCAGGCTCGTCAGGCTAATAGTTCTATAGTTTCCAGGGTCTGTGGTGGTTCCTCCTTTGTGGAGTGGAAAGTAAACAGCCATGCAGGTCTCAAACCCAGGATCCTATACACCATAGTCGCAGTAGTTAACCACCAAGCCTTCACAGAAGTATTTGTGGTTTCAGAGGCTAGTTTCAACTCATAATTGGCTTTGGAGGTTTTCACTAGTGATCTAATTTGCATGTTGAGGCAGAGGAGGGAGTTTTTCCGATTTGGAATTTGTTCCTTTTTACCCTTGGACAACAGTTTCTTCCTTTTGTTGTAAAGTCTGTTGATAGAGGATGTCCACCAGACAGGTATGGGTTTCCTTTAAGAGCAGATTTTAGTTCTGTTGGGTATGGCTGAGTCCATGCGGTTGTGCAGGTGCTTGTATACTGCGCTGGTGTACTGTTCAGCACAGTTGTCAGCATCATCTGAGGAGGGTGGTGGTGTGAAGCTGCTGACACCCTCCCTTAGGAGGTTGGAGTCAGCTTTTGAGAAGTTTTTTAGCCTGGTTATGGCTGGGAAGGGGTTGGGTGGGACATAAACTTTGAATGGGACAGACTGACGATCTGACCTCATCAAAGAAGAACATACTATGGGAGTGGTGCAGAGGTCGCCCATGTTGGTGAGAACCAAGTCCAATATATTATCTCCCCTTGTGGGGGATAAGACCAGCTGACCTAGTGTGTTATAACTGAAGAAGTCAAGGAATCATTGGGAGAGTGCATTAGTGCAGGAATAATTACCCAGTTTATGGTGGAGTAGTTGAAGTCACCAAGTATCAGGGTGTTAGAGGGTACCTTGATGGAGTCAAGTAGGTCCTGGTAGGAGGTGTGGGTGTCCTGAAACTATAGCTGGCTATAACTTGGATGGGTGTCTTGCCAACTGTCATTTGCACCTGGAGTAATTCCAGTGCATCATGTTGGTAAACCAGCCTGGAGGTGTGCCAGTCCTTAGTGAAGATAGAGACTCCACCACCCTTAGTCTTTCCAACCTCATTTTGGGGTCAGAAAGTGTGGAATGAGGTATAGCCTGGTAAGGCAGGGGTGTTCTCTGCAGCCCTGAACCAAGTTTCTGGACTGCACAGACATTGTCATCTTCCAGTGTGAGGAGAGCCTCCGAGAGTGAATTTTCAGATTAAGGCTCCTAGCACTGAGCTGCACGACCTTCAATTTGCTTTTTGACAGGTCTTTTATGTTGTAAGATTTGTCTTTGGGACATGGCCTAAAAAAGGTACAATGGGGGCGGCAAGAGCTTTGGCCAAGATCTGGAACCCCAGGGGTGAAAGATGGAGGCCATATCTGGCAAAGCAATGTGGCCTGTCAACCATATCATCCCAGGCAGACAGATACTGGATCCCCTTAGAAAGACACCAGAAACTAAGCTTATTGTTGAAGTCAAACATTTTTTGTTGGTACTGTGGCATCATTCTTGGTGAAGGTAGGATGCTGCTTAGGGCTAGGGTCATACCTGCCTGGAGCACATACTCTGAGAGCTCAATCATGTCTCTCTTCATATAGTCCAGTGAGGTATGTCTCAATTCATTCACACCAACATGGACAAAGACAGAGTCATACTTCTACCTGTTGTGGAGAGACTTGAGTGCGTGTGTGATGTGGCAGTTTCTAGTGCCTGACAAACAGCTGACCGCGACCTTCTCCTTGATGGGCCTGGTGAGGGGGACATGGGTGTGTCTCACTACTGAGTCGCCAATAACTAGTATGTTTGGTTTATTGTTATGCCTTATGGGCTACATTGGTTTATTGTTATGCCTAATGGGCTGTGTTTGTGAGACACTGCTGTGTTGACTACTGTATGTGATGTCATTGGTGTTGTGTGTGTTTTGGGGGTCTCTGTTGTTTAGGTAAGTTTTTGTTGAGGACCCCTGCATAGGTGGGTGGTGTGGTGCTTGTACTGGCAATCTCCTCTCTGTCAGGAGTACTGACTGTGGTGTGAGAGAGCATGGATTCCAGCTTACTGATATAGCTGCATCTCTCACAAGTAGGAATCATATGACAACGTACAGTAGCAAAAACTTGTGTCATTACACAATTCTGCAATATGCAACAGTTTTATTACAGGGATTCAGTATTTCAGAAATTCAAATGTCGACAGACAGAAGTCTAAAATGCAAATTACCTACTGTGTGAAAAACAATGTACTGTAAAGGAAATGTTTGAAACAAATCCAAACAGAATAAAATGCTACTATTCATGAAACTGTTTAAAACAGTTTAATCTAAGACTGACCAAGACTCATACTGGTTAAACTGCTGACCTATCAGCTGAAAGAGGAACTTATTTCTATTATGTGGAGGGAGGGAACAATTTTAAAGGCTAGAGGCACAAGGGTTTATGTGGACAAAAATGTTTTATTAAAACATGTACTAACAGAAATACTTTTATTTCTTCCACAAGTTTCAATAGAAAAATGAAATTTCATTTCAGGTTATTGTATCATTTACTTGGTAGAGTCTTCTATCCATTTGGATTAAAACACTGCACAAAATCTTGACAGCACAGAATGAACTGTAAACGAGAAAAGAATATTTGAAACCAGGAAAAGGTAGCAAAAAGATAAACAACCAGTCAGGTATAGAAAAGCAAACTATGGACATCTTAACTCATTCACTCCGGAGCAGCTCAGAAAAAGTTGCCTGCTTAATTCCACCATAGGAACAACAGTGCAGCCTGAGCTCATTTTCAGAAAATCAATTTGTAATACTATACAGAAAACAAATGTTCATAACTCTTTAACTATAAGAACTAGCCTAAAAATGTAAACATGAAAGTTGTTCAGCAGACACTGACCTTTCCAACAGTGTAAATGCTGATGATGCATATCAAAGTCATTATTAAATATTTGGCAAGGAACGTTGATATTGTGTATATTTTTTACCTTTTTGGAAAAGCAAAGCACAATATCTTGGTCAATGTACCATGTAGATGCATACAATACATACTTACTTTGTTAGTATGAATGTCAGCTTTAAAATGATACCTTAACCATTATTGTGTGATGCTTCTTTATGGAGATATTCACAGAAATATGATTAATATAATATTTCTCATAACTGATAAATAAACAAAGCATAATGTCTCATCACCTGTAACAGACAGATCATACACATCAGTGTAGAAGTTGTGCATCTGATTGTCAGCTTCAAAACGATGCATCATTTGTGTGATCACCATGCTCCCTTGCAAAGATATGGGCATAATAATGAGAAGTATTGGACATGTATAATTTTCATAATCATACAAGATGTAACAAACTGTGATAGTTGTACATGTGTACAGTGCACAGACACAGTTCTTTTACCATGTTGTAAGGAGTAACACTGTCTTCAAAATGAGGTATTATCTGGCACACTGACATGCTCCCTTGCAAAGTTATTTACCAAAATATGAAATAAAATCATAATTTCCATAACCTAAGTCCGAAACAAACTTTGATATCTGCACATGTGTACAACATACAGACACAATTCTTTTACCATGCTGGAACCAATGCAATACTGTCTTCAAAGTGAGGTATTGCTTAGCACATTCAGATGCTCCCTTGCAAAGTTATTTATGAAAATATGAAAAAAAAAACAATTTCCATACCCTAAGTCCGAAACAAACTTTGATATCTGTACATGTGTACAATGTATAGGCACAGTTCTTTCACCATTTTGGAACTATTAATACTGTCTTCAAAATGAGGTATTACTTAGCACATTCATTTGCTCCCTTGCAAGGTTATTTATCAAAATATGAAAAAAATCATAATTTCCACAACCTAAGTCAAAAACAAACATTGATATCTGTACATGTGTACAACATACAGGGACAGTTCTTTTAACATGTTGGAACTATCAGTACTTTCTTCAAAATGAGGTATTACATTTCACACTGACATGCTCCCTTGCAAAGTTTTTTACCAAAATATGAAAAAAATCATAATTTCCATAACCTAATTCCGAAACAAATGATATCGGTACATGTGTACAACATACAGGGACAGTTCTTTTACCATGTTGGAACTATCAATACTATCTTCCAAGTGAGGTATTACTTAGCACCTTCAGATGCTCCCTTGCAAAGTTATTTACAAAAATATGAAAAAAAATCATAATTTCCATAACGTAAGTCTGAAACAGACTTTGATATCTGTATATGTGTACAACATACAGGGACAGCTATTTTACCATGTTGGAACTATCAATACTATCTTTCAAATGAGGTATTACTTGGCACATTGACATGCTCCCTTGCACAGTTATTTGCCAAAATATGAAAAAAATCATAATTTCCATAACCTGAGTCCTAACAAAACTGATATCTGTACATATGTACAGCATTCAGAAGCAGTTGTTTTACCTTGTAGACACATACAATTGTAAATATACATATTCTTGGTGTAGCCAACATACTGCTGAATGGGTACATGTAACGAGAAAAAGTAAGGTAAGGACTGCCATTCTACTAATGAAGCCAGGACAGGCATGGGACTTCAGTGGCATGCAAGGCCATCTCATCTGACTGATAGCTGTGTTGGCTACCCACTCAGACAGCTGATACCACTAGAGTCTCATGGCCTCCTTCAGTGTCAGCAGTCTGCCTTACCTATGCCTTTTCTCTTTACATGTGTCCATTCAGCAATGGACCTAAGGGATCAAGTTCTGTATTACTAAGCCCTTTCTGTCATCTAAACTCTACAAATGCCCGATAAAAGCAGACTAAAAAAAAGAAGTATTTCAGGATGGTCACTGACATATTAGATTGTACATAGTAGCACTCTCTTGAAACAGTTGTTCTTTCTCAGCATCCTCACCAGCTCCTTGCCATAGTTATTTGCCAAACTCAGAAAAATATATTTTACACACATTTCATAATAGAGTTTTCCTTACCATACTGGTCCTACTTGGTCATGGGTGTTTTCCATTCTTCTCACAAGCTGCATTTACCAATCCTGCATAGCTCTCCATGCCATTGTGGAGGTCAGTCAAGAACAAAGCAATGTCCTCCTCAGGTGAACGCCATCCTTTCTGAACAGGTGAACATCTTCCACGGTGATGCTGTCATGGCTGATTGTAGATCCACCGACCCTGTGCATCAAGCCATGCATAAACCCATTCTGTAAATGTGTGGCCTTGTGAGCTGCCCGTTGACTGTTTGCTGTTTTCCATATCTGTCGAGGAATTATATCAGACCACACAAAATGACAACGTGGCCACCACGACTGCAGGTGTTCAAAAACTGCTGTGATTTGAAACCGTAGGTTTCCGAGTGGTTGACTGATGACATCATTCCCTCCAATGTGCAGCACAAGAATGTCGGGCTGAGGGTAGATGGAACACTTCTCTTCCAACAACTTCAGTACTTCGCTCCAATGCATACCTCTTCTTGCAATCCAGTATACCTTCACAATGGATGTGGGGAAGCTCAAGTTGTACCAGTTTTCAGTTTCAGAGGCATGGCTGGCAGCCCAATGAATGTAGGAATGGCCACATACCCACACTCTCACTTGTCATTCTCCTGGTCGTGAAGCCATGTCAGTGTCAGAAGGTGGACAAACCTGCACAGGAAAGAAAATGCAAACAGATTACTACTGATCTAAAAAGTACTGATCTACTAAAGTAGAAATCAATGAATTAATGGTAGAACAACATATAAAAATGCATTAAGAAAGAAAGAAACAATGTTAATTTTAAAGTTTGACACTATGTGCCCTAGAGGCTTAAATCAAGAATGCACTTGGAAGTGTTTGGTATAATGGAATTTTAGTAATTGGTAATTGATTAATTGTTTTTTAATGAAGTAATTCACTTAATGCAAAAAGTATAAAAAGCTGTGTTTTTATTTATATGATTGTACTCTGTTAAAGGCTGTTCACAGCTGAGGCACTAGAGAGAGATTTAACGTGCATTTTTAATAAAAAAAAATAATTATTTTTTTCACTGGTCGGTTCTGTGTGGTATTCGTTCAACTGTGAGCTGTTTACGGTGTGGTCTAAGAGATTACTACTGATAAATAACACCGTACCAGAACAGTCAACTGTATAAAACACTGTGGTCAACCACACTATTCTTGGTATAATAGCACGTATAAGCACAGGTACTTGAGAGTAAATCCACTTTATTTGGTAAGAACACAATAGTTGAGCGCTTTCATCTACACACAGGTAGACTTCATCAGAACAACTTCACATTTAATTCATTGGGTTAATATAGTCCCAAGCAGCCAATCCATTTGCTAAATAATGTTAACAAGCATTAATTAACTGCAATTAAAATGTGTATTCATTAAAAATATTTAAAGTCATAAAATACATACATCAAACATTTAAAAGAATATTTTAAAGTATTTAAAAGTGCTTTAAAGTGCCCTGTGCTTTAAACTGATGAGTGAATGAATGCATTAGTAACCTTTCTAGGTATAATCTATACTAGTATGTTCAATTAATACTTTTCATTAATGTTAACTCATCAATTATTACTCAGTTGTAAAACTGTAGTGTACTTGCTGGAAAAGTCTAAAGATGCTACTTCATAATAAAATAAAATAACTAGCAGCCTTAAACTGTAATAATGTGCTATGAAGCCTTATACTTATGTATTATCCAATATAGGTTTGATAGAAATATTCTCGTTTAAACCAGGATACAAAGAGGCATTCAATTTTATCTGCCACTTTACTTCTCTTTCACCTAGTTTTTTCTTTATACTACCCCCTCTAGGGTTAGGATGTATAATCTCCAAAATGCCAAAAAGAAACCTATCACACCTTTTATTCTCTTTTAAATGTTTCCATAAAGCATTTTTTTCCTCTCTCCTTTTAATACAGTAATAGTGGTCATATATCCTGTTTCGAAGGCATCTATCAGTTTTGTCTACATAGAAACAGGCACATTTCATACATTTAGCTAGGTATACTATGTGAGATGTTCTACAGTTGCCTCTTTGAAATGTTACTTCAGTAGTGTTGGCATCCTCTAATAATAACTTCTTGGTATTTATAATGTATGTACACTGGTTGCATGTACCACATTTTTGTGTACCCATCTGCATATCGTTCCTCTTATCATCCTTTATTTTGTGCTCAAACTCATTTTTCAGATTGAATCCATTCCTGTATATGAATGAAGGTCTTGTTCCTATAATATTAAATATATTATTGTCTATTCTCAACACATTCCAGTTCCTTTCTACTATTTCCTTTATATCTTGTATATAAGGTGCGTACTATAGGATACATGCTCTAGATTAATTGTTGACACTACTCTTACTGTGACTCCCTGTCCCTATTATTGTGTTCTGCACTGTTGACCCTAAAATAGGTTTGTACCGTGTATCTCTATTGCTAACTACATAATTTTTTAATTCAGTAATCATATTGACTGGGTAACCTCTGACTCTAAACATCTCCCCTATAAAGTCCAATTCTACTAACAGGTCTTCAAAATCAGATGTCATTCTAGCTGCTCTAATAAATTGTCCCTTAATTATACTTCTTTTTTGTGAGTATGGGTGGCAGCTAGTATATTGTAAATATGAGTTGCTGAAGGTGTTTTTTCTGAATATTTTAGACCTGAAACCATCATGTCCAATATTAATACATGTGTCAAGGTATGATATAGAATTGGAGTCTATATTGTGCGTAAATTTCAAGAAGTCACATCTAGTGTTTAAATAATTTATAAATTCATTAAGTTTTGCCTCTCCCCCATTCCAAATTATGAATACATCGTCCAAAAACCTCGTATATAAGTTGATACAACTTTTCCATTCAGTTTGTAAGATGTATTCAGCTTCCCAATCTAATAAAAATAGATTGGCATATATGGGAGCACAAGCTGCTCCCATAGCTACACCTTTACTCTGTCTATAGTATTCACCTTCAAAAAAACACATAATTGTGTGTTAACACAATGTCAATGAATTCCATCACCAGTGACCTCTTGTCCCAATCTAAAGAACTGTACTTGTCAATACTGTTACCAAATCTCCTCATCCCCTCATCCAAAGGGATGCTAGAAAAAAGGTCTACCACATCTATAGTGACTAAATGTATATTTGTGGTATACAAACTAGGAGTTAATCTCCCTAAAAAATCCCATGAGTCTTTTAACAAATGTCCAGCATTTTTGTATGAAGGCTTTAACCATTTATCTATTACTGATCCGAAAAGAAAAGTTTTAGACCTATTACCAGATATAATCAGATGGAAAGGGGGGTCATTCACATTTTTGTGTACTTTAGGTATTCTACTATAGTACTAATAACAGGAAACTCAATTTTTAGATAGTTATACATGTCAGCATCTATTCTTTCGTCTAACAGCAGTTCTTCCAAAAACAAGTCAATTTTACGATAACCCATATTTACTTCATTTATGGATGAAATTTCATAATTACCAGAATTTAGCAATATACAGTTGATTTTGTTGCTGTATTCTGTCCCATCATATAACACAACACCCCCTCCTTTATCAGGTTTCATAATGACTGACAAGGGGGCACGGAAAGGGCATATATAAATGGAAAAAGCAGGGTAAGGACCGCCACTCCACTAATATGCTGAGGACAGGCATGGCGCTTCAGGTCGTGGACGTCTGAAGTGTCCCATACCTGTGCTGGCTTAGTCAGCATGTTGATATGTTCCCTAGCAAAATGATTTACCAAAAAATTAACATAATAATTGTCATGGTCTAAGTCATAATTTGTGATATCTGTACATGTGTACAGCACACACATACACTTGTTTTACCATTTTGCAAGTACTGATACTGTCTTCAAAAAGTGGGTGTTGTACAGCATGTCAACATAATCCCTACCCCAGTTATTAGCTAAAATATGAAAAAAAAAATTTTCATAACCTGAGCTATAAATAAACTGTGATATCTATACATATGTACAGCATACAGACACAATTCCTTTACCATCTTGCAAGTACTAATACTGTCTTCAAAATCCAGTCTTAGTCAACATGTTGAAATGACTCCTACCACAGCTATTTACCAAATTATAAAAACATATAACACATTTCATGACCTGAGTCATAAACAAACTGTGATAGCTGATGACATCTTTCCCTACCATACCTACCAACCAGGAAAACCCTAACTGACTATGTCCGTGGGTACAAACTGTCGTAAACAAAAACATTCTTGCTCTAGCCAAAATAATGCATGATTGGATACTGACAAGGGGACATAGAAAAGACACGTAAAGAAAAAAAGCAGGCTCAGGACTACCACTCTACTAATGAAACCTGGACAGGTATGGGGCTTTAATGGCACAAGAGGGCACCTGAAGTGTCCCATACCAGTGCTGACTACCCACTCACTGTCTCATGATTTACTTCAGTGTCAGCAGTCTTCCTTACCTCTGTGTTTTCCATTTACATCTGTCCTTTCAGCAATGGATATAAGGAATCAAAGGGGGAACTAACCTAATGACTCTTACCCTGACCTAAATTCATTTACTTCATCTGAAGGGACGGAGAGTGACAGGAGTGTAATTCACAACAAATATGAAAAATATAACCACAATCAATATCTTTATCTGTATCTTACAATAAAAATAATTGGAAAAAAAACAAAAGAAAGAAATTGGGGGAGACTTCTGCATGACTCCTCAATGACAAAAAACAAAATCTGGCATGTGCATTCAACAATGTGATAATGACAGCTAGTAAAGTGAATAGCAGTGACAGCTGCTAAGGGTTTTACCTGACAAGTGATAATGATTCAGTGTTATATTGTAACTGCACACACTGTCAATTAATAATGTGATAATGACTTGCATTTTACTACTGCAAGGTTCATCATGCTCAACGGTGACAATTGCTGCACATAATCTGTTGAGCAGAGACATTCATTACATTCCTGACGCAGATGTAATATAAGACTGAGTTATTGCCATCTGTTAGAGAAAGACCAGAGTAAATTAATAATAGTAGTAGTATGACACATATATTATTGAGTCTTTCCTCTCACCTAAATTCTACACGTCACACACAAAACCATCAATATTCTCCAAAATATACGATTGCTCCTTGCCATAATTAGTGTACAAGTAATAACATTTATCTCACTGACTATCCTGCTGATTAGAATCAGGCACACATTTAACAAAGTCAGAAATATCTAAACTATCTGGTTGACCCATGTATGAACTAGTCCAAAATAAAATTAACTTTAATCTCACTCAACCATCCATCTCGCTAGAATTAAATCCATATGTGACAAAGGCAGAAATATTGTCCCAAATATTTGGTTGATCAATGCCGCTATTAGTGTAAAATCAGTAATAATGTACTGGTGTCAATGGCTTGAATGTGACCCAGGGAACCCAGGTTCCATGAGTAGCCAGGGCATCTCTTGGAGCTGGCTTGGAGAAGACAAGTGTGCCTATTCTGGAAAGGAGGGCTGATTCAGGTAGCATAGCATCAGAAACCCCATCAATCGAGAATGCAAACACAGAAGTGACCTGGTATCTGCATTTCACTTGCAAATGCACAATTGCCTTTATTCATTATGTGTATATATATATATATATATATATATATATATATATATATATATATATATATATATATATATATATTTCCCCTAATGATCGCTTCTGAAGCCTGCTCATGTATGCAAAAGCACTCCCCTGACCACCAAATGAAACATTTCTCCCAACAATCTCTTCTGCGCTCTATGTATGCACAGGCACTCCTCTGACCACCAAATAAAATATTTCCCCCAACAATCCCTTCTGCAATCTGTCCAGATATGCACAAGCACTCCCCTGACCACTAAGCAAGACATATCTAGTAATGATCCTTTCTGCAATCCATCCATGTATGCACATGGACTCCCCTGAGGAAACTAAAACATTTCCACCAGTGTTCCCTTCCGCAATCTGTCCAGGGATGCACAAGGACTCTTCTGAACACCAACTGAAACATTTTCCCTAGAGATCCCATCTGCAGTCTATCTGGGAAAACATTTCCCTCACTGATCCTGTCTGTAGTCTGTCCAGGTATGCACAAACATCCCACTGACAATCAAGTGAAATATTTAATGAAACTGTACCTTCTTCAATCTTCCAAGTGTGCAAAAGCATTCCTCTGACCGCCAATTGAACCATTCCCCCACCAATCTTGCCTGCAATCTGTCTAGGTGTGTAGAAGCACCCCCTTGACCCCCCAATTATCCCCATCAGTAGTACTGCAGCAACAAAAAAGAGAAAACGTGAAATGCTGAGTTGAACCTTTGTGTTGTCCTGGACTTCAGAGAAGTTTTAACAAACAGGAGAGGACCCAGGACCGAACCCTGTGGTACTCCACTCATGACTGGTCAGCAGTCTGACTTTGAGTCAGCTACTTTCACACCGTGGGTTCTACCTGTGAGCCAGTTTGCAACTCACCTAGTGATAAAGGGGTTGAAGCCTAGCTTAGTGAGTTTTTCTATGACTCCTGAGTGGGGAATGGTATCAAAGGCCTTGGCCAGATCAAGGTAGGCTGTATGAACCAACTTGCCTTCATCCACAGCTCTGGTGACTGACTCAAAGAAGTTGACCAAGTTCAGCAGGCAAGATCTACCCTTCACAAAACCAAACTGTGTGGTATCCAGAGTTTGGAGATTCCCTATATCCTTGTTTATTAGCTCCATGATGATGCATTCCACAGCTTTGATTATCAGACTCATCAGGCTAATGGGACGATAATGCCCAGGGTCTGTAGTCGCTCCTCCTTTGTGGAGAGGGATGACTGTAGCAGTGCACCATTCGGTAGGGACAAATCCTGAGGTGAGGCTGTGACTGAAAAGGGCTCACAGGTGAGGTGCTAGTTCACTCTGTTCTGCTGATTTCACCCCCTTTCAGAGTCTCTGATACTCCCTCCTTAAGCACTATAGCTTCTATAAAATGAACATGGGTGGAGATGAAAAATTCCCTCTACCTACCGCTACCCAATCTAATAATTTAGGTCTCTTGCAGGCATCAGACCTAATTCACTAACTTTGTCACGTGCTTTAGCTATTCTGCTGCTTCAAATTAGCACCACCTTGAATGCACTGTTAACTGTCTTTGATGTTAGTCTAACTTGAGTCACATGATGCAGTCGGGTTTTATCCTCTTTACCCCTCAGTACAGACTGTTGCCCATTTTTGAATGCTAGTTCCTACTGGCTTCTTACTACCCTATTTCTTACCCTCAGAAACAAGATGCACATGGGTGCATTGCTTGTTTCTCTAGTGCAGTTCTTGGCTGACATGCCTTCTGTGCACATACCACATGTCTTTCCTGTGGCTTGATGTGTTTTTGTCAGGTGTGCTGGTTTTCTCCCACATATCAAAGATTTGCTGTAGATAAACTGGCATTACTCCTACTATATGTGACTGCAGAAAAAGTATCCTGCAATGGATTTAATTATTCTTCTGCCTTGAACTGACTTGAGTGCTGGGACAGGAAGTTCCTCTGTAATTCTGAAATGCACTATTCTGGTAATCAGAAAACATGAAGGAAAGAGTGAGGTGCAGTCTTAGGGTTGGGAATATATGCTGGTACAACCAAGTAAGCAATTTTTGACTTGGGGTGCCAAGATTCATCATTGGATATTCTGGATTATGAAGTATTAACATACATTCGTACACAGTTACAAAACGTATGCACTTTATACTAAAAGTTAACATAATACTGCTTGGAAGTGGGCTTTCACCACTTGACCAACTTCCCACTGTTGATATTAAGTATTATTTTAGACAGCATCCCTAACTATTACAGATGAAATACCCAAAATACTTTCTAACCATTTGCCATTAATATTAAATTATACATAAAATATGAATAGCATTATTATATATTCTACTTTCACACATGAAACAGTCCTATTTCCTTTTTTTTTTTTTTTACCATGCGTTACACAGATGCATATTCTAAAGAATACATATATGTTTCAATACTAGACTTGAAAGTGATGGACATGGACCAGCCCAACACCATGGTGAACATACATAATCATGGCAGACAAAAGGCCTAGAGAAAGAGACTCTAAAATACATCTCAAATAACTTAAAGTTAACAGAATTAACAGAACAAAATTTCTATTACAAGCATTTTTGGGGAAAAAACACTTAATGAAATCCTCACTGCTGTGCCACAAACTAAGTTAACAGGAAAAGCAAACATTTTCAAGCAAAATAAGGCACATCTCTGTTGGTAGACCTTTAGAAATAGGACAATAATACATTCAAGCTTCATCAAATTGATAGCATATAAGCGCAAATTATTTAAAAAAATATATGTTCCATACAGTGTTAAAGCTTTTACAGTTTAACATTGTTAAAAAATGTAAAAACTGATAAAATTACAATATTAATATTTTGCTCAAAATAGTAACTCCAAAAAAAGTCCACAAGCAGTCATGGTTAAACTTCGTCTCCTATATTCCAGGAAAGCCACAAACAATTCATTATGAACTGCCTGTTCTGTATTTTATTAATGTAGATGGTGGACTAATCAATTTCAGGTAAACACCAAAAATAATGATTTTCCAGGGTAACAAGCCCCCATCTTACCCAACCATTATGCTCACAACAAAAGATTAAAAACTTTTGAATTGTTGGACTTTTTCATCCTAAACACACACGAGGCTGCTAGATTCACCATCTCACACTTAGCAGGCATTGTCAGATTCTATTGCACAAAGCTTTCCCTACTGTTTTACACTGTAATACAGTTATCCCTTGCCATGCAGACTAACCATTCAGGATTTTTTTTTATAATTCTTTAATTTTAAAACTGCATAAGAAAGCAGGGAGGAGTTGGAACTGGATAAAAAGAAACAAGAGGCTGGACATGGCCTAGTCAAGCAATTTCAAGTAAAAGCAATATTTTTAAGAGAACCACAATTCTCACTATGAAAATTAATACAGTGTCATAATAATCTACATCAGAGTCCACTGTATTAGAACACTGAAGTGAAAGAACACTAAAATGACTTTACACTTTTTATTTGAATTATACCCATATTTAAAGAATTACAGTTCTTGCTGACAGCACTTGCCTAATCAAAACTTCAAAAGAACCCTTCAGAATTTAACATCCTACCTGCACAACTGCAAAAGGCTGATTGTTGGCAGTATTGCCGTTTTGGAACTGGGTGAGCCAGTACTGTGCTTTCCGAGGGTCCCCACCGACTTGAGTAAGTAGAGTCCACACATCATGGTAAATAAGCAAACGGCTCGCCATCTACGCAGCATTCCTTACTGCCATTGGGGACTCTGGGCATTGAAAACGGACTCCGCCATCCTCCTCCATTTGGCAACCAGCGGTAGTAC
Source organism: Protopterus annectens (assembly GCF_019279795.1). NCBI lineage: Eukaryota > Metazoa > Chordata > Ceratodontiformes > Protopteridae > Protopterus > Protopterus annectens. Next base: position 274,038,989 of record NC_056736.1, on the reverse strand, counting down.
TGCTGTGGCGAACACTACAACTGTTGGCACTGCCATGCTAGCACGAGAGACCATTGTCACTACCAGCGGACTGTCCTGACAGCACACTAAGGTGGCGAAGTTTTGGACACTGACAGCCTTAGAGACCGGTTTGTAAAAGCACAGGTTTACTAAGCAGATGCGAAGCTGCAACAATGGCACTACAACAGGCTGAAACAGTATAAATGTGAGGCATTATATTGAGATAAACAGTACACTGCAACCAGTAATTAACTGATAAAATACAGAAATACTACTTAGCTTACTACTGCCCATACAGTAATCGTGCTGTGACTCCTGCACTCGATGTCCGTTCTTCTGCATCTACTTTACAATGGTGACATGGTGATACTTCCTATCACTGCTATTTGCTGAGTAACAGCATTTTGATTTTCTTTTTGTCCAGGGGCATAGGTTTGGGCAGTACCAACTTTTCACATAAAATAAATGCTTCTTCAAAAATATATGAAACATTTAAATGATAAAAAAAAAAAAAAAAAATCACTGGATTCAGCGATTAGATATATTATTTAAATTTAAATACAAAAGGGGCAAATATAGTAACAGCTGTCATCCAGACGATCCCACGTCCTATTCGGACAGAATTCACCACTCAAGCCCCCAGCTATGCATAGCAGCTTCCACACACAATCACAGAAAAAATAAGCTGCCATTACCTGGCAGCTGTGACGGGAAGTCCGATAGTTATTGCATCACAAATTTTCATCCACAAACAGAAATGAAGTAGCAAGCCTCCTTACATACAGTGCTTCAGAACACAAATAATAAAAGGACAGCAGACCAGTAGGAAATTGCTATAAATTCATAACCCACCACAGCAGTTACTGTCACTAGTTACAGGGCTAGCTACTCCGTGACTGGGAAGGAAAAAAAATAATATATAAAAGCTTACCAGAAGGAAAAATAGGCAGTTCTCGGGCCAGGCTGAATGGGAATTCTTTGTAGTGCCTATGTGGCGATGCATGCAATCTGTGAGTGCCGTAATAAATTAGAGGGATCCAGTAGCAGGTAAAATGTCCAAATATTTGCAAAAAGAAAAGAAATACCTGCTGCTGGACTCTCTATTTATTTGAGGAAAACAAAAGAAAAATAGATTGGGGGTGGAGGTGTTGCACAAGTGGTGGCTTGGATTGCAAGAATCCGATTGGCTGCCACCACATGCTTTATCAACAACTTTTAAAGTGGATTTAATACAACTTTAATGTGACCTTAATGCAAAAACATGAATTGTAACTGTATAAGGTAAATTACAAGTTCAGTTACAATTTCAGTGTGTTTTACATTAAGTTGAACTACAAACCTGCAGTACAGTTTGTCACGCTTGGGAAGGCACTCCGGGGTAATTGAAATCAGTATCTTCTCATGGCATGCTCGGTGTTAAGTACAGAGGCGCCATGAGTAGGGATTCGGGGTTAATGAGGGTGGGATTTCATTCAAAGCCCTTTCCTCTTTTCTAAAAAAAAAAAAGGATAAAACAAGCCAGAAGAAACAGAAGATGAACATTTCAAAAAATCAGTGCATGGGAGCACTGAGTGAGTACAGTACTCGACAAAAGATAAAAGATTATATGAAAAAGGATGATCATAATCCTTAGTTTCAGTTTGTTATGATACTGCTAAAAACCTCAAAATGTGAGCTGCATTCTGAATGACACCTCAAAACTACTGAAATCAGTAATCGCAAGACAGAAAATAACTCTGGTTAAAACAAATGTAATATAAAAAGAGTTATGTACTTACCATCACTTGGAATCTGTGCTACCCAGTGTCATTATTCATCACGGATGGGTTTAGGATCTGACATCGGATTTGAGCCGGCACTAATAAGACAGCTCCTGAGCTCAAGCTCCTCCCCTTCCCAAGATTCTTAGCTACCCATCACCCTCAGATTGAGTTTGCTGAATAGAAAAGGGATACTAAGGGATGCATCCCTCACCAACACCTCATTTACCAGAAGGAGGCGGAAGGAGGATGGGAATGTGAATAATGACACTGGAGAGCACAGATTCCAAGTTATAGTAAGTACATAACTCTTTATCTGGTGCTATCCATGTCATTATTGATCATGGATGGGTTAGAGTCCCCAGCTACTAAAAACCCTGGGAGGCCTCATGGAAGGATATGCCAGACCACAGAAGAACCAAAGGAAGGCCTGCTCCTAGGCACCAAGTCTAACTTTTAACGAGCAACAAAAGTATGGGGATTAGACCACGTAGGAGCAGCACAAATCTTGTCCAAGGATAATTAGCCAAAAAGGCAGAATAAGTTGATACTGATCTAGTAGAGTGAGCTTTGACTGGTCCGGAGATCTCCAGGTGTCTGCTTTCATAGATGTAAGAAATACAACTGGCAATTCAATGAGAAACAGACACCTTGGAAACTGCCTGCCCTCTCTTAGCCTGAGAAAAAGTGACAAAAAGCTGATCAGACTTCCAAAATGTTTCTGTCTGCTTAAGGTACAAATGTAGTTGCCTATGAACATCCAAGCAATGCAACTGATATTATCCCTTACTGGAGAAGTTGAGAAAAATTATAGGAGGATGGATCGACTGATTAAGATTTGGCTCCTAAGCTACCTTAGGAACAAAGGAAGGATTGGTCCTGAGAGAGACCCTATCCTTATGAAACACCATGAAAGGAGGCTTAAAACACAGAGCCTGAAATTCAGAAACCCTTCTGGCTGAAGTAATAGCCACCAGAAAGGTCGTCTTTCAAGACAGAAATTTAAGGTCACAGGTAGCCACAGGCTCAAATGGTTTCTGTGTCAAAGACTGCAGCACTAGAGTGAGATCCCAAGGAGAGGAAGGATTCTTTACAGGGAATCTGAGCAGAAAGAACCCTTTAAGGAAGGCCTTACATAGCTTAATAGAAAAGGTGGGACTATCACCCAAATGGAAGTTGGAGATGGTGGCCATTTGGAGTTTGGTCATAGAAAAACTAGATCCCTGTTGAAAAAGAGAGGTTAGGAACAGTAACATATCCAAACAGATGCTGAAAATGGTCTAGATTGCACTGTTTTACCCAAATAGAAAATCCTCTCCATTTCCTGGAATAAACCTTCTTAGTAAATGGCTTCTGGGAAGCCAGAATAATAGATGACTGGGGAAAAAAGCCTGGACTGGGAGAGAATCGTTTGATGAAGAGACTGAAGATTGGGAAGAGAAAGCCCCCAAGGATGGGAAATGAGATCTGGAATGTAATCCAGTATCCAGGGTGGATATTTCATTTGAGACCAGAGGAGGGAGAACCACACCTGACAAGGCCAGAAGGGGGCAATGAAGATGAGGGAAGTCTTCAGGTGACAAAACTCTCTGCCCAGGGGATAAGATCATGTTCTCACCTGCTTGTTGATGTACCAGACCAGACCACTGCCATGTTGTCTGTCTGAATTGCAATGGTCCTAACAGGGAGATAGTCTTGGAAGGCTTACAAATTAAGAAGGACTGCTCTCATCTCTGGGACACTGATGTGCAATTTGGTTTCTGAGGAGGACCATGTGCCTTGGACAATCCTTCCCCGATAATGCCCCCCAACCCAACAGAGAGGCATCCATGGTCACAGTGGCTTGGGGTTGGGGAAGAGAGAAGGGTCTACCTAGAAAGAGTTCCTGAGCTTGAAGCTACCAAGCAAGGTGACTTCTGCAGACTTGAGAAATCCTGATGGGCATGGACAAGGGATGAAGGTGAGCTGACCACTGAACTGCCAGGGTCCATTGTAGAACTCACATGTGAAAGCTGGTGAGGGGGACTAACTGAATCACTGCAGCCATGGAACCTAGGGCTTTCAAGATTAAGTGGACTGAGGGACATTCCAGATCCAGAAGGAGACGGATCTGATCTCGAATCATCTCAACTCTGTGTGGGGGGAGTGCTGCAGTCTCTGATACTGTGTCTAGAAGGACACCAATAAACTCCATACTCTGACACAGGACAAGATGAGATTTGGGCAGGTTGACTGTAATGCCTAGGTCCTGAAAGAGACCGATTGTGTAATCTGTGGCCAGAATGAGTTGATGCTGTGTGGGTACCATGATAAGCCAATCGTCCAGGTACAGGAAGACCGCAGCCAAAGATGGGCTGCCACCACTGCCATACATTTGGTGAACACCTGGGGGGCTGTGGGAAAACCAAAGGACAGGGGGTTCTGAACTGATAGTGATTGGCCCCCAGCTGGAAGCCCAGGTATCTCCAGGAGTGTCTATTTTGATATGATAGTATGTATCCTTGAGATTCACTGAGCACATCTAATCATCCTTGTGCAGAAGAGGAAGAACAGACTGAACAGTGACCATCCAGAACTTTGACTTCTTGACCAACTGGTTTAATACACTGAGGTCCATAATGGGATGCAAGTCCCTGGTCTTTTTGGGCACTGAAAAGAAGTGAGAGTAAGTTCTGGATCCTTGTTGTCCTGTTGGGACCTCCTGGATCACTCTTTCTTGAAGGTAGTCTCAGACCTCTAGAAAGGCCAACTTCCTTTGACTAGGTGGAACATCCGGGAGAAATTATTGAGTTGGAGGGGGCTGAAAAAAGGGTATTAAGTAACCCCTGGACACAATGTTTAACACCCACTGATCTAAAGTAATACTTGTCCAGGCTAGTGAGTGAATCGATAGACAAACCCCGACTGTCTCCAGGGCAGGACAGCCTGGCAGCACTTCAGGAGTGCTGAGGGGGCTTTTTCAAGAAGGGTTCCTGGGTGCCCTGGGTCTGCAGACCCCCTCTGCCTCTGGGGTGGTGCCTTCTGTCAAACTCCCTTCCACAGCCAGAGGAAGAGGATTCCTGAGGAGCATCTTCGAAGGAAGACTGAGACCTGCAGAACCATAGTTTCTTACTACCTCTCTGTTACTTGGAAAAAGATCATTTGGGAGTAGAGAACTTGATCCCAATTGCAGATAGAGTCTTTCCCTCCTGCTCACTATGGGTGACAGTTTCCTTAATGGAAGGGCCAAACAAGGTTGACCCATTGAAAGGGATGTTGGTGAAAGACGCCTTGAAGTTATCCACAGACCTAGAAAGATGAAACCAGGCATGACACCTAATGTCAATGCCAGTGCCTGCCACTCGAGAGGTGGCCTCCACTGCATTGTACAGGCAAAAAAAAAGAACACTATCAGGGTAAGGTATCACCTCCCAAAACAAAGCACAAATCCAAAATCAGAAGAGGTTAATACTCCACAACAAACGAAGCAAACCAGATAAATAAAAGAAACAAGTCCTTTATTCGAATAAGTAAGCGCTTTCACGTTGCTTAGAACGCTTCATCAGACTTCAACAAACCATGAAAATTTAAATCAACTTATATATAAATAAAACACCAATGAAAATCACATTAACGTGTCACATGCTAATTACAAAAATACATCATTTCCTTTCCATCAAAATATTTAAAAATATTTAAAAATACATAAAATATATATATCCTAAAAATATGTTTTAGTATGTTTCAACATGAATTTACTTCCATCATGCATTATTATAAGGTTTAGAAATAGATTTTTAGGATACATATATATATATATATATATATTTTATGTATTTTTAAATATTTTGATGGAAAGGAAATTATGTATTTTTGTAATTAGCATGTGACACGTTAATGTGATTTTCATTGGTGTTTTATTTATATATAAGTTGATTTAAATTTTCATGGTTTGTTGAAGTCTGATGAAGCGTTCTAAGCAACGTGAAAGCGCTTACTTATTCGAATAAAGGACTTGTTTCTTTTATTTATCTGGTTTGCTTCGTTTGTTGTGGAGTATCAACCTCTTCTGATTTTGGATTTGTGCTTTGTTTTGGGAGGTGATACCTTACCCTGATAGTGTTCTTTTTGTCTGAACTTTGCTATTTTGTTCACTGAAGGGACATGACAGAAGAAACCAGTAATGTATTACTTGAATCCAGATCTTTGGGACTTACAAAAATCTTCACAGAAGGTATTAATCCACTTTTAAAACTGTCTTATGCTGAATTAGCCAAAGCAGCCTCTACACATAGAGATACTGATTGGCATGTAGATGTTTTGCAAACAATGAGAAAGCTTGAGGACAACCTTAGTTAAGAATGCCCAGTGGCAAAAAAGACATATGGAGGCATGTATTAACTTAAAAGTTGTCCCTAGAGGTCTTCGTTTGTTAAAAATGCCTACTTTTGGCTCTGCTTATCCTGAACTTTTGTCTAAGTGGCAGCAACTTAACCTAGATACAAGCTATGCTTACATGAGACTGCTTATTGAACAATATACTTTAATAGAATTGGAATTCCAACAAGAAGCTATAGCCTTAGAGGAAAAATTGACTGCAGCCCTTACTATTACGCAGAAAGAAGATTTTCTTTCTGATATAGCGACTACAATGCAAGCGCTAGATAATAAATTATTATTGGCAAAAAAGAAGAAATTAGAAAGAGATTGTATGGATTTCTCGAGGGGGAACGTTTTCTCCTGGCCGAGAGAATCCACCAGGACAACATACACTGTGACGCGTACAAGCATTGAAATCCCTTCTTCTGAGCGTAACGCTTTTTTTGCTCCTACTCCTTCCACGCTTGTTTCCTCTTCCCAAGTAGAAGCAGCAGTAAATGAACAACGCTCTAGTGAGAACTCTATGCATCCTGAAGTTTTGAATACGATTGTACCAGCACCAGTAGTGAGAAGAAAAACCCCTATATCAGCAGGTGAAGTTTCATCTGCTGAACATAATGACACTTCTCTTCGATTTCCACTCCCTTTTCGACAGGACATGAGGCGGAATTGGAGTCCACAAACCACCAGGAAAAGGAAGATATCAGGAGGCCATTTAGAACTTCAGAAAAAAACTTTGAAAACTGTAACCAGGACTTGATTATTAATCTTTCCAGTCACATGCTCATGGATAATGAGAGAAAGATTTTGAACAAAGGTTTGTCCTTCATTCCCTCCCAGGGGACTGATGTAAGTGATTTAATAGTGGACATTAAATGTTTTGTTAGGAATATTGCACTTGGTTTACAGTTTGGTAACAATGCTTTTAATACTGATGTTTTGTCCTTTAAGAAACCTTCCACGTATATGCCTGTCATACATCCTTTATTGGATAGTTTTGAAAGTTTTTTGAATCTAATAATACTAAATTAGATTTTTATAATATTACTAAAGAAGAGAAATTAGCCCTACATGATTTAAAGAACAATACTAATGTAGTGATTCGACAAGCTGATAAAGGGGGAGCTACAGTGCTTCTAGATACCGGCTACTACCATGATACTATGTTAGAAATGCTTTCAGATACCACTACTTACAAGAGATTGAGCATGTCAGATTTAGATAGATTAATAAAAACAGTACATGCAGATTTATATGACATGTTGATGTGTGGGATTATTGATGAAGAATTGTACAAATATTTTCTGATAGAAAAACCTGTGATACCAGCAATTAGAGGTTTACCTAAGGTACACAAGACTATACATAACCCTCCACTTAGACCAATAGTATCTGGCAGAGGCTGGTTAACTGAGACAATATCTATTTATTTAGAAAAAAACTTGAGACCAGTTGTGGAATCTACCAGGTCTATATTACGTGATACTAAACAGTTTTTGGAAACACTAGCACCTTTCAATGAGAATAATATTTTAGAAACTACAGACTATATGGTAACGCTAGATGTTGCTTCTCTTTTCACCTGCATACCTAATGATGTAGGGATAGATTTCTTAAGGCTATATTTGTTGAACAAAGGGCTGAATAACAATCAGGTTATTAAATTCACAATGTTATTAGAAATGGTTCTTTGTCACAATGTTTTTACTTTCAATAATGAATACTTCCTTCAAATCAAAGGAGTAGCTATGGGCACATCTTGTGCTAACTCTTATGCTAACCTTGTGTTAGCATATTGGGAGAACACATATGTCCTAGAACATCTGTTTTTTTCTACTTCTATAAAATATTATAAACGTTTTGTGGATGATCTTTTTTTAATTTGGGGAGGCACATTAGAGCTTTTAAAAGAGTTTGTTCTATATATTAATGGAACTACTACATTTCTTAGATTAACTGAAATGTATTCACAAAATACTATTGATTTTTTAGATGTGACATTGAGAAAAAAAGGCAATACTCTTGAAACAGAAGTATTTAGAAAGTTATGTAGGAAGAATGCTATTCTTCACAGAAGTAGCATGCATCCTCCCCATATACATAAAAACATTGTGAGCAATCAGGTGAAATGTTTCTCTAACATAACTAGTGATGATTTAGTTTTTTTCTGAAGCATTAAAAACTATAGAAAGTGATTTTAGACACAGAGGCTATAATAATAGTGATATGCGTTCATTAGATACTTTAGAACGTGCACACCTAGGACGTCCCTTTATTAAAAAACAAGGCAATATAGATGAGAGACCCATAGTGAGGAATAATGACAAGAGGAGGTTAGTGATTCCTTTTACTAATAATAATACTTCTATTGTCAACATTATTAAGAGACATTGGAATATTTTGCAGTTAGATGATGGCATAAAAGACTTAGTTGGTGAAAGACCATCTTTTAGTTATAAGAATACTAAGTCTTTAAAACGCATGCTTTGTTATGAAAGTGTGCCTAGGAATAAGATGTCTTCTCAGAGAAAGGGTACTTTTGCATGTCGTTCATGCAACCAGTGTATATATATATATATATATATATATATATATAATGAAATCTAATGTTTTTATACATCCAGACACTGGTGTTAAATATGAATTTAATGAATACGCTGATTGTAAGTCAAGAAATGTGATTTATTTAGCCTCCTGTATAAAATGTTATTGTTTCTACATAGGGAAGACTAATAGAACTTTAAGAGAAAGGATAAGAGAGCATTTATATGCTATTCATAGAGAAAATGAAGGGAATGCCCTAGCCAAGCACGTACTACATAATGACACTACACATGCCTTTAGATTTTTAGTAATAGGACAGTTGGTAGAGACAGAAAGACGTGGCAATATTTGTAATAAAACAGAAAAAGCTGAGGCAAGGTGGATAATTAAGTTATCTGCGAACAAAGGTCATGGTCTAAATGATAAATTTTCATTGAGACCATTTTTATTAGATAAACCTTTGAAACATTAAATGGCAACAATATGTTTCAAAATCTAATATATGTTTTAGTATGTTTCAACATGAATTTACTTCCGTCATGCATTATTATAAGGTTTAGAAATAGATTTTTAGCATGCATATATATATTTTATGTATTTTTAAATATTTTGATGGAAAGGAAATGATGTATTTTTGTAATTAGCATGTGACACGTTAATGTGATTTTCATTGGTGTTTTATTTATATATAAGTTGATTTAAATTTTCATGGTTTGTTGAAGTCTGATGAAGCGTTCTAAGCAACGTGAAAGCGCTTACTTATTCGAATAAAGGACTTGTTTCTTTTATTTATCTGGTTTGCTTCGTTTGTTGTGGAGTATTAACCTCTTCTGATTTTGGATTCCACTGCATTGTAGATCAACCTCATCGAGACATTAGCTAAGGAAGAGAGAGTGGAAAGCTTTAGAGAGACCAATTTAAGAATTTAGGCCTACACATACCTTGGTATCCACTGGGATGGGTTCCCTTCTATTGGTTCTGTGAGTGAGGTGTGGCCGGCACAGCTTAACAATTTGCTGTAGGATGTCCCTGTCCACGCTATAGTGCTCCACTATCTCCAGCTCATGTAGCCCCTGATAGGTTACCCTGGGTCTGTACACTCTAATCATTCTCCTCACTGTGGGTTGGTCATCAGCATTCTCTTCCTCACCACCCTCAGCCACTTCCACATGTTGATTTATGAGAGCTAATGCAGCTCCTATCATTTTGTTGCTTTTGTTAAGTAAAATTTCCCCGCTTGTGTACACTGGTGGTGCAGAGTTTGTGGGGAAAAAATAGAGGGAAAGGTGTTTGCATAGTTTATAGTAGTGTGCTAGCCCGGGCTGGGCTGCTGTCTGTGTAATTGGCTGGTTCTGATGCATCTCACCTGCCAGCTATACTACTTCTCCTTGATTACCTTCCTACTGCTGTTTTCTCTTCCCATTGCCTTCCTCTTTAAGCCCAGGGGGTGTGCTACACAAACACAGTGCTCAGATCTGCATGGAGCTGCTATTTCCTGGTTTACTTTTTTTTTATTTAAAACATGGTGCGCGGCACACCCACCCACTTAGGCAATGTAAAGAGTGCTTGGCAGCTTCAGACACACACCCTTGCTAAGCTCTGCTAAGCTAAGGGCAAACCCGAGCCACAGGGCTCCAATAAGCTTACAGTATGCCTGACACACCCCTCTATGATGTCAGCTAGCTCTTAGGTTTGCACCATGGTCTTCCTGCACCTATATGGTTGGGTGCAGGGCAGCCATGAGGGGAAATCTGGGATTCAGCATCATTCCGCTCATTTGCATAGGATTGCCTGCTAATGCCTAGTTACAAGTCTGGCACTGAGCCTTCTCCCTTAGCAACCACTATTAACTGGCCTTGTTGTCTTCTGCCTGCCATTGACTTTAATGGCAAAATTGTGATTTTGCAGGGAAAGCTTTTTTCAGGGTTTTTCTGTTATTTTCCAACCGATCCCGTTTGCGCGCCACTGCCCTAAGCTTAAACGGCCAAAATCGACCAAAAAAATAAAGTTTTTTTTTTTTATTTTTGCAACTGTTTTCCATGCCAATGGCTATATATTTGGCTGTTGGTATGGTTTACATGTTATATACACCTTTTATTTGGAGCTGTCATGGTTCCGTTTTGTGGTTTGCAGAAATGTACCCGGTTACTAACCGAGGGCATTAATGCAGATTACACTAGTCCTGATGGATCACAAATTCACCTCATTTGCATGGTTTTCACCTGCAAATGTGGTAATTTGCATACAGGAGCTGTGACCGTGCAGGAATAGTGCAGGAGCGCTTGTGCATATCCTGGGAGCTTGTTCCTGGATCTCTCGGCAGCCATATTGCCTCCAGCAGCACCTGCACTATTCCTGCATGTCATGTAGAGCTTGCTGAATCCCAGGGAATATCTATTATTAAAACAGTTATTTCTTAAAACATAACATTCACATTATTTCTAATCATCTGTAAATGCAAGTACAGAGAGTGCTTTCTAACTGACAAATAGGAAGTACAACTATCCTGTTTTATTCAAAATCTATGAAGACCTGGACAGAAGGTGAATTGTTTTAAACCAATAATGTAAGAAACCTTAGTCCCAGCAGTTTTTGACACCATATAAAAAATAAATACGAAAGGGAGCTGAAAACAGTATTTACAGAAGCAGCATTTGGGACACTATACCACTTTCCTGTCTGTCCATATAATAAACATGATTTTCAGAGAAACAGGAAGAGCACTGTTACCATGCATACCCATAAGGGGGAACAAGCAAGCAGAAACATATAATTTCAAATACATCAAAAAAACTAATTGAAAAAATATTTTCCAATACATCCAACTCCTACAATCGTCTTATCTACAAAATCAAAGTCCATAGCATACCTTCTTTTCAAAAATAAGGCAAAACCAATCAGTATATGTCTAACATGCCCTCATTGATGATTTCTCATGTTCAGCCCAATAAATGCTGCTAGTTAACACAAATAAACCTTGACAGAATATCAACAAGTCCAACATGTATTACGTTTCATTAAATTATCCTCCAGTGGTAGCGACCCATCTCACATTTATAATAACTGTAAGTATGCTGGTAAAAATATTAAAAGCAAGATTCAAAGAATGCTACAACTTGTCAAATTAGCTGAATATACTTAAAAATTCTGTCTCTATGAATTCAGAGGGGATGTCCCTTTTAGAATGGCTTCTTTATTGAAAAACATATATAGAGAGATATAGTCTACCCGAACAAGAGACAATCATCTTCTATTTAAACACAACAACAAACTTAAGTCAATACACGTTTTGGATGGTGAGGCACTTCCAAAAGAAGAACCATATTTATGGTGAGTTTTTAATTTAATATGAGCTATAACAACACTCTAGCATTTCAGAAGAAGCAGGGCTTGATTCTCACAAGGGATAATTGGCTAGGCTTAAAATGGCTCGCAAGGGCAGTTAGCTTAGTATGAACCTCTGAACTCTGAACTCTGAAGAACATTAGCAGCATATGTTTACTATAGAACATTTTCACAAGGTGTAAGTGTGCGAGCTTACAGAAAAATCTGTTCTCAGCTTGTACACGGATTTTGAATCTTTAAATACAGAGCAGTAAGTATATGCTATGTTATACTGCTGACACTGAGTAGGAATGCCTGAGTGAGTGCAAAAAAAGAAAAAAAAAGAGGCATTTGAATCTGTATACAATTTAAAACAAAAGTAACAGTCACCACATCCCATCTGCTAGTTTCTCTATAAACTCATCAGCTCCAAAAAAGAAACAACACAGTTAAAATACATATAATAATGACAATGAACTGTCTATACAACATTTTATTTGTAACTTATTACCAGATGTTAAAGAAATGTGTGTCTATAAGTACCGGACAACCAGAACCAAATCATCCACATCCAGCTTACTCTGTTTAATGCTTTCTCTACGTCAAGACCCACCAAGAACAGTGGTATTTTCTTACACTCTGCTTCTCTTTGGATCATCATTATTCTATTAACTTTGCCAAATGTTTGCTGCCCCTACACAAAACCATAGTGACCAGTATTTTTAATTTTGGCAACAACTTTGTCATTCTTTTAGCTATTACGGGCATAAAGACTTCATAATCATGGCTTAAAATTGAAATGAGCCTGTATGAAGCTGGGTCTAATGGGTCTTTGTGTTTTTAGGCATTACAGCTATCACAGCTTTTTTACAGGATGTTGGTGCTTATTCTCCTTTTAAAACACTGTTAAACACAACATTCCAGATCTTTATCACTTTCTTCACTCCTATGTTCCAAACTTCCACATGAATACCATCTGCTCCTGGAGACTTTACTTCTGATTGATTGTACATTACCATTTTTATCTTACCTCCTCCTATCTTAACTGCTAATTGTTGAGTCTCATCTACCTCTAACCTTGGCATACTTAAGACTTCCATGAATATTTCCATTTGTTCTCTTTCTTAATTTCCAAGTTTTTCTGCTTTATAAAAAAATGTCATAAAATTTCTGAAATATCTCAAATCCCTCTACAAGAACTCTTGTTATTTTTCTTGTTATAGACTCCCTATGTTTGGCAACAACCTGTCTACTTTCAGTTGTGTAAGTTGTTGTGCTAAATGTTTCTGTGCTCTGCAGTTATAAAAAAATTGCTTAATAGCACTCTTTCTAAACTCATGCAGATTATTCAGATATTCCCTTATTTTCTCTTTAGCACTCTGCACTTGCACTTCTTGTTCTGTGAGATTCCCCATATTCTGCAATACTTTAACATTTTCAGCCCTCTAAATAATTCCTTTTACTTCTTACCTTTTTTCTTATTTTTTTACCTGTTTTTAAAAAACACTTACATTTTATCATACTCACTTGATATTACTTCTGAGGAAATTTCTATCTTCCTTAACACTCAAATAATTTTCTCTACATATTCTTCAAATTCCTCTCTTTTATAACTGGTAGGTGTGTTATCACCACTGTCTCATTTTACTTCATTACCCTGCATTTTTATTTTAGATTATATTGGCACATAATCTGAAATAGTTAGTGTATGCATGTTGAAGCTTTCAATTACATGGATATGTTCCTGTACAATATAATTTCTGTCTATTCTAGCCCAGTTATTGTACCTTGGGGAATAATATACAAATTCTTTGAGTTTTTAATAATGAATTCATGCCTTCCATACCAAATATTTCCATACATTTCTTCAGAAATCTTCCCACTTTTAAGCCCCCCAGACATATCATCACTGTTGCAAATCCAATTCCAGTCCCAAAATTTTCTTAACCTCCATAATAACAATTATAGGTAGAATAAAAATACATGCCAGCATAATCCTCCTCCCTTGTCAGTAGTCTCTTACTACCACAAATCTACCATTATCTTTTTTTCCTCATTTATTACTATTGGAGCTCCTCTTGCAATAAGTATAGGTACCCGGCTTTTCTTGTCCCTGATACTCTGTTGAATATCCCTCCAAAAATCCTTTCTTTATCAAACTCACAAGCTCACTTCTTTCCAAATATGTGCTTTTTGCACTCTGCATTTTTTAATATAACTCAATACTCTTTTTGTTTTTGTCAATACCCATGAGGCCATTAACATTCACAAATAATATGGCTACCATGGCCATTAACAATCAAAGATAATATGGATAATGTAGTCATTATAAGACGTCATCACTCCCATTATCACACCTACTATATATGACAGGTTTTAAAATGTCTATTTCCAGCTTTTGTGATGTATGCACCCACTAATGTCTGGCAGGTCGATTTTAATAAAGTTAATTCTTGTCATCTCCATTTGAACCTATGCCACATATTACAGGACTTTTTGTTTTAATGAAAACCCTAGAACAAAAGAACCCAGAACACCCCCAGAACCTACTAAATAAAAACACAGAAAAATGCATACATCTTCACATAATGTAGTTAAATACTCCTGATAGGAACACTTGTTCCAAATTAACAGCTGCACACACAGGCATTACCTAACCTAAAATTAAGATTATCCACACTAAGATGCATGTTACAGTCTGTGCTCCTACTTATACTAATTGCTGTCTGTTCTTGTCTTATCTTTATTTCCCTCCCAGATATGAAAAAACAACTTGTATGGTTCAGAAATCATTAACTTTTAGCCTTAAAATGGTCCTCTAGCTTTATTCCTTACCTTTGTAGTCATCTTGTCTCCATAGAGACAGAAGAATAAAGTGTAGAGCTGTCCTCAGATGCAGACTTCTCAACTCACACTGAACATTTATTTGTTAAAAGAAAAAATTTCATTACAGTCGGTCTTTCCTTATTCACTTGCTTATACAACTTATAAGATTAAGCCATGGGCCATAATTCAGGCATTCACCAATGCAAAAGTAAGAGAAACCTATCAACTCTACATACATCTCTGCACTTTTACACCCCATTCCCCAGCTCCACAACCCAAGATTACAGCATGTTAACTTAAACATCCTTTTGCCCAGTCATCTGTTTTTACACTACAATGCCTGTATTTCTTAAAACTAAAAAAAGAATAAAAAAGACACTTGTTTACTTTAGTGTCTTTATCACAAACAATAATAACTGAAAAGGTTATATAACATGCCATTTATATCATGAAGTATTTTATACAGATAATGCTAAGATCAAAAATGGTTTTAGTCAGTTACATTTTCCCCTTATTTTTAGTGACCTACAAAACATTAACAGCATTGAGTGGGGTATATGGTTTTCAGTCCCCTACAAGTTTAACAAAGTCAGCCAAAGCCCAGTCTTTACACTTTTTCTTGTAATGCCATATTTCACAAATGTGATTGATGCATTATAATCTCAAATTCGCCCATTGATTTTAGTGTTGCTGGTCTTCTTCCTGTTCACCTCCATCTCCCAAACCCAAACTCCAGTTCAAGCCAAAGGAATTCCTGATTCTTCTTTCAAGTCCTGTGTTTCTTTTCTGTCTCTCAAGCATTTTCATTTGGAACATTGGAAAAGGTTTCACTGGCAAAATCTCTCTATGAACTTTACTACCAGAAGAAGGAGAAGTAGTGTCCCCTTTTGTCTGAAGGAAAACTTTTATATTTCCTCCTAGCCTATTCTGCATCAAACAATTACTGATCCTCCAGGGAAAAATACTCTGAAAACAACTGTATACAGCACCTTGAATCTCACACCTGCCTCTTGACATTCCCTGATTACTGCGATAAATTTACTTAACTTCTGCCTGGCATATAGATAATAATCATTTTCAACAAAAATTCTACTGACTCCAATTCTTAACATTTTGCCCTTTTTACTACAGCTTTGTCAGGACCAACTCTTTCTGCTATGGTATGACTGCAACTTTACTAATACAGGTCTTGGCTGTTTTCTCATCTCATTACTAGGTTTGCAGCATACCCACAATGTGCTTTTTCAATTAATAAGTCCTGCTGTAGAATACCAGCACAGTCTTTTACTTTGAGTTTCTCGGGTACAGCAGAAAATCTTAGGTCTTCCCTGAATACCCTGTCCTCTAAACCTAATACTTTTTGAAACAACTCTTTTTCAGCAGTTTCATACTCATCCAGCCTTTTCTTATTTCAACATCTGATTCTTGCAGTTTTATCTGTTCATATGAACAGCTGTTTAAAGATTTTTGCTGGCATCCAGGCAGTGTACTTAAAAGCCAGTAACTACATTTATTAAAACTGGTAAAGTTAATGGCCCTTATCTCTCAGTTTATTTTTTCCCACTGGGACAGCTAAAATTAAGCTGCTGATCAGCATGTACTCATCTTGGAAGTCTCATATCAGAACTATTTATGAACTAACTTAATATCTGACTCCTTCCGATCTCCCCCAAGTCAGTGTAATAACTAGCACAACAGAGAGTAATAGTTAACCCAGCAGCCTTATCTACCAAGGGAGTTGAGGTTTAGGTATGTACACCACACACCCTACCTGTCAGTCTATTGGCCATTACTATCAATTTCTGCAAGTATGAAACCAATAATGTATTTGGGGATTTTCACTGAGTTGCTGTGGAAGCTCTCATTGTGCTTGTTGCTTGCACAATCCAGTCCATAAAAGAGATTAATTCAATTACAGAGCATAATGTTTTAATGTAAGAGATACATCCCCTTAGTAGGTAAGAGAGAGCTTTGCCACTTTGTGAACAAATTCACTTACCTAGCTTCAGAAGACTCCGATAACTCTATAACTCAAGAACTTACAGAAGGAGTCTAAAGGCAATGTCTGGAACTCCTTCCACTGTCCCCTGCATGGGGGGGGGGGACTAGTATCCATCCATATAGAACAAAAGTATTTTCCCAAGACATATCAGGACTTTTTGACTAGTTAGAGTCACATTGAGGAGGGTCAAGTACTGACATTGACAATCAGTGATGTATACTAATAATACATTCTTCAAATGCTCTCTTAGCCCTCTCAATGCTGGTTTCCATCATCAATCTGGATATGAAGGAAACCCTTGAAGGTGACACTGTGGAGTGGCTTTTTCACCCTGACTGCAGTCAAGTTCTATAGGTGAGAAAGATTAGTGAAAGCATCCTTTAAAATCTGGAGGAAAGAATGGAGTACCATAGCCAATAATATTTCCAGTAACACTTGGAATCAAGATTACATTTATTCACCATGATGCCATAAGATTAAAACCTCCTTGCCCGGTGCAACATCTTCTAACTGTCTAATGCCCTCAGATCACCATGTGTCCTCCATTAAAGGCACTCCACCTACTCTCAGCTTGATGCAACTCCTATGGATGTAGCTGTCTCCAGACCTTCTCATGGGATAAAAAGGCACAAAATGCCTTAAGTGTTACAATTTTTTTCTGAACAGGGTACCACGACTTTAAAAGCACAGAGACAGGCCTACTAAACCAACGGCCCTGGAGGAGTCAGATCCGAAGATATAGTTTTCTTAGACCACTCATATTGGAGAGCTGCTTGGATTGTAGACTAAAAGCTGTATCAGTATGAAGGCAGACACATATGTCCCCCAGTGCATAATTCCCAAGCCTAGTTCAGTTGCGGTGCTTTGAATCTGCCTTGCTTTCCTGCCTGTTAGTTGTATAGTCTTGATGCAAGCAAGCCTGGTACTCCTGCAATAGAAAGGGAGTAAGATATTTAAATATATATAAATTTGTGATACGATTTAAGCACACAGTATACATGGCAGACGGTAGTGTAATAGGATAAGTGAGCAGAACATGTATTCTTGATACACAGTCAAGAAAATCACCTCTCTCCCAGAATGCGAAGTAGATAGGATCCAACTGGGTAACGTAAAACTGGATATGCTGTCTGCTGGATTAACTGCTCGTACACAAGGATGCTAGAATTAGTTTATTATATTCCACACGAACACAAATGAGTAAATGGTTTAGCGCTTTCAACTGTAAATCACAGTCTTCATCAGAACAAATCCTGTATAGTCCTCTTCCTTTTTATACACAACTAAATTGAATAATTAATTGTAAATTGGTTGAAAAACCGCCAAAAACTTTAAAGGTATACACTTCATTACATACTGCTTGTCTGACATAAAAACCTTTAAATAATGAAAGCATAGAACAATCTATATAAAAACATATATTGTTTGTACATATACCTAAAGTATTAAATTATTATATCATGATGTATTGATACAGCAATTACTTATATAAATTTCATACTATAAAATTCATAATATAAAATTCTTGTGCAAGAACTGCTTATAAATATGATACTAATGCGTGCTTCATAATAATAATAAAATTATTAAAATTATTATTGTGCTACTTCCTGTTGTCTAAATGCACTACATAAATAAATATAAAAATAGTTTAAATATAAATATATACGTACTAATAATGAACTGTATGCCTACTGCATAAATAATATATATTTGATAAATAGCTAATATAACAAATGACAATATACATCTACTAATGCACATTTTTAGCATCACTAAAAACACATTATGAAAGGGCTAAAAAAGGTTTGATGCTAATAAAATCATTTAAACCTGGTCTTCTGGTGGAGTCTGTCAAAATCTGCCATATACTTTCACTTTGTGCCAGCATCATTTTCCAATTCCCTCCATACGGTGTGTTAAAAATCTGGTCTACAATTGCAAATAAAAAACTGTGGTCATTCCCTTTCTCTACCTTGTGTCTATATAATGCATTTTTTGTATCACATTTCTGTATTTTGTAATTGTGTTCATACATCCGTTTTCTCAACTGCCTTTCCGTTTTACCAATATAGTGTGCATTACATTTTGTACATACAGCTACATATACTATCTGTTTAGTATTGCAATTACCTGTCCTACACTTAATGATGGTGCTGTTAATATCATCTAATCTAATTGTCTTGGCTGTATTAATATACCTACACTGTTTGCATCTTCCACATTTAGTGGTTCCAGTATATTCATCACCATTTTCCTTTATATAGCTAGCTCTCTCAAGCATTTGCTTCAAATTAGGAGCTGTCTTATATACACATTTGGGGAATTTACCTAATATTTGTTCTGTATCCATTGATGCTACTACTTCCCAATGTCTTTCAAGAATGTCTCTGATAAGATGGGTTTGGGGTGTATACATTAATACACATACTCGTCCACAAAATTCCTTTTCCTTCTCTATCTTTTTGTCCATATTGTATCGACCTAATAGTGGTAAGTATTTATGACCCCATTCCCTCTGGACATTCTTAATCACATCTTGGACCATGTTATCTGGATAATCACGACTTAAAAATAACCTTTTTATAACCCTAAGCTCATTCTCCATGATATCCTTAGTAGATGACATCCTGGCCGCTCGGATGCATTGCCCTTTGACCACATTTTTAAAAACATATGGAGGATGATTACTGGTGTAGTGTATGTAGTCATTCGAAAATGTAGGCTTTCTATACACTTTTGATATAAAACCATCTTCATTGTGGCTGAGTAGTATATCCAAATAGGGGATTTCTCTGTAGCTATAATTATGTGTAAATGTCAAAAATTCAGTGGTGGTGTTCAAAAAATTCATAAATTCATTTAATCTGTCCACGGATGCATTCCATAATATAAATATGTCATCCAGGTATCTGGCATAGTATGCTATGTTGGCAAAATATTCACTTTTAAATACGTGTTCTGACTCCCATTCAAGCATAACCAAGTTCACGAAAATGGGAGCACAAGCAGCTCCCATTGCCACTCCCTTGGTTTGCCTAAAGTACTCTCCCTGGAACACTAAATAATTATGGTCCAAAACCAGACCCATCATATCACATATAAGATTTATGAGATATGAGAGCTAGCTATATAAAGGAAAATGGTGATGAATATACTGGAACCACTAAATGTGGAAGATGCAAACAGTGTAGGTATATTAATACAGCCAAGACAATTAGATTAGATGATATTAACAGCACCATCATTAAGTGTAGGACAGGTAATTGCAATACTAAACAGATAGTATATGTAGCTGTATGTACAAAATGTAATGCACACTATATTGGTAAAACGGAAAGGCAGTTGAGAAAACGGATGTATGAACACAATTACAAAATACAGAAATGTGATACAAAAAATGCATTATATAGACACAAGGTAGAGAAAGGGAATGACCACAGTTTTTTATTTGCAATTGTAGACCAGATTTTTAACACACCGTATGGAGGGAATTGGAAAATGATGCTGGCACAAAGTGAAAGTATATGGCAGATTTTGACAGACTCCACCAGAAGACCAGGTTTAAATGATTTTATTAGCATCAAACCTTTTTTAGCCCTTTCATAATGTGTTGTTAGTGATGCTAAAAATGTGCATTAGTAGATGTATATTGTCATTTGTTATATTAACTATTTATCAAATATATATTATTTATACAGTAGGCATACAGTTCATTATTAGTACGTATATATTTATATTTAAACTATTTTTATATTTATTTATGTAGTGCATTTAGACAACAGGAAGTAGCACAATAATAATTTTAATAATTTTATTATTATTATGAAGCACGCATTAGTATCATATTTATAAGCAGTGCTTGCACAAGAATTTTATATTATGAATTTTATAGTATGAAATTTATATAAGTAATTGCTGTATCAATACATCATGATATAATAATTTAATACTTTAGGTATATGTACAAACAATATATGTTTTTATATATATTGTTCTATGCTTTCATTATTTAAAGGTTTTTATGTCAGACAAGCAGTATGTAATGAAGTGTATACCTTTAAAGTTTTTGGCGGTTTTTCAACCAATTTACAATTAATTATTCAATTTAGTTGTGTATAAAAAGGAAGAGGACTATACAGGACTTGTTCTGATGAAGACTGTGATTTACAGTTGAAAGCGCTAAACCATTTACTCATTTGTGTTCATGTGGAATATAATAAACTAATTCTAGCATCTCTCCCAGAATGATTTATTACTCAACACCATAGGCAACATTTTGTCCAAAGATATCAGCAAATAAACAACTCATGAAAATAAACCAATGTATGATTCATAGTCCATCATATTAACATTCATCATAACCAGTTACAGCATTTTGTTATTACTCAGATAAGGACTATTTATTCATTCTGAAAAGCATTATCTGAGCAGTAACAATCTAGTAACTCTAAGATTAAGTACAAGATGGTATTATTCAGCTGCCAAGGATAATACAGTTTGCTTAAACATGTTATTTTTCACCCATGGACTCTTGATTACGTATGGTTTAAATGCTGTTTAATTTTATTTATGGTTTCCTGTTGCCAGGGTTTTATTGCAGCAATATCTGAGTTTTGTGCTGGTGTTGTGATTTCTTCTAGAGTACCATTTTATTTCAGACACTCTTTAGAGGGTTTCAATTTACTACAGTATAGAACAATTGTTTCAACTTTAGACTTTTTCAGGAGCTTAGCTTTTACAGTGTATTCCAGTTCACTACAAATGTAATAGTTACCCTAGGTTTTAGTGTTCTCTTATCACTGGACCTGGTTATTACATCACACGTGCTTCTTTAGTTTTGTATTCCAGAGATACTGATGTAGTCTTCTAATGTGGCATTCCAGAGATGTTGAGAGTTGTGGCAATCCCACTGTAATTTTACCGGTGATCCTGATGCTACTTCAATATTTTATTTTATTTATTTACTTTTGGTTGGTGTCTTTATTCTTTCTATAGCTTTCAGGGACTATAAGTGGATTTTCCACTGAATATAAGTGACTATGATTAGTGCATTTGCAACAAATGTCTGGGACACATGTAAGAGGTTTTTGACTATTGTAGCACTGTCATCTGTGATACTGATGCAGAGAAAATTTTAGGTATGTATGTGACATCACGTTGGGGCCAGGTAAAATACTAGCCTACTGCTTTGTCTTGCTGACTACTGGTTGCTTGAAACTGTGGGCAACTTTGGTTCAGAGAAGTCTGAGTATTAAATGTCACAATCAGTGCCCTTTTTTATTTTGCATTAAAATTAAGAACCGTCTGTGATGTCATTGCTGGATTGGATATTGGAAAGACCTGACATGGAAGTGTTAGCTTAAGTTAATTCATCAAATGAATTTCATTACAGTTACTTTAATTTTGTATGATTGCTAAACTCTGGATGTTTGCACTGATTTGCTGTATAACTGAATTTACTTATGTATTTTAGAAATAACACTCAGAGTCATACCTCTCAAGTGTACCTCATTACAAGGAAAGGGTTTGCACACATTTAGTTTTTGCAATATTTTTTTAATTGATATCCATGGTAAATAAAACTAAATCATATTAATGCATTAAAATAACTATTCTGCAAGTAAAAACAACACATTTTAACCACTATATGAGCTTCTTAGTTGAAGCTGTTAGTAGGTGTTCCACATTGTGAGAGGTAGTGTTCCTCATTTAGAAGACAGCAGTTTGAGACCTATGCTCAGAGTGCACTTGCCTTAAATAAATGTTACACTGCTTGCAATATTTTTCTTTTCTACACATTATCAATATTCTTTGTTCTTCACTTTATCAATTGATGTATAAATAATAAGCACTCTAATAAAGCTTAAGATGAGATGGCAAGAATTCCTGTTTCACTAAGCTCCCAATGTGTGTTACAGGAGAAAACAAAACATCTACATAAATGCATATTTTTTACACTGTAAACAAATGTGTACACACCTTGATACATGTATGTAAATTTACTCATACACATGCTTATGACCACATCAGGCACAACACAGTCTGTCTACTGAGGGACCCATAAGAGCAACCAAGCAGCAGCACATTGGCAGCACTGCTGGCATTCTGCTGTCCTTAGTAATTCATCCCTATAGTCCCAACATCCAGTTACAGCTCAAGACATGTCCAGCTAATTATATCAGCTGCAGAGTAACAATAAAAAAACTGAAGCAAATGCACAAAGTATGCTGAAATACAGAATAAGCCATGTAAATGAGCCTTTGTTTCTGAAGAGCATACTGAAATGCCGGGTTAACAGACAGTACTCCAGTATCAAAAGAGTAACTTGTTTGTGAATGGTAACGACATTACTGACACCTCAGTACTCAGGCATCCTTTTAACTATAATGCTACATTTCTTCAACGTCTTAAACTGTCAGGGCATTTATTACTTGTATGCAGTTCCTTGGGAGGCATACCAGCTAAAACATTACTCTTCCTAAAGTATTTCATATTGTATCTTGGTGATTTAGCAAAAGTTGTTTATATTTTTCAAAACACTAAAATGCCACATGAATGGCAGAATAATAGCAAAGTATCAGTTCTCCGTGGAAGGCTTCTGTTCTAATATAAATAAATCAGTATGTAGAGATCAGTAGCCCCTGTGACAGCCACAGCAGACATATAAAACCAGCAACATAATGTCTGGTTTTATTTTGGTGATTCCTAAACTACCTAGAGATGTGATATTGTACATGAGTGTAGAAACATGTCATCTAAGGATGTGGTTAAATAACACGGAAGGTGCTACTACTCTACTTTACACAGAACAATGTAACTTGTATGTTATTATGTTCTTTTGGAAGATGTTGTGAAGCAGCACATACTACTGATTCACAGTCAAGGAAATCCTACCTTAAATATTTAAACAAAATTCTACAGTTAGGAAAAAATACCTCAAAAAGCTATCTTTGTTTAATTTTCTGCAACCATTTTTCCACTCAATTTTTGATTAACTGTTTAAATTAAAATCAGATGAATGTGTATTTTGAATGGGCATTTTACTGTCCATGAAAGATGAAATATACCTTTTGCTGAAGCATCAGTTTTATTTACAAGCCCACTGATATACAGTATGTTATTTTCTCTTAAAATTCAAACAACCACTCATTCTTTCATCACCAATGTTGTTTTATACAACAGTTTTGTAAAATTAAGTGAAATTAAACAAATTAATAAAATAAATTATACAGTCTCCAACCATGTATGATAATCTCATTAAAAAGTAATAATTAAAAGGCAAACTTGGGAAATGCTGATAAACTTGTTGAAAATAATCATTCAAATATTTGTGTAGTATAATATTTATAAAATGGAGCATACTGCAAATAATATATTTTTTTTTCATAGAAAAGTTAGTTTCCAGGTCTTCATAAGGGACTTACCATTATCATTTCCTTCATCAGATTTCTTCACTTCACTACATTCACCTAAATAATAGATACAAAATCCTTACTAAAATGTAAATTAGCAAAAAAATATTTTGAAAGTATGAGAGAGCTTGTGCAATGAATCAGAAAGCATCATTAAGAGTCAAGAATAAACAAGAATGATTCAAACATGGAGAAAATAAGCTTACTCAGCCAATCAAACTTGACAGTCCAAAACACAAGTTGTATATGTTTGTGGTATTATCAAATTCAGAGTATTCCTTTGAAAGTGAACAACACTACGTTTTTACACTGACTATGAAACTTCAGTCTGGGTACCATACGGTTACAGTGTACAGACTTTCCAGAAGCACTTCTGCACCTGTAGTTGAAGAAGTGATGCTTCCTACCTCTCAATCAATTTAGTATTTTGTCACCTACAGATGAATTTCACTTTTACCTTTAAAGGGAATACACAGAAAAGTAAATGGTCTGAAATTAAGCCAGCATCCAGCCTTTCATTTATTTCACTATACAAGCAGTTCATTTTAACTTTTATATCTTATCCAAAATACTTATTTATGGGACCATGTGTAATGATTTTGCTTGATCCACGTTTGCTTGGAAAAAGTCAGTTCTTTAGCTATGGTAAAAAATACTTGTTCAAAGAACATTTGTTCATTGCTCATTCTTTAAGAAGGTTGATTTCTGACTAACAAATGGTGCCAAAGCCATGGTCTTAAGCTCAACTCTAAGAAATGCATAATTACACCTTTTGGGAAGTCAACTTTCTCAGCTAATTACCATGATGATAATGATAATAGGCCCCTAAGAGTTGACCCAGTGATCAGGAATCTGGGTGCTCACATGGACAGTAGCCTTAACGTCAACCACCATGTGGCCACAGTGGCAGGGAAATCCTTTTATGCTGCACAACTTATTAGTAAGGGCATGGCATCTGGGTCGAAAGAGGTCATTATCCGACTGCATTCCGCCCTTATCAGGCCAATCATAGAATACAATACTGCCTTTGGTATGTACCTGACCACACATATGCAGCAACTGGAGAAACCTCAGAGGTTCCTTACAAAAAGGCTATAAGGCTTAACAAACCTGTCTTATGTAGAGTGCCTTAAAGCCCATTCCCTCTACTCAGTCTCCTAAAGATTGCTAAGGCGTGATCTATGCATAGCTTAGAAGGCATACATAAACCCCACAATTATGAATCTCCTACACATTCATAAGTCAAAGAGTACAAAAAAAACAAGGTCTGAGGACCAGAATTTTGTTGGTGACCTAAACAGAACATGCTGGAGAAACAGATATGTGCCCAGAGACTGCCCCTCCTATGGAACAGGCTTCCATCCCTGTGAAGCTGAGTTCATCTATTACCCAGTTTCAGGGCAACCTAGACCAGTGGATGGGGAACAGAAAATTTACAGAGAGTCTGCCCTCCATGTCCCTTATTGACAGGGGTATCTTAAAAATGCCTGGCCCTCAATGCCCCATTTAGATACAGGATGTCATTATTCTTTTAGGAAAACTTGGCTGGCTTAGAAAGGCTCCCCCAGGGTCATTAGCCTAATGACAAGCTATGAAGCTATGACTCTATGAATGCTATTGATTTTGAAAAGAAAAAAATTCCCTTCATGAAACCATCTTCTTCTTCAAGAAGAAGAATAAGGTCTTCAATTTATTTGTGTAATAGATCCACAATCACTATATGAATTTATTCAAGACTATGTATATTAAGGCACTAGTACAATAACTATGTGGTTTTTCAGTACCCCCCTTTCTTTGTTGCAAGTATGAACCACCATTACTTGTCAGCACATTTCTTGTATGTACACACCCCTTCAGTAATTTACTGATATTTACTACAATATGTCTGGTAATAATATTTTCATAGGTAGGTACTAGGGCTATTGGTCCTAGGGCCTATATAAGCCTAGCCAAAAAGGTACCCTGGCTTTCGCCACCAAGAAAATTATTTTCCTGTGCCCCTGTCAAGCAGAGCCATAGAGGTGATCCCCAGGGTGAATTTCCTATTTCCCATCCAATCATCAAGATTTTTCTTGAAGAGTGCTAATGAGGAGCTTTGTTTGATATAGATAGGTAGTTTGTTCCAGAGTATGGGAAGTTTCTGGGACAGGAATCTATCCCTCCATCATGTTCTGTTTACTGTGGTGACAAGGATTAGGTCCCTAGAGCATACAGCTCAGAGGGATTAGGATTTCTTTAAGTGGAGCATGTCCAACAGCTCTGGGTTTGACATAGCTTTGTATGTTAGGCAGAGATCGCCTCTGAGTAGGCGATATGCGATGGAGTAAAGATTGAGTTTTTTTGAGAAGGTCTGCATAAGGCATCTGTCTGAGGCAGGTAATCCTCTTCGTAAGGTATTTCTGTGGCCTTTCCAGTTGTTGTAGATGTCTTGTGAGGTACATACCAAAAGGGGCATTGTACTCTATAATAGGTCTAATGATTGACGAGTATAGGGGAACAATGACTTCTTTTTTCCTGGATGAGAAACCTTTTGTGATGAGGTGTGCCAGTAGAAGGATTTCCTAACTACTGTGGTGATGTGATTATCAAAGGAGAGACTACTGTCCACCTGTGTCCCAAGGTCTCTTATCACACTTTCGGTGTTAGACTACCACCTATGTGGTAGCTCATGGGTACAGAGTTTTAACAAAGGGGATGACAATACACTTTTTGGCATTGAACTTGAGGCCATGGCTTTGACACCAGGCATCTGTCTCAGTGAGGCCCTTTTGTAGGTTATCCACATTATTAGGAGTTTCGATTACAGCTCCTAGTTTGCAATCATCTGTGAACTTCATTAGCCAAAGACCTTCTGTGTTAGCCTGTACTTCAGGGAAAACTAGATACTAAACAGGACAGGATCCAGGAATGAACCCTATGGAACTCCACATGTGACTGGTCTGAAGACGGATTTGGAGTCTGCTACTTTCACAGTGTGAGTTCTGTCAGTGAGCCAGTGGGCAACCCATCTTGTGACATAGGGATTTATACCTAGTTTAGTGAGTTTATCTATAATTCCAGAGTGGGGGATAGCGTCAAAAGCCTTGGTGAGATCTAGATAGGCTGTATGAAACACCTTACCCTCGTCTACAGTTTTGGTGACTGCTTCAAAGAAGTCTATCAGGTTTAGTACACATGATCTGCCTTTTACAAACCCAAACTGGGTGGGGTCCAGAGTTTGGAGATTACCAATCTCTTTGTTTATAAGTTCCACAATGATACGTTCCATGGCCTTGCAGACCAGGCTCGTTAGACTAATAGGGTGGCAGTTCCCGGGGTCCGTGGTGGCTCCCCCTTTGTGGAGTGGGATAACCGTTGCTGTGCACCATTCAGTGGGCACACAGCCTGAGGTGGAGCTATAATCAAACATTGTGGTTAGGCGGGGTGCCAGTTCATTCCATAGTTCATGTAGAACACAGCCTGGGATGTTATCAGGTCCCATGGATGCTGTGTTCTTGGCTTTGGAGAGTGTGCTTTTACCTGTGCAGCCGTGATTACAGGAACTTTGCATTCTTCCGATATAGAGATGGGCCCTTTAGGGGGTGAGGGGGAAGGGTAAAGTCAGCACTGGACCTATCTGCCAGGATGTTGGCAATATCAGTAAATCAATATCAATATCAATATCAATAAATTTGTGATACGATTTAAGCACACAGTACACAAGGCAGAGGGTAGTGTAATAGGGTAACTGAGCAGAACATGTATTCTTGATAATCACATCTCTCCCTGAAGGATTTATTACTCAATACCATAGGCAACATTTTGTCCAAAGATATCAGCAAATAAACAACTCATGAAAATAAACCAATGTATGATTCATAGCCCATCATATTAACATTCATCATAACCAGTTACAGCATTTTGTTATTGCTTAGATAAGGACTATTTATTCATACTGAAAAGCATTATCTGAGCAGTGACAAGCTAGTAACTCTAAGATTAAGTACAAGATGGTGTTATTCGGCTGCCAAGGATAATAGAGTTTGCTTAAACATGTTATTTTTCACTCATGGACTCTTGATTACCTATGGTTTAAATGTTGTTTAATTTTATTTATCCCTCCCCTCCCCTACCCCCAATTCCCACCCACCCCCAGTACATCTAGATTTATTTTAACCCCATATCACCTGACCACTCCACACAGCCAATCATCTTCACTCCTCCCACCTCCCATATCACCTGACCACTCCCAGAATCTAATTATCTTCTTTCCTCCCAAACACAACACCTATCCTTCTCTCATCCAATTAAAATTATCAACCAAACACAATGACACATACCATGCTCTCCTTTCTTATATGCCTGCTATGTACCCTCACTGCCCTAACCTACACAACGTCCCCACACACATACATTTCATTACCCCAAACTTCCTACCATACAACACAACCCTTCACACCAACAAAAGACCACAAGAGCTTCCCCATATCCCCCTTTCTACTTGAAATTAACAAAATAGTACTCATACTCAACAAGTGCTGTTTAACATCTTTCACTAGAAAGATACCGAACAAACTTTACATAGATATGCTACAAGCAATCAGACGTCATATACTATTAAAGAAATACCTCCTTACCTCTGGTGACATTCACCCGAATCCAGGACCAATCAACATCATACCCCCAAATAAACACACAACAGACCTACTCATCATAAACCTTAACACTCGCAGTATATCTAACAAAATTACTCATGTACACGCATTCATAACCCACTACTACCCTGATATACTAACCATAACAGAGACCTGGCTAAATCCCAGCACTAAGAATGAAGAACTTCTCCCTCCAGGATATAACATCATTAGACTAGATAGAATAGGTAAGAAGGGAGGAGGAGTTGCAATTATATACAAAAATACACTTACTATACAACCCCACCACCAAAATTTGACAATGCTGAAATCTTAGGAATTATGCTACAACTTAACAATAAAAAAAGTATCAATATTCTCTGTACTTACATCCCTCCAGGCAATAACATTATTAAAATTGAAGAAATTCTACAATGGACAAAAGACAACCTACCACAAGAGACTATTCTGTTAGGAGACCTAAACACTGATTGGCTAGCCTGCAACTCTAAAATCCCCACTTGCCACATCAACCTGTATGGATTCTCTCAACTTATTCTAGAACCTACAAGAATAGATAAGAAGTCCCAAAAGAAATCCATATTAGACTGGACATTAGTGAACTACCCAGAACAAAACTATCACACAGGTTGTCTACCAGACAGCCTTAGTGACCATCTCCCAACATTCCTCCTACGTAGACGTACTAACATACATAAACCTACTGTCTTTAGACAAGTTAGAAATGATCGCAAGGTTAATCCTCTACATCTTAACACTGCATTAAATAACTGCAACTGGGAACCTCTACATATCCTGAACTTAGACCTAGCAGTTGACTACTTTAATAATACTTTCATTAAGGTCCTTGACCATATAGCACCCATAAGAACTATTAGAGCTAAAGTCCACTCTGCTCCTTGGCTTTCGAACACCACTAGAGCCTTATTAAAATCTAGAGATAAGGCATGGAAAACCTGGAAGAAAGACAACACTAGTCTTTCTAAACAAAACTATCAACATCTTAGAAACCAGGCTAAACAACAAACTAAGTTAGACAAACAAAACTACTACCTAAATATCCAAAGCAAATACTCCAACAGCCCACAAAAATTCTGGCATGCAATTAACTCCCTACTAAAACCAGGAAAAAACACCACACCCTCTCCCACCACAACCTCCACAGATACAACTACCGAAATAGCCTCAAAATTCAACCAACATTTTACCAAATCCATTAACTCATTATCCACTCAACTAGCCAAAAATAACTACACACCCATGCCTACAGCACCTAACAACTCTGCTCCTCTTACCTTCTCACCTATCCCAACCTCTACAATAAAGAGACATCTCTTAAAACTTAAACCCACTACCCTCGCAGCAGATGGCCTGCCAGCACATTTCCTAAAAATGGCAGCCAACTCCATAGCCTACCCAGTCTCAATCCTACCCAGTCTCAATCCTTATCAACCGCTCTATACAGGAGTCATATATCCCTCATCTGTGGAAAGTCTCCTATATCATTCCCCTTCATAAGGGAGGCACCTCCTATGATTTCTCAAATTATCGACCCATTGCTATTCTGTCACCTTTATCAAAGATACTAGAAAAATGCATACACTCACAAGTGATGCACTACCTAAACATAAACAATCTCCTCTCTCCCACACAACATGGCTTTCGCCCTCACCACAGCACAACCACTGCCCTCCTCTCCTTCACAGACCTAGTTAACCAACACAGGAATAACAACAGATTCGTATCAGCCATATTCCTTGACCTTTCCAAAGCATTTGATATGGTCTCTCACTCCATACTAATAGATACCCTCACCTCCCTAGCCTTCACCCCAAACACTATTGCTTGGTTTAAAAGCTACCTATCAGAACGACAGCAAGCTGTCCAGTGGCAAGGAGCTTTATCATCTCTGCTCCCAACCACCATTGGTGTACCCCAAGGCTCCATACTAGGACCTCTTCTCTTCTCAATATTTACCAATAACCTATACAAAAGTAGCCTGCATGCCTCACTAATCCAGTATGCAGATGATTCCACCCTTATATGCTCAGCTCCATCTCCGACCTCCCTACAGCACCTCACCCAAGAGTCCTTCACCTCAGTAGAAAGATGGATAACTAACATACAACTTATCCTAAATCCTAACAAATCCAAACTACTACTTTTTACCCCAAACAAATCAAAAACAACTCCAGTCTTCTCCATCTCCTCCGCCAATGGTACTATCATCTCTCCCTCTCCTCACACCAAGCTCCTTGGCATTGAAATAGACAACAACCTCCACTTCAACATCCACATCTCTCAAACTATAAACAAGGTGCACAAAAAATGGGTTCCTTATACAGGCAAAAGAACTTTCTAACTAATCAAACTAAAGTCACCCTAGCTCAAACCCATCTCCTATCTACACTACTGTATGCAGCCCCAATTCTCACTTACATTAGGAAATCTGACCTAGACAAACTTGAGTCCTGTTATAACAGAATTGCCAAGTTTGCCAAAAACACCCCATTTAGAACCCATCACTGCATACCTCTCAGACAACTTCAATGGCTTGAACTGCCACAGTTGCTACTATATCACCAACTTGTTCTATCATATAACATCCTAAAACACCCCGATAAAATTCCTGCATTAAGGCATCTACTGACCCACCACACTCCAAATCGCCCACTCCGCTCAGCCAACAAGTCACTCCTCACTATTGCCCCAGCAAATAATACAGCAGGAAAATCTCTCTTTTCACACACTATAGCCAAAACTTGGAATAATCTCCCCTCATCTGTGACTTCTGCAGCTAGCACCACTCTATTCAAAAACTCACTTAAGGCCCATCTCATAAGTTCTTGGCTCTGTCCATGTATCACATAGACCACAATCTGTTACCTTTACAACCAACTTCTATCTGTCTTTTTATGCCCAATAAATATATTTCCTCAAAATATTTTACATGGAAAACATGTACCTAATAAAATCTGACTGTGCTCTTTGCTAACTAAATGTATTTACGTAAATTGCTTTTTTATTGCAAATGTCTACTCTCTTGACTTCGTCTAGAAATTTCTTGTTCAATAGATACTATTGCCTACATATTGTATTATATGTTTATTTTCTGTAATGTGTTATCCTAATGTAACTGGAGCTTTTCTCCCCGGACCTCCGCTGTAAATGGACCTTGTCCAGTCGGACCATCCCGGTAAACAAAAATAAAATAAATAAATAAAATAAATAAATTTATGGTTTCCTGTTGTCAGGGTTTGATTGCAGCAACATCTGAGCTTTGTGCTGGTGTTGTGATTTCTTCTAGAGTACCATTTTATTTCAGACACTCTTTAGAGGGTTTCAGTTTACTACAGTAAAGAACAATTGATGTTCATCGTGGTTCACTGTTGCAGTCATTACTGTAGGGTTCGTCCTGCTGGCAGCAGCCCTCAATCGGCCAGAGTCCCAAAGTCTGGGTCCGATGTCGGCTGAGGTCGCTCCTTCCCTGACATCAGCCCACCGGGGGTATAAAGGCCTCAGCCGACGCCATTTTCCTCAGTCTTTCTTGCCGCGTGGTGCCCGAAGCAAAGCAGTTCGCAAGTGCCGGTTGGCCGACTCCTGTTCACTTTGGTGATTTGTCTGAAGACTTCTTTTTCCAAACGCTAAGTACCCTGCTGGGGAAACTTTTTTTCTTGCTCCAGTCCGATGTCAGAAAAAGTTAATAATTGTATTATTTTGAGAAGCAAATACCTCATAAGGATTTTCATTTATACTGTATTGCTTGCCTAGGCCCTGACCACGACGTAGCTAGTTGTAGGTTTTGTGCTAGATTTAACCAATGCACTATTAAGCACAGGTATGATTTTGCCTTCCATTACTTTGGGAGAAGATTTAATTACAATATGAGGATTCTGATGCTGAAGAATCCCTTCCTTCAGCTTCCCCTCCTGAAGATTATTCTTTTGGGGAAACCTTGCATGACATGAGAGAGCATTTCCACTGGGAAGAACAGGAATACTCTGAATCCAAAAGAAGGCTTAGAGATTTTTTTCTTCTTCCCCAGCATAGGCCCCTGGCTATCCCCCCTGTCTTGGACATTGTGGATGATGTTTTTACAGAGTCTTCTCTCTCTCCTGATTCCTTTCCTCCTGCTCCTGTCAAACCGGATAGGTTTTATAGGGCTCCAGATTCTCACAAATTCCTTTTTAAAAATCCTTCAGCTGATCCAGAAACTATTTTGCAGGGCCATAAGGGTGTTAAAGCGGCCTCTGCTAAGAACCCTATTCCCTCTGACAGAGAATCCAGACCCTTGGAAAAATGGGGCAAAAAAGTCTATACTTCCGCTACTTTGTCTATTAGAGCTTTGAATTGTCAATTTCATATGTTGAAATATCAGCAGTACCTTTTGTCTTTGTTGAAACAAAAGATGTCAGCTGTTTCAGGTTGTACAGAAAATAAGGAGCTACAGGATTTATTGCATGCTATTGAGCAGGTGAGTAAACATACCCTGCACTGTGATTTTGATTCTTTTGAGGGCTGCAGCTACTGGCACAGTTATTAGAAGGCATGCTTGGTTGAGGGAGCAAAGTTTGCCAGATCAGGTTAAGGCAAAACTGCTGGATGCCCCTCTACAGCACAATGTTTTGTCTGGGGCCAAAGCAGAGAAGGTATTAAAGAAAATTGAAGACAAGGCCAAATCTATGCAGACGGTTAAAGATTTTCTACAGGTGCAACCTCCTAGGTTTAGCAGGAACTGGCCAGCTAAGCCTTGGTCCTTTCCAACCTCGGACAGACCCCAGAGAGGCAGATACAGGTGTTCCAGAGGTAGAAGACAGGCACAGACCTCTTTCAGACCCAGGCAGTGGAGTGCTCCCTCTCCCAAGGGTGGAGAAGATGGGTCACAACCTTACAGGAAACAGTCTTTATGACTCTCCCTTATTAGCTCCAGGGGCTCCTCTCCTGAAAGTGCCTTTGGAAGGAAAAACTTCTCTTTTCCATCACAATTGGAGCCGCATAACCCAAGACAAATGGGTTCTGGACATAGTTTTAAGGGGTTACAAGTTTCATTTCCATACCTTGCCAAAACCAAACGGATGGCCAGACCTGCCAAAGCATCAATGGGCAGAGGCTCAGAAGCAAGTTCAGTCCCTCATGGTTATGAGGGCCATAGTATTGGTACCAAACACAGAAATAGGGCAAGGTCTTTATTCAAGACTTTTCCTGGCTCCCAGGAAGGACAACACATGGAGACCAATCCTGGACCTTTCAGTAGTAAACACCTTTCTGGACATACCAAAATTCAAAATGCTCACTCTGCAGCAGCTGCTGCCCATGTTGAGCAAGAACGCTTGGATGGTGACTTTGGACTTTTACCTGCATATTCCTATAAGGCAGGAATGCAGAAGGTACCTCAGATTCAAAGCGGGCTCGAAACATTACCAGTTCTCTGCGCTGCCCTTTGGCTTATCTACTGCGCCCAGGGTCTTTACCAAGTGCCTGGCTCCAGTAATGGCATTTTGCAAACAGAAGGGAATTCAAATATACCCTTATCTGGACAATTGTCTCATTCAAGCGGACCACAAGGAGACTTTACGTCAGCATCTGGTTTTTGTGCAGCATCTTCTCAGGTGTCTAGGGTTTACAGTGACCCTAAAGAAATCAAAACTGGTACCCACTCAACAGATTACTTTCCTGGGTGCTCTTTTGAGCACTACAACCCAGATGGCTTACTTGACACCAGACGAAAAAGTGCAACTGGCTTCCTCTTTCAAAAACCTGGCTGCAAAAAGTCAGATAACTGCAAGAAAAATTCTGCAGGTTTTGGGTTACATGGCATCCTGCATTCTGCTAATACCATATGCAAGACTGCATATGAGGAAAATACAGTGGTACCTCAAGAGTATATGATCTTAGCATTGTCATAGTTTGGAAACAGTGATCACAATTTTGCCTTGCCTCCAGCGGGAATTTCTTTGGTGTGCCGATGCTTGTCTCCAGAACAAGGGAAAGCCTTTCTGTCCCACTCCAGCCAATCAGCTGATAACGACAGATGCTTCGGATTATGCATGGGGAGCCCACATGCAAGGAAAATGTCTTCAGGGTGCCTGGACAGAGGACCAAATGCACCTGCACATAAATTTGAATGAAATGCTAGCTGTACAGAATGCTCTGACAGCTTTCAAGGATCTCATTCTACCAGGACAATTACTGATAAAGACAGACAACACTACAGTGATGTGGTACATAAACAAGCAGGGAGGCTTCCACTCTTATCCCCTGTGCAGACTGGCCATGACTTTGTGGAACACAGCACTGGCCTCGAAGGTGGATTTACAAGTACAATTTCTGCCAGAAAAAGACAACTCTCTGGCAGACAGTCTAAGCAGAAATCTCTCAGACCCACATGAATGGATGTTGGATGTTCAGATATTCAGGATTATACCAGAGGCATGGGGGTGCCTGGACATAGATCTCTTTGCATCCCCCCAAAACCACCAACTTCAAACATTCTACACGAGGACCTACCACGAACAGGCATGGACAGTTGATGCTCTTTCATTCAGCTGGAAAAACCTCTCAGTGTATGCCTTTCCTCCATTGCCTCTTCTACCAAGGGTACTTCTGAAGATCAAACAGCACAAACCAAATATGATTCGTCTGGCTCCCAACTGGCCTCGACAATTCTGGTATTCAACCCTGATGAACTTGGCTCAGGGTCCACCCTGGATTCTACTGTCTCAACAAGATGGCAGGATCCTGCACAGTCATGTCAAAACACTGAATCTAGCAGCCTGGTGGATCCAGGGGCTATAAGCAATTCTACCCTTACCAAGCAGGTAATGGATGTAATTCTTGAGGCCAGAAGGCCCAGCACCAGGAAATTTTATGCAGGAAAATGGAAAAGATTTTGCATCTGGAATCAGGCCCAGGGTTTTGATACTACAGTTCCAAACATCCCTCTGATTTTACAATACCTAACAGAGATGTTGCATAAGGGCCTATCTTTTTCATCTATCAAAATACATGCCTTGGCTATTTCTGCACAATACAATACAGATCCCCCTATTTTTTCTCATCCGTTACTTAAACAATATCTCAGGGGGGCAAAGAATATTAGGCCCCCTAGAAGTGCTCCAGTTCCCACTTGGGATCTCAACTATGTTTTGGAAAAACTAACTCTGCCCCCTTTTGAACCTGCGGCTACCACAGATTTAAAGTTTTTATCTTGGAAAACTGCTCTTCTTATAGCAAGAACCTCTGCCAGATGGGTCTCGGAATTACAAGCACTCATGTCTGTGGAACCCTTCATTATTTTTCATCAGGACAGGGTTTCCCTGAGGACTAAACCCACTTTGATGCCTAAGGTAGTTTCTAAGGTAGCCTTGAATCAGACTATTCATTTACCTACCTTCTATCCTAATCCTCAAAATGAAGAGGAGAAAATTTTGCATCCTTTAGACATACACAGACAGCTTCGCTTTTACCTGGACAGGACCAAGTTTTTTAGGAGAACTGACCAATTGTTTGTAGCCTATGCTGCTACATCACAGGGAAAAGCAATCACTAAACAAACTATTTCTAAGTGGATTGCCCACTGCATCAGATTCTGTTATTCTCATCATGGCAAACCAGTTCCTATTAACATTAGGACACATTCTACCAGAGCTCCTGCTACTTCTGCAGCCTTCCTCAGTGGAGTTCTTACCAAGGAAATCTTAGAAGCTGCTACTTGGAGTTCTGTGCATACCTTTTCTAAGCACTAAAACCTCCCTCTCTACTCTAAATCTAGGGCTGGCTTTGCCTCTGCAGTCCTGCAGGGCCTTGTGGTTGCCCCTTCTGTACCTTCTCCAGCCACCCTTTCTTAGCTTTGGGATTCAACCCTACAGTAATGACTGCAACAGTGAACCACAATGAACATAGTACAGTTGTGTACTCTTACCATAAATGTAGATGTTGGAGTGTGTTCACTGTTGCAGTCTGGGTTACCCTCCCTCCTATCCCCTCTTCTGCTGTTTCTATGAGAACTGTCTGTGTTTCCTTTACACTACTCTTCCCCTGAGGTATATTTGCTGATGATTTTTAGTTATGTTCTACTTTGATGCATGCTTATTCTTCTGTCTAAGCTATTGGCCTGTTGTTTTTGGGCACCTGACATCTGGGGCAAGTAAAACTGAGGAATATGGCACCGGCTGAGGCCTTTATACCCCTGGCGCATTGACATCAGGGAAGGAACGACCTCAGACGACGTCGGACGAAGACTTTGGACTCTGGCCGATCGAGGGCTGCTGCCAGCAAGAATAACCCTACAGTAATGACTGCAACAGTGAACACACTCAAACATCTACATTTATGGTAAGAGTACACAACTGTACTTTCCAACTTTAGACCTTTTTCAGGAGCTTAGCTTTTACAATGCGTGTTCCA
This sequence comes from Protopterus annectens, assembly GCF_019279795.1. Classification (NCBI taxonomy): domain Eukaryota; kingdom Metazoa; phylum Chordata; order Ceratodontiformes; family Protopteridae; genus Protopterus; species Protopterus annectens. Next base: position 274,001,719 of record NC_056736.1, on the reverse strand, counting down.
CTTCACTACAAATGTAATAGTTACCCTAGGTTCTAGTGTTCTCTTATCACTGGACCTGGTTTTTACATCATATGTGCTTCTTTAGTTTTGTATTCCAGAGATACTGATGTAGTCTTCAAATGTGGCATTTCAAAGATGTTGAGAGTTGTGGCAGTTCCACTGTAATTTTAACGGTGATCCTGATGCTACTTCAATATTGTACTTTATTTTAAGTATTTACTTTTAGTTGGTATCTTTATTCTTTCTATAGCTTTCAGGGACTGTAAGTGGATTTTCCACTGAATATAAGTCACTGATTAGTGCATTTGCAACAAATGTCTGGGACACATGTAAGAGGTTTTTGACTATCATAGCACTGTCATCTGTGATACTGATGCAGAGGATATTTTAGGTATGTGTGTGACATCACATTGGGGGGCCAGGTAAAATACTAGCCTACTGTTTTGTCTTGCTGACTACTGGTTTCTTGAAACTGTGGGCAACTTTGGTTCAGAGAAGTCTGAGTACTGAATTTCACAATCAGTGCCCTTTTTTATTTTGCATTCAAAATTAAGAACCATTTGTGATGTTATTTCTGGATTGGATGTTTGAAAGAACTGGCATTGAAGTGTTAGACAGCTTAAGTTAATTCATCAAATGAATTTAATTACAATTACTTTAATTTTGTATAATTGTAAAACTCTGGATGTTTGCACTGATTTGCTGTATAACTGAATTTACTTATGTATTTTAGAAATAACACTCAGATTCATACCTCTCAAGTGTACCTCATTACAAGGAAAGGGTTTGCAGACATTTAGTTTTAGCAATTGTTTTATTGATATCCATGGTAAATAGAACTAAATCATATTAATGCATTAAAATAACTATTCTGCAAGTAAAAATAACACATTTTAACCACTATATGAGCTTCTTAGTAGAAGCTGTTAGTAGGTGTTCCACATTATGAAAGGTAGTGTTCCTCATTTAGAACACAGAAGGTTGAGACCTATGCTCAGTGTGCACTTGCCTTAAATAAATGTTACACTGCTTGCAATATTTTTCTTTTCTACACATTATCAATATTCTTTGTTCTTCACTTTATTATTGATGTATACATAATAAGCACTCTAATAAAGCTTAAGATGAGATGGCAAGAATTCCTGTTTCACTAAGCTCCCAATGTGTGTTACAGGTGAAAACAAAAACATCTACATAAATGCATATTGTTTACACTGTAAACAAATGTGTACACACCTTGACATATGTATGTAAATGTACTCATATACATGTTTATGGCAACATCAGGATTTATGGCCACATCAGGCACATCACAGTCTGTCTACTGAGGGACCCATAAGAGCAACCAAGCTGCAGTACATTGGCAGCACTGCTGGTATTCTGCTATCCTTTGTAATTCATCCCTATAGTCCCAACATCCAGTCACAGCTCAAGACATGTCCAGCTAATTATATCAGCTGCAGAGTAACAAGAACAAAAATGCACACAGTATGCTGAAATACAGAATAAGCCATGTAAATGAGCCTTTGTTTCTGAAGAGCATACTGAAATACAGGGCTAACAGACAGTACTCTAGTATCAAAAGAGTAACTTGTTTGCGAATGTTAACTACATTACTGACACCTCAGTACTCAGGCATCCTTTTAACTATAATGCTACATTTCTTCAATGTATTAAACTGTCAGTGGAGGCATACCAGCTAAAACATTACTCTTCCTAAGGTACTTCACACTGTATCTTGGTGATTTAGCAAAAGTTGTTTATATTTTTTGAAACACCTAAAATTCCACATGAATGGCAGAATAATAGCAAGGTATCAGTTCACCATGGAAGGTTTCTGTTCTAATATAAATAAATAAGTATGTAGAGATCAGTAGCCCCAGAGACAGCCACAGCAGACATATAAAACCAGCAACATAATGTCTGGTTTTGTTTTGGTGATTCCTGAACTACCTAGAGATGTGATATTGTACATGAGTGTAGAAACATGTCATCTAAGAATGTGGTTAAATAACATGGAAGGTGCTACTACTCTACTTTATACAGAACAATGTAACTTGTATGTAAGTATGTTCTACTGGAAGATGTTGTGAAGCAGCACATACTACTGATTCACAGTCAAGGAAATCCTACCTTAAATATTTAAACAAAATTCTTCAGTTAGGAAAAAATACCTCAAAAAGCTATCGTTGTTTAATTTTCTGCAACCCTTTTTCCACTCAATTTTTGATTAACTGTTTAAATTAAAATCAGATGAATGTGTATTTTGAATGGGCATTTTACTGTTCATGAAAGATGAAATATACCTTTTGCAGAAGGATCAGTTTTATTTCCAAGCCCACTGTTATACAGCATGTTATTTTCTCTTAAAATTCAAACAACCATGCATTCTTTCATCACCAATGCTGTTTTAGTAGACAGTTTTGTAAAATTAAGTGAAATTAAACAAATTAATAAAGAAAATTATACAGTCTCCAACCATGTATGATAATCTCATTAAAAAGTAATAATTAAAAGGCAAACTTGGGAAATGCTGATAAACTTAATCAAATATTTGTGTAGTATAATATTTATAAAATGGAGCATACTGCAAATAATAGTTTTTTTTCATAGAAAATATAGTTTCCAGGTCTTCATAAGGGACTTACCATTATCATTTCCTTCATCAGATTTCTTCAATTCACTATATTCACCTAAATAACAGATACAAAATCCTTACTAAAATGTAAATTAGCAAACAAATATTTTGAAAGTATGAGAGAGCTTGTGCAATGAATCAGAAAGCATCATTAAGAGTCAAGAATAAACAAGAATGATTCAATCATGGAGAAATAAGCTTACTCAGCCAATCAAACTTGACAGTGCAAAACACAAGTTGTATATGTTTGTGGTATTATCAAATTCAGAGTATTCCTTTGAAAGTGAACAACACTACGTTTTTACACTGACTATGAAACTTCAGTCTGGGTACCATACGGTTACAGTGTACAGACTTTCCAGAAGCACTTCTGCACCTGTAGTTGAAGAAGTGATGCTTCCTACCTCTCAATCAATTTAGTATTTTGTCACCTACAGATGAATTTCACTTTTACCTTTAAAGGGAATACACAGAAAAATAAATGGTCCAAAATTAAGCCAGCATCCAGCCTTTCATTTATTTTACTATACAAGCAGTTCATTTTAACTTTTATATCTTATCCAAAATACTTATTTATGGGACCATGTGTAATGACTTTGTTTGATCCACGTTTGCTGTGGAAAAAGTCAGTTCTTTAGCTATGGTAAAAAATGCTTGTTCAAACAACATTTGTTCATTGCTCATTCTTTAAGAAGGTTGATCTCTGACTAACAAATGGTGCCAAAGCCATGGTCTTAAGCTCAATGCTAAGAAATACATAATTGCACCTTTTGGGAAGTCAGTATGGAGAACATCGATGTCCCCAGCACTATCAGGTTTTACCGCATATCATGCGTTCCGGCCCCAAAACCTGGACAATACCAAGAAAGGAGGAGGGGTATCCATATTCATCAAGGACACCCACACCTCAAGATTGGTGGCATCGCACGATGCATCAGAAACCATCCAGGTGCAATTAACCATAGGCAAGACTGCTCTGCAATTTGTAGCATGTTACAGGCCACCCTCGCAAACTCAGGAACCTCATATGGCCTTCCTGAAAACACTGGAGGGGATAAATGTATCTCCGAACACCATCATACTAGGTGACTTCAACTACCCTAATATAGACTGGGAACACTACTCAAGCCCAAACACTCTAGCCCAAAAGTTCCTGGAATTCATAAACTCAAATGCCATGGAACAACTAGTCACCATCCCCACAAGAGGAGAAAACATACTTGATCTCATCATCACGAACATGGGAGCACAATGTTCAATGCCGGAAGTATACCCCTCACTGGTGAGATCTGATCACAAACTAATCTCGCTGGAGGTCCTCATCCCGGCCGGACCCGAAATGAAAAAGACCACAGTAAAGAACTTCTTGAAAGCCGACTTCACACTTCTAAAGACTAGTGTGGTCTCCTTTAAGGCCCCTGAGCCGGCGGTTAACATTACTCAAACCGCTGAATCACTTACAAATGCCTTCTACCAGCACCTGCAGGCTGCATGGATCAGGCAATCCCAAGCAAAACAAAGACTCTTTGTACCAAAGGCAATCGTCCAGTCTGGTGGACCCCAGCCATAAACAAACTCTACAACAAAAGGAGAAAGCTACTACAAGATGGAGCAAAATCCTTAAAAGGTAAGACACCGCTGATCACTATAAGTAAAAAGCTAAGAGCTCTCATAAAATCATCCAAAGCTAATTTTGAGAAAAAAATAGCTAAGGACTCTAAAGACAACCATAAGGCATTCTTTAGCTATGTCAGAAACCTAGGAGGAAACTCCCAGATATGCTCAGAATTAGTTCAAAATGATGTGAAGATTACTGATCCTACAGACATTGCCAACATACTGGCTGACAGGTTCAGTGCAAACTTCTCCCTCCCCCTAAAGGAGAGATATCTATACCAAATGATTGTAGCCCCCCAAACATCTCTAACTCCCAGGTGAGAACTGCTCTCTCCAAGGCAAAGAACACAGCATCCATGGGACCTGATGGTGTCCCCGGCTGGTGTCCCCGGCTGTGTGCTCCATGAACTCAACGAGGAATTAAACCCGCAGTTAGGACAGCTGTTTAATCTTAGTCTCACCTCCGGATACGTACCCAGGGATTGGCTGGCATTGACTGTGGTCCCACTCCACAAAGGCGGTGCCTCCACCGACCCTGGAAATTACCGTCCCATTAGCTTGACAAGCCTTATCTGCAAAGCCATGGAGAGGATCATAATGGATCTCATAAATAAAGACATAGGGAACTTGCAGACTTTGGATCCAACCCAGTTTGGCTTTGTCAAAGGCAGATCATGCCTTTTAAACTTGGTTGACTTTTGAAACAGTCACCAAGGCCATTGATGAGGAAAGGCAGTCCATACAGCCTACCTAGACCTGGCGAAGGCTTTGATACAATACCTCACTCGGGTATCATTGAAAAACTCATCAACTTAAATGTAAACCCATACATTACAAGATGGGTTGCAAACTGGCTGAGTGACAGAACCCACAGGGTCAGAGTTGCTGGCGCCATGTCAGACTCAAAGCCTGTCACAAGTGGTGTCCTACAGGGCTCAGTCCTGGGCCCACTCTTGTTTGGCATCTACTTTTCTAAAGTACAAGCAAACACAGGAGGGTTATGGCTGACAAAGTTTGCAGATGACTGCAAACTGGGCGCCGTAGTTGAAAACACATCCAACACAGATATCCTTCAGAAGGGTCTCACAGAAATGGATAACTGGTGCCAGAGCCATGGCCTAAAGTTAAATGCCAAGAAATGCATAGTCATACCCTTCGGGAAAAATAAGGTTACCCCTAGCTACCATATAGGTGGCAATCCCCTGAACACAGAAGAAGTTATTAGGGACCTGGGAACCCAGGTTGACAGTAGCCTTTCATTCGACACTCATATTGCTAAAGTAGTTAGGAAGACCTTCTACATTGCCCACCTTATCATGAAGGGATTCACATCTAGATCAAGGAAGTCATAGTCTCCCTATACTCATCACTCATCAGACCAATGATCGAGTACAATGCCCCATTCGGAATGTATCTGACCCGACACTTGCAGCAGCTGGAGAGGCCACAAAAGTTCCTCACCAAAAGGATAAAGGGTCTCAAAAATCTGTCTTATGCTGCCCGACTGAAAGAACTCCAGTTATATTCAGTTGCTTACCGCTTGCTCAGAGGTGACCTATGCCTAACATACAAGGCCATGTCAAACCCAGATTTGATGAACATGCTTCATCTCAAAAAATCTAGATCCCTCACAGCCACAAGGGCGGGAGACTTAAACCTCGACACGGTTATTAATAGGACGTGCTGGAGGGATAGATTCATCACCCAAAGACTCCCTATGCTGTGGAACAAAATCCCGGTTTATGTGAGGCAGAGCACCTCGCTGGCCTTGTTCAAGAGGAATCTTGACCAATGGATGGGAGATCGCAGATACACCCCAGGGGTTACCTCAGTGTCACTGCTCGACAGAGGCACAGCAAAATAATGGGCATAGTTTCTCCAAACTAAAGGGGTGGCGTAAGCCACAAAACTATGGGCTAGGCTTATAAATGCCCTCGGGCAGATAGCCTAGTATGAACCTATGAACCTATGAACTTACTCAGCTAATTATCAAGACGATAATATGCCCCTAAGAGTTGACCCAGTGATCAGGGATCTGGGTACACACATAGACAGTAGCCTTACCATCAAGCACAATGTGGCCACAGGGGTGAGGAAATCCTTTTATGTTGCACAACTTATGAGTAAGGGCATGGCATCTGGGTCGAAAGAGGTCATTATCCTACTGCATTCTGCCCTTATCAGACCAGTCATAGAGTACAATGCTGCCTTTGGTATGTACCTGACCACGCATATGCAGCAACTGGAGCAACCTCAGAGGTTCCTTACAAAAAGACTATAAGTCTTAACAAACCTGTCTTATGTAGAGTGCCTTAAAGCCCTTTCCTTCTACTCAGACTCCTACAGATTGCTTAGGGGTGATCTATGCATAGCTTAGAAGGCATCCATAAACCCCACACTTATGAATCTCCTACACATTCATAAGTCAAAGAGTACAAGAAAAACAAGGTCTAAGGACCTGAATTTTGTTGGTGACCTAAACAGAACATGCTGGAGAAACAGATATGTGGCCCAGAGACTGCCCCTCCTGTGGAACAGGCTTCCCATCCTTGTGAAGCTGAGTTAATCTATTATCCAGTTTCAGGGCAACCTAGACCAGTGGATGGGGAATAGAAAATTAACACAGAGTCTACCACCCATGTCCCTTATTGACAGGGGTATCTTAAAAATGTCTGGCCCTCAATGCCTCATTTAGATGTAGGATGTCATTATTCTTTAGGGAAAACTTGTCTAGGCTTAGAAAGACTCCCCCAGGGTCATTAGCCTAATAACGAGCTATGAATCTATGACTCTATGAATGCTATCACTTTTGAAAGAAAAAAAACCCCTTCATGAAACCATCTTCTTCTTATTCAAGTAGAATAAGGTCTTCAATTTCTTTCTGTAACAGATCCACAATCACTATATGAATTTCTTCACAGACTACGTAAATTAAGCAACTAGAACAATAACTATGTGGTTTTTCAGTACCCCCCTTTTTTGTTGTATGAACCACCATTACTTGTCAGCACATTTCTTGTATGTACCCACTCCTTCACTAACCTACTAATATTTACTGCAATTGGTCTGGTAATAATAGTTTCATGGGTAGGTACTAGGCTATTGGCCCTAGGGCCTATATAAGCCTAGCCAAAAAGGTACCCTGGCTTTCACCACACAAGAAAATTATTTTCCTGTGCCCCTGTCGAGCAGAGACACAGAGGTGATGCCCGGGGTGAATTTCCTATTTCCCATCCAATCATCAAGATTTTTCTTGAAGAGTGCTAATGAGGAACTTTGTTTCATATAGCTGACTAGTTTGTTCCAGAGTATGGGAAGTCTCTGGGACCGGAATCTATCCCTCTAGCATATTCTGTTTACTGTGGTGACAAGGTGTAGGTCCATAGAGTGTGTAGCTCAGAGGGATTGGGATTTCTTCAAGTGGAGCATGTCCAACAGCTCTGGGTTTGACATAGCTCTGGGCATGACGTATGTTAGGCAGAGATCGCCTCTGAGTAGGCGATATGCGATCAAGTAAAGCTGGAGTTTTTTGAGACGCTCTGCGTAAGGCATCTGTTTGAGGCTGGTAATCCTCTTTATGAGATATTTCTGCGGCCTTTCCAGTTGTTGTAGATGTCTTGTGAGGTACATACCAAAAGGGGCGTTGTACTCTATAATGGGTCTAATGAGTGACGAGTACAGGGGAACAATGACCTCTTTTTTCCTGGATGAGAAACCTTTTGTGATGAGGTGTGTCACGTAGAAGGATTTCCTGACTACTGTGGTGATGTGATTGCCAAAGGAGAGACTACTGTCTACCTGTGTCCCAAGGTCTCTTATCACACTTTCGGTGTAAATAGACCAGCACCTATGTGGTAGCTCATGGGTACAGAGTTTTTACCAAAGGGGATGACAATGCACTTTTTGGCATTGAGCCTGAGGCCATGGCTTTGACACCAGGCATCTGTCTCAGTGAGGCCCTTTTGTAGGATGTCTACATTGTTAGGAGTTTCGATTATGGCTCTTAGTTTCCAATCATCTGCGAACTTCATTAGCCAAAGACTTTCTGTGTTAGCCTGTACTTCAGGAAAAGTAGATACCAAACAGGAGAGGATCCAGGACTGAACCCTATGGAACTCCACATGTCACTGGTCTGGAGTCGGATTTGGAGTCTGCTACTTTCACAGTGCAGGTTCTGTCAGTGAGCCAGTTGCCAACCCATCTTGTGATATAAGGATTTATATCAAGTTTAGTGAGTTTATTTATAAATCCAGAGTGGGGGATGGTGTCAAAAGCCTTGTTGAGATCTAGATAGGCTGTGTGAAACACCTTACCCTCATCTACGGTTTTGGTGACTGCTTCAAAGAAGTCTATCAGTTTTAAGAGACATGATCTGCCTTTTACAAACTCAAACTGGGTGGGGTCCAGAGCTTGGAGATTACCAATCTCTTTGTTTATAAGTTCAACGATGATACGTTCCATGGCCTTGCAGACCAGGCTTGTTAGGCTAATGTGGTGGTAGTTCCAGGGGTCCGTGGTGGCTCCCCCTTTGTGGAGTGGGATAACCATCGCTGTTCGCCATTCAGTGGGCACACAGCCTGAGGTGAGGCTATGATCGAACACGGTGGTTAGGTGGGGTGCCAGTCCATTCTGTAGTTCATGTAGAACACAGCCTGGGATGTTGTCAGGTCCCATGGATGCTGTGCTCTTGGCTTTGGAGAGTGTACTTTTACCTGTGCAGCCATAATTACAAGAGCTTCACATTCTTCGGGTATAGGGATGGGCCCTTTAGGGGGTGGGGGAGGAGTAAAGTTAGCATTCAACCTATCTGCCAGGATGTTGGCAATATCAGTAAATCAATATCAATACATTTGTGATACGATTTAAGCACACAGTATACATGGCAGAGGATAGTGTACTAGGATAACTGAGCAGAACATGTAGTCTTCATACACAGTCATGAAAATCACATCTCTCCCAGAATGATTTATTACTCAACACCATAGGCAACATTTTGTCCAAAGATATCAGCAAATAAACAACTCATGAAAATAAACCAATGTATAATTCATAGTCCATCATATTAACATTCATCATAACCAGTTACAGCATTTTGTTATTACTCAGATAAGGACTATTTATTCATTCTGAAAAGCATTATCTGAGGAGTAACAAGCTAGTAACTCTAAGATTAAGTACAAGATGGTGTTATTCGGCTGCCACGGACAATACCGTTTGCTTAAACATGTTATTTTTCACCCATGGACTCTTGATTACCTATGGCTTAAATGCTGTTTAACTTTATTTATGGTTTCCTGTCGCCAGGGTTTTATTGCAGCAACATCTGAGTTTTGTGCTGGTGTTGTGATTTGTTCTAGAGTACCATTTTATTTCAGACACTCTTTAGAGGGTTTCAGTTTACTACAGTATAGAACAATTGTTCCAACGTTAGACTTTTTTCAGGAGCTTAGGTTTTACAATGTGTGTTTCAGTTCACTACAAATGTAATAGTTACCCTAGGTTCTAGTGTTCTCTTATCACTGGACCTGGTTTTTACATCATATGTGCTTCTTTAGTTTTGTAATCCAGAGATACTGATGTAGTCTTCTAATGTGGCATTTCAGAGATGTTGAGAGTTGTGGCAGTCCCACTGTAATTTTACCGGTGATCCTGATGCTACTTCAATATTTTATATTTATTTACTTTTGGTTGGTGTCTTTATTCTTTCTATAGCTTTCAGGGACTGTAAGTGGATTTTCCACTGAATATAAGTCACTGATTAGTGCATTTGCAACAAATGTCTGGGACACATGTAAGAGGTTTTTGACTATCATAGCACTGTCATCTGTGATACTGATGCAGAGAATATTTTAGCTATGTGTGTGACATCACGTTGGGGGCCAGGTAAAATACTAGCCTACTGTTTTGTCTTGCTGAGTACTGGTTGCTTGAAACTGTGAGCAACTTTGGTTCAGAGAAGTCTGAGTATTAAATTTCACAATCAGTGCCCTTTTCTATTTTTCATTCAAAATTAAGATCCGTTTGTGATGTCATTGCTGGAGTGGATATTTGAAAGACCTGACATGGAAGTGTTAGACAGCTTAAGTTAATTCATCAGATGAATTTAATTACAATTACTTTAATTTTGCACAACTGTTAAACTCTGGATGTTTGCACTGATTTGCTGTATAACTCAATTTACCTATGTATTTTAGAAATAACACTCAGAATCATACCTCTCAAGTGTACCTCACTACAAGGAAAGGGTTTGCACACATTTAGTTTTACCAATATTTTTATTGATATCCATGGTGAATAGAACTAAATCACATTAATGCATTAAAATAACTATTCTGCAAGTAAAAATAATACATGTTAACCACTCTATGAGCTCCTTAGTTGAAGGTGCTAGTAGATGTTCCACATTATGAAAGGCAGTGTTCTTCATTTGAAGACAGAAGGTTGAGACATATGCTCAGCGTGCACTTGCCTTAAATAAATGTTACACTGCTTGCAAAATTTGTCTTTTCTACACATTATCAATATTCCTTGTTCTTCACTTTATGTACTGATGTATACATAATAAGCACTCTAATAAAGCTTAAGATGAGATGGCAAGAATTCCTGTTTCACTAAGCTCCCTATTTGTGTTACAGGTGAAAACAAAAACACCTACATAAATGCATATTTTTTTACACTGTAAACAAATGCTTACACACATTAACATATGCATTAAAATTTACTCATACACATGCGTATGGCCACATCAGGCACAACACAGTCTGTCTACTAAGAGACCCATAAAAGCAACCAAGCAGCAGTACATTGGCAGCACTGCTGGTATTCTGCTGTCCTTAGTAATTGATCCCTATAGTCCCAACATTCAGTTACAGCTCAAGACATGTCCAGCTAATTATATCAGCTGCAGAGTAACAAGAAAAAAACTGAAACAAATGCACACAGTATGCTGTAATACAGAATAAACCATGTAAATGAGCCTTTGTTTCTGAAGAGCATACTGAAATGCAGGACTAACAGACAGTACTCCAGTATCAAAAGAGTAACTTGTTTGTGAATGGTAACTACATTACTGACACCTCAGTACTCAGGCATCCTTTTAATTAAAATGCTACATTTCTTCAATGTCTTAAACGGTCAGTGCATTTATTACTTGGGTGTCGTTCCTTGGGAGGCATACCAGCTAAAACATTACTCTTCCTAAGGTATTTCACACTGTATCTTACTGATTTACCAACTGTTGTTTATATTTCTTGAAATATCTAAAATGCCACATGAATGGCAGAATAATAGCAAAGTATTAGTTCACCATGAAAGGTCTCTGTTCTAATATAAATAAATCAGTATGTAGAGATCAGAAGCCCCTGAGACTGCCACAGCAGACATATAAAACCAGCAACATAATGTCTGATTTTGTTTTGGTGATTCCTGAACTACCTAGAGATGTGATATTGTACATGAGTGTAGAAACATGTCATTTAAGGATGTGATTAAATAACACGGAAGGTGCTACTACTTTATTTTATACAGAACAATGTAACTTGTATGTAAGTATGTTCTACTGGAAGATGTTGTGAAGCAGCACATACTACTGATTCACAGTCAAGGAAATCCTATCTTAAATATTAAAACAAAATTCTTCAGTTAGGAAAAAATACCTCAAAAAGCTATCGTTGTTTAATTTTCTGCAACCCTTGTTCCACTCAATTTTTGATTAACTGTTCAAATTAAAATCAGAAGAATGTGTATTTTGAATGGGCATTTTACTGGTTATGAAAGATGAAATAAACTTTTGGCAGAAGCATCAGTTTTATTTACAAGCCCACTGATATACAGTATCTTATTTTCTCTTAAAATTCAAACAACCATGCATTCTTTCATCACCAATGTTGTTTTATTAGACAGTTTTGTAAATGAAGTGAAATTAAATTAATAAAGAAAATTATAGTCTCCAACCACGTATGATAATCTCATTAAAAAGTAATAATTAAAAGGCAAACTTGAGAAATGCTGATAAACTTAATCAAATATTTGTGTAGTATAATATTTATAAAATGGAGCATACTGCAAATAATAATTTTTTTTTCATAGAAAAGATAGTTTCCAGGTCTTCATAAGGGACTTATCATTATCATTTCCTTCATCAGATTTCTTCAATTCACTATATTCACCTAAATAATAGATACAAAATCCTTACTAAAATGTAAATTAGCAAACAAATATTTTGAAAGTATGAGAGAGCTTGTGCAATGAATCAGAAAGCATCATTAAGAGTCAAGAATAAACAAGAATGATTCAATCATGGAGAAATAAGCTTACTCAGCCAATCAAACTTGACAGTGCAAAACACAAGTTGTATATGTTTGTGGAATTATCAAATTCAGAGTATTCCTTTGAAAGTGAACAACACTATGTTTTTACACTGACTATGAAACTTCAGTCAGGGTACCATACGGTTACAGTGTACAGACTTTCCAGAAGCACTTCTGCACCTGTAGTTGAAGAAGTGATGCTTCCTACCTCTCAATCAATTTATTATTTTGCCACCTACAGATGAATTTCACTTTTACCTTTAAAGGGAATACACAGAAAAATAAATGGTCCAAAATTAAGCCAGCATCCAGCCTTTCATTTATTTTACTATACAAGCAGTTCATTTTAACTTTTATATCTTATCCAAAATACTTATTTATGGGACCATGTGTAATGACTTTGTTTGATCCACGTTTGATGTGGAAAAAGTCAGTTCTTTAGCTATGGTAAAAAATGCTTGTTCAAACAACATTTGTTCATTGCTCATTCTTTAAGAAGGTTGATCTCTGACTAACAAATGGTGCCAAAGGCATGGTCTTAAGCTCAATGCTAAGAAATACATAATTGCACCTTTTGGGAAGTCAACTTACTCAGATAATTACCATGACAATAATATGCCCCTAAGAGTTGACCCAGTGATCAGGGATCTGGGTACGCACATAGACAGTAGCCTTACCTTCAAGCACAATGTGGCCACAGTGGTGAGGAAATCCTTTTATGTTGCACAACTTATGAGTAAGGGCATGGCGTCTGGGTCGAAAGAGGTCATTATCCCACTGCATTCTGCCCTTATCAGACCAGTCATAGAGTACAATGCTGCCTTTGTTATGTACCTGACCATGCATATGCAGCAACTGGAGCAACCTCAAAGGTTCCTTACAAAAAGACTATAAGGCTTAACAAACCTGTCTTATGTAGAGTACCTTAAAGCCCTTTCCCTCTACTCAGACTCCTACAGATTGCTTAGGGGTGATCTATGCATAGCTTAGAAGGCATCCATAAACCCCACACTTATGAATCTCCTACACATTCATAAGTCAAACAGTACAAGAAAAACAAGGTCTAAGGACCTGAATTTTGTTGGTGACCTAAACAGAACATGCTGGAGAAACAGATATGTGGTCCAGAGACTGCCACTCCTGTGGAAAAGGCTTCCCAACCTTGTGAAGCTGAGTTCATCTATTACCCAATTTCAGGGCAACCTAGACCAGTGGATGGGGAATAGAAAATTTACACAGAGTCTACCACCCATGTCCCTTATTGACAGGGGTATCTTAAAAATGCCTGGCCCTCAATGCCTTATTTAGATACAGGATGTCATTATTCTTTTGGGAAAACTTGGCTAGGCTTAGAAAGACTCCCCCAGGGTCATTAGCCTAATAACGAGCTATGAATCTATGACTCTATGAATGCTATTAATTTTGAAAGGAAAAAATTCCCTTCATGAAACCATCTTCTTCTTATTCAAGTAGAATAAGGTCTTCAATTTATTTCTGTAACAGATCCACAATCACTATATGAATTTCTTCACAGACTATGTAAATTAAGCAAATAGAACAATAACTATGTGGTTTTTCAGTAACCCCCTTTTTTGTTGTATGAACCACCATTACTTGTCAGCACATTTCTTGTATGTACCCTTCAGTAATCTACTGATATTTACTGCAATACGTCTGGTAATAAAATTTTCATGGGTAGGTACTAGGCTATTGGCCCTAGGGCCTATATAAGCCTAGCCAAAGAGGTACCCAGGCTTTCGCCACCCAAGAAAATTATTTTCCTGTGCCCCTGTCAAGCAGAGACACAGAGTTGATGCCCGGGGTGAATTTCCTATTTCCCATCCAATCATCAAGATTTTTCTTGAAGAGTGCCAATGAGGAGCTTTGTTTCATATAGCTAACTAGTTTGTTCCAGAGTATGGGAAGTCTCTGGGACCGGAATCTATCCCTCCAGCATATTCTGTTTACTGTGGTGACAAGGTTTAGGTCCGTAGAGCGTGTAGCTCAGAGGGATTGGGATTTATTTAAGTGGAGCATGTCCAACAGCTCTGGGTTTGACATAGCTCTGGGCATGACGTATGTTAGGCAGAGATCACCTCTGAGAAGGCGATATGCGAAGGAGTAAAGCTGGAGTTTTTTGAGACGGTCTGCGTAAGGCATCTGTTTGAGGCTGGTAATCCTCTTTATGAGATATTTCTGCGGCCTTTCCAGTTGTTTTAGATGTCTTGTGAGGTACATACCAAAAAGGGTGTTGTATTCTATAATGGGTCTAATGAGTGACGAGTACAGGGGAACAATGACCTCTTTTTTCCTGGATGAGAAACCTTTTGTGATGAGGTGTGCCATGTAGAAGTATTTCCTGACTACTGTGCTGATGTGATTACCAAAGGAGAGACTACTGTCCACCTGTGCCCCAAGGTCTCTTATCATACTTTTGGTGTTAAACAGACTAGCACCTATGTGATAGCTCAGGGGTACAGAGTTTTTACCAAAGGGGATGACAATGCACTTTTTGGCATTGAGCTTGAGGCCTTGGCTTTGACATCAGGCATCTGTCACAATGAGGCCCTTTTGTAGGATGTCTACATCGTTAGGAGTTTCGATTATGGCTCTTAGTTTGCAATCATCTGCAAACTTAATTAGGCAAAGACCTTCTGTGTTAGCCTGTACTTCAGGAAAAGTAAATACCGAACAGGAGAGGATCCAGGACTGAACCCTATGGAACTCCACATGTCACTGGTCTGAAGTCGGATTTGGAGTCTGCTACTTTCACAGTGCGGGTTCTGTCAGTGAGCCAGTTGGAAACCCATTTTGTGACATAGGGATTTATACCTAGTTTAGTCAGTTTATCTATAATTCCAGAGTGGGGGATGGCGTCAAAAGCCTTGGTGAGATCTAGATAGGCTGTGTGAAACACCTTACCCTCATCTACGGTTTTGGTGACTGCTTCAAAGAAGTCTATCAGGTTTAGGAGACATGATCTGCCTTTTACAAACCCAAACTGAGTGGGGTCCAGAGTTTGGAGATTACCAATCTCTTTGTTTATAAGTTCCACGATGATATGTTCCATGGCCTTGCAGACCAGGCTCGTTAGGCTAATGGGGTGGTAGTTCCAGGGGTCCGTGGTGGCTCCCCCTTTGTGGAGTGGGATAACAGTCGCTGTGCGCCATTCAGTGGGCACACAGCCTGAGGTGAGGCTATGATCAAACACGGTGGTTAGGTGGGGTGCCAGTTCATTCTGTAGTTCATGTAGAACACAGCCTCGAATGTTGTCAGGTCCCATGGATGCTGTGCTCTTGGCTTTGGAGAGTGTGCTTTTACCTGTGCAGCCATGATTACAGGAACTTTACATTCTTCCAGTATGGGGATGGGCCCTTTAGGGGGTGAGGGGAGGGGTAAAGTTTACACTGAACCTATCTGCCAGGATGTTGGCAATATCAGTAAATCAATATCAATACATTTGTGATACGATTTAAGCACACAGTATACATGGCAGAGGGTAGTGTAATAGGATAACTGAGCAGAACATGTATTCTTCATACACAGTCAAGAAAATCACATCTCTCCCAGAATGATTTATTCCTCAACACCATAGGCAACAATTTGTCCAAAGATATCAGCAAATAAACAACTCATGAAAATAAACCCATGTATGATTCATAGTCCATCATATTAACATTCATAATAACCACTTACATCATTTTGTTATTACTTAGATAAGGACTATTTATTCATACTGAAAAGCATTATCTGACCAGTAACAAGCTAGTAACTCTAAGATTAAGTACAATATGGTGTTATTCGGCTGCCAACGATAATACAGTTTGCTTAAACATGGTATTTTTCACCCATGGACTCTTGATTACCTATGGTTTAAATGCTGTTTAACTTTATTTATGGTTTCCTGTTGCCAGGGTTTTATTGCAGCAACATCTGAGTTTTGTACTGGTGTTGTGATTTGTTCTAGAGTACCATTTTATTTCAGACACTCTTTAGAGGGTTTCAGTTTACTACAGTATAGAACAATTGTTCCAACTTTAGACTTTTTTCAGGAGCTTAGCTTTTACAATGTGTGTTCCAGTTTACTACAAATGTAATAGTTACCCTAGGATCTAGTATTTTCTTATCACTGGACCTGGTTTTTACATCACGTGTGCTTCTTTAGTTTTGTAATCCAGAGATACTGATGTAGTCTTCTAATGTGGCATTTCAGAGATGCTGAGAGTTGTGGCAGTCCCACTGTAATTTTACTGGTGATCCTGATGCCACTTGAACATTTTATTTTATTTTATTCATTTACTTTTGGTTGGTGTCTTTATTCTTTCTATAGCTTTCAGGGACTGTAAGTGGATTTTCCACTGAATATAAGTGACTATGATTAGTGCATTTGCAGCAAATGTCTGGGATACATGTAAGAGGTTTTTGACTATCATAGCACTGTCGTCTGTGATACTGATGCAGAGAATATTTTAGGTATGTGTGTGACATCACGTTGGGGGCCAGGTAAAATACCAGCCTACTGTTTTGTCTTGCTGACTACTGGTTGCTTGAAACTGTGGGCAACTTTGTTTCAGAGAAGTCTGAGTATTAAATTTAACAATCAGTGCCCTTTTTAATTTTGTACTGAAAATTAAGAACCGTTTGTGATGTCATTGCTGGATTGGATATTTGAGAAACGTGACATGGAAGTATTAGACAGCTTTAAAATTACTTTAATTTTGCATAATTGTTAAACTCTGGATGTTTGCACTGATTTGCTGTATAACTGAATTTTCTTATGTATTTTCAGAAATAACACTCATACCTCTCAAGTGTACCTCACTACAAGGAAAGGGTTTGCACACATTTAGTTTTAGCAATATTTTTTATTGATATCCATGGTAAATAGAACTAAATCATATTAATGCATTAAAATAACTATTTTGCAAGTAAAAATAACACATTTTAACCACTCTATGAGCTTCTTAGTTGAAGCTGTTAGTAGGTGTTCCACATTATGAGAGGTAGTGTTCCTCATTTAGAAGACAGAAGGTTGAGACCTATGCTCAGAGTGCACTACCCTTAAATAAATGTTACACTGCTTGCAATATTTTTCTTTTCTACACATTATCAATATTCTTTGTTCTTCACTTTATTATTGATGTATACATAATAAGCACTCTAATAAAGCTTAAGATGAGATGGCAAGAATTCCTGTTTCACTAAGCTCCCAATGTGTGTTACAGGTGAAAACAAAAACATCTACATAAATGCATGTTTTGTTACACTGTAAACAAATGTGTACACACCTTGATATATGTATGTAAATTTACTCATATACATGTTTATGGCTACATCATGATTTATGGCCACATCAGGCACAACACAGTCTGTCTACTGAGGGACCCATAAGAGCAACCAAGCAGCAGTACATTGGCAGCACTGCTGGTATTCTGTTGTCCTTACAAATGTAATTCTTCCCTATAGTCCCAACATCCAGTCACAGCTCAAGACATGTCCAGCTAATTATATCAGCTGCAGAGTAACAAGAAAAAAACTGAAACAAATGCACACAGTATGCTGTAATACAGAATAAGCCATGTAAATGAGCCTTTGTTTCTGAAGAGCATACTGAAATGCAGGGCTAACAGACAGTACTCCAGTATCAAAAGAGTAACTTGTTTGTGAATGGTAACTACATTACTGACACCTCAGTACTCAGGCATCCTTTTAACTATAATGCTACATTTCTTCAATGTCTTAAACTGTCAGTGCATTTATTACTTGTATGCAGTTCCTTGGAAGGCATACCAGCTAAAACATTACTCTTCCTAAGGTATTTCACACTGTATCTTGGTGATTTAGCAAAAGTTGTTGATATTTTTTGAAATACCTAAAATGCCACATGAATATCAGAATAATAGCAAAGTATCAGTTCACCACGGAAGGTTTCTGTTCTAATATAAATAAATCAGTATACAGATATCAGTAGCCCCAGAGACAGCCACAGCAGACATATAAAACCAGCAACATAATGTCTGATTTTGTTTTGGTGATTTCTGAACTACCTAGAGATGTGATATTGTACATGAGTATAGAAACATGACATCTAAGGATGTGGTTAAATAACATGGAAGGTGCTACTACTCTACTTTACACACAACAATGTAACTTGTATGTTAGTATGTTTTTTTGGAAGATGTTGTGAAGCAGCACATACTACTGATTCACAGTCAAGGAAATCCTACCTTAAATATTTAAACAAAATTCTTCAGTTAGGAAAAATACCTCAAAAAGCTATCTTTGTTTAATTTTCTGCAACCCTTGTGCCACTCAATTTTTGATTAACTGTTCAAATTAAAATCAGAAGAATGTGTATTTTGAATGGGCATTTTACTGGTTATGAAAGATGAAATAAACTTTTGGCAGAAGCATCAGTTTTATTTACAAGCCCACTGATATAAAGTATCTTATTTTCTCTTAAAATTCAAACAACCATGCATTCTTCACCAATGTTGTTTCATACAACAGTTTTGTAAAATTAAGTGAAATTAATAAAGAAACTATACAGTCTCCAACCATGTATGATAATCTCATTAAAAAGTAATAATTAAAATGCAAACTTGGGAAATGCTGATAAACTTGATCATTCAAATATTTGTGTAGTATAATATTTATAAAATGGAGCATACTGCAAATAATAGTTTTTTTTCATAGAAAAGATAGTTTCCAGGTCTTCATAAGGGACTTACCATTATCATTTCCTTTATCTGATTTCTTCAATTCACTATATTCACCTAAATAATAGATACAAAATCCTTACTAAAATGTAAATTAGCAAATAAATATTTTGAAAGTATGAGAGAGCTTGTGCAATGAATCAGAAAGCATCATTAAGAGTCAAGAATAAACAAGAATGATTCAATCATGGAGAAAATAAGCTTACTCAACCAATCAAACTTGACAGTGCAAAACACAAGTTGTATATGTTTGTGGTATTATCAAATTCAGAGTATTCCTTTGAAAGTGAACAACACTACGTTTTTACACTGACTATGGAACTTCAGTATGGGTACCATACGGTTACAGAGTACAGACTTTCCAGAAACACTTCTGCACCTGTAGTTGAAGAAGTGATGCTTCCTACCTCTCAATCAATTTATTATTTTGCTACCTACAGATGAATTTCACTTTTACCTCTAAAGGGAATACACAGAAAAATAAATGGTCCAAAATTAAGCCAGCATCCAGACTTTCATTTATTTCACTATACAAGCAGTTCATTTTAACTTTTATAGTTTATCCAAAATATTGAACCATGTCAAATGATTTTGCTTGATCCATGTTTGCGGTAGAAAAAGTCAGTTCTTTAGCTATGGTAAAAAATGCTTGATCAAAGAACATTTCTTCATTGCTCATTCTTTAAGAAGGTTGATCTCCGACTAACAAATGGTGCCAAAGCCATGGTTTTAAGCTCAATGCTAAGAAATGCATAATTGCACCTTTTGGGAAGTCAACTTTCTCAGCTAATTACCATGATGATAATATGTCCCTAAGAGTTGACCCAGTGATCCGGGATCTGGGTACGCACATAGACAGTAGCGTCACCTTCAACCACCATGTGGCCACAGTGGTGAGGAAATCCTTTTATGTTGCACAACTTATGAGTAAAGGCATGGCATCTGGGTCAAAAGAGGTCATTATCCCACTGCATTCCGCCCTTATCAGACCAATCAGAGTACAATGCTGCCTTTGGTATGTACCTGACCTCGCAGATGCAGCAACTGGAGCATCCTCAGAGGTTCCTTACAAAAAGAGTATAAGGCTTAACAAACCTGTCTTATGTAGAGTACCTTCAAGCCCATTCCCTCTACTCAGTCTCCTACAGATTGCTTAGCGGTGATCTATGCACAGCTTAGAAGGCATCCATAAACCCCACACTTATGAATCTCCTACACATTCATAAGTCAAACAGTACAAGAAAAACAAGGTCTAAGGACCTGAATTTTGTTGGTGACCTAAACAGAACATGCTGAAGAAACAGATATGTGGCCCAGAGACTGCCCCTCCTATGGAACAGGCTTCCCATCCTTGTGAAGCTGAGTTCATCTATTACCCAGTTTCACGGCAACCTAGACAAGTGGATGAGGAATAGAAAATTTACACAGAGCCTACCACCCATGTCCCTTATTGACAGGGGTATCTTAAAAATGCCTAGCCCTCAATGCCCCATTTAGATACAGGATGACATTATTCTTTTGGGAAAACTTGGCTAGGCTTAGGAAGACTCCCCCAGGGTCATTAGCCTAATAACGAGTTATGAATCTATGACTCAATGAATGCTATTAATTTTGAAAGAAAAAAATTCCCTTCATGAAACCATCTTCTTCTTTTTCAAGTAGAATAAGGTCTTCAATTTCTTTCTGTAATAGATCCACAATCACTATATGAATTTCTCCACAGACTATGTAAATTAAGCAACTAGATCAATAACTATGTGGTTTTTCAGTACCCCCCTTTTTTGCTGTGAGTATGAACCACCATTACTTGTCAGCACATTTCTTTTATGTACACACCCCTTCAGTAACCTACTGATATTTACTGCAATAGGTCTGCTAATAATATTTTCATAGGTAGGTACTAGGCTATTGGCCCTAGGGCCTATATAAGCCTAGCCAAAAAGGTACCCTGGCTTTCGCCACCCAAGAAAATTATTTTCTTGTGCCCCTGTCGATCAGAGCAACAGAGGTGATCCCCAGGGTGAATTTTCTTTTTCCCATCCAATCATCAAGATTTTTCTTCAAGAGTGCTAATGAGGAGCTTTGTTTGATATAGCTAGATAGTTTGTTCCAAAGTATGGGAAGTCTATGGGACAGGAATCTATCCCTCCAGCATATTTTGTTTACTGTGGTGACAAGGTTTAGGTCTGTAGAGCACGTAGCTTGGAGGAATTGGGATTTCTTTAAGTGGAGCATGTCCAACAGCTCTGGGTTTGACAAAGCTTTGTATGTTGGGCAGAGATAGCCTCTGAGTAGGCAATATGCAATGGAGTAAAGCTGGAGTTTTTTGAGACGGTCTGCATAAGGCATCTGTTTGAGGTTGGTAATCCTCTTTATGAGATATTTCTGCGGCCTTTCCAGTTGTTGTAGATGTCTTGTGAGGTACATACCAACAGGGGCGTTGTACTCTATAATGGGTCTAATGAGTGATGAGTACAGGGGAACAATTACCTCTTTTTTTCCAGGATGAGAAACCTTTTGTGATGAGGTGTGCCATGTAGAAGGATTTCCTGACTACTGTGGTGATGTGATTATCAAAGGAGAGACTACTGTCCACCTGTGTCCCAACGTCTCTTATCACACTTTCTTTGTTAAACAGACTACCACCTATGTGGTAGCTCATGGGTACAGAGTTTTTACCAAAGGGGGTGACAATGCACTTTTTGGCATTGAGCTTGAGGCCATGGCTTTGACACCAGGCATCTGTCTCAGTGAGGCCCTTTTGTAGGATGTCCACATTGTTAGGAGTTTTGATTATGATTCCTAGTTTGCAATCATCTGCGAACTTCATTAGCCAAAGACCTTCTGCGTTAGCCTGTACTTCAGGAAAAGTAGATACCAAACAGGAGAGGATCCAGGACTGAACCCTATGAAACTCCACATGTCACTGGTCTGAAGTCAGATTTGGAGTCTGCTACTTTCACAGTGTGGGTTCTGTCAGTGAGCCAGTTGGCAACCCATTTTGTGACAAAATCCCTATGTTTTAGTGAGTTTATCTATAATTCCAGAGTGGGGGATGGTGTCAAAAGCCTTGGCGAGATCTAGATAGGCTGTGTGAAACACCTTAACCTCATCTACGGTTTTAGTGTCTGCTTCAAAGAAGTCTATCATTTTTAGGAGACATGATCTGCCTTTTACAAACCAAACTGGGTGGGGCCCAGAGTATGGACATTACCAATCTCTTTGTTTATAAGTTCCACGATGATACGTTCCATGACCTTACAGACCAGGCTCATTAGGCTAATAGGGTGATTGTTCCAGGGGTCCGTGGTGGCTATACTTTGTGGAGTGGGATAACCATGGCTGTGCACCATTCAGTTTGCATACAGCCTGAGCTGAGGCTATAATCGAACATGGTGGTTAGGTGGGGTGCCAGTTCATTCTGTAGTTCATGTAGAACACAGCCTGGGATGTTGTCAGGTCCCATGGATGCTGTGCTCTTGGCTTTGGAGAGTGTGCTTTTACCTCTGCAGCCGTGATTACAGGAACTTTGCATTCTTCTGGTATAGAGATGGACCCATTAGGGGGTGAGGGGAGGAGTAAAGTTAGCACTGAACCTATCTGCCAAGATGTTGGCAATTACAGTAAATCAATATCAATAAATTTGTGATACAATTTAAGTACACAGTATACATGGCAGAGGGTAGTGTAATAGGATAACTGAGCAGAACATGTATTCTTCATACACAGTCAAGAAAATCACATCTCTCCCAGAATGATTTATTACTCAACACCATTGGCAACATTTTCTCCAAAGATATCAGCAAATAAACTCCTCATGAAAATAAACCAATGTATGATTCATAGTCCATTATATTAACATTCATCATAACCAGTTACAGCATTTTGTTATTACTTAGATAAGGACTATTTATTCATACTGAAATGCATTATCTGAGCAGTGACAAGCTAGTAACTCTAAGATTTAGTACAAGATGGTGTTATTCGGCTGCCAACGATAATACAGTTTGCTTAAACATGTTATTTTTCACCCATGGACTCTTGATTACATATGGTTTAAATGCTGTTTAACTTTATTTATGGTTTCCTGTTGCCAGGGTTTTATTGCAGCAACATCTGAGTTTTGTGCTGGCGTTGTGATTTATTCTAGAGTACCATTTTATTTCAGACACACATTAGAGGGTTTCAATTTACTACAGTATAGAACAATTGTTCCAACTTTAGACTTTTTTCAGGAGCTTAGCTTTTACAATGTGTGTTCCAGTTCACTACAAATGTAATAGTTACCCTAGGTTCTAGTGTTCTCTTATCACTGGATCTGGTTTTTACATCATATGTGCTTCTTTAGTTTTGCAATCCAGAGATCCTGATGTAGTCTTCTAATGTGGCATTTCAGAGATGTTGAGAGTTGTGGCAGTCCCACTGCAATTTTAATGGTGATCCTGATGCTACTTCAATATTGTATTTTATTTTATGTATTCACTTTTGGTTGGTGTCTTTATTCTTTCTCTAGCTTCCAGGGACTGTAAGTGGATTTTCCACTGAATATAAGTGACTATGATTAGTGCATTTGCAACAAATGTCTGGGACACATGTAAGAGGTTTTTGACTATCATAGCACTGTCATCTGTGATGCTGATGCAGAGAATATTTTAGGTATGTGTGTGACATCACATTGTGGGCCACGTAAAATACTAGCCTACTGTTTTGTCTTGCTGACTACTGGTTGCTTGAAACTGTGGGCAACTTTGGTTCAGAGAAGTCTGAGTATTAAATTTCACAATCAGTGCCCTTTTTTATTTTGCATTCAAAATTAAGAACTGTTTGTGATGTCATTGCTGGAATGGATATTTGAAAGACCTGACATGGAAGTGTTAGCTTAAGTTAATTCATCAAATTAATTTAATTACAATTACTTTAATTTTGTATAATTGTTAAACTCTGGATGTTGGCACTGATTTGCTATATAACTGAATTTACTTATGTATTTTAGAAATAATACTCAGAGTCATACCTCTAAAGTGTACCTCACTACAAGGAAAGGGTTTGCACACATTTAGTTTTAGCAATTTTTTTTTTATTGATATCCATGGTAAATAGAACTAAACCATATTAATGCATTAAAATAACTATTCTGCAAGTAAAAATAACACATTTTAACCACTATATGAGCTTCTTAGTAGAAGCTGTTAGTAGGTGTTCCACATTATGAAAGGTAGTGTTCCTCATTTAGAACACAGAAGGTTGAGACCTATGCTCAGTGTGCACTTGCCTTAAATAAATGTTACACTGCTTGCAAAATTTTTATTTTCTACACATTATCAATATTCTTTGTTCTTCACTTTATTATTGATGTATACATAATAAGCACTCTAATAAAGCTTAAGATGAGATGGCAAGAATTCCTGTTTCACTAAGCTCCCAATGTGTGTTACAGGTGAAAACTAAAACATCTACATAAATACATATTTGTTTTACTTGTAAACAAATGTGTACACACACTGAGATACGTATTAAAATTTACTCATACACATGTCTATGGCCACATCAGGCTCAACACAGTCTGTCTACTGAAGGACCCATAAAAGCAACCAAGCAGCAGTACATTGGCAGCACTGCTGGTATTCTGTTGTCCTTACAAATGTAATTCTTCCCTATAGTCCCAACATCCAGTCACAGCTCAAGACATGTCCAGCTAATTATATCAGCTGCAGAGTAACAAGAAAAAAACTGAAACAAATGCACACAGTATGCTGTAATACAGAATAAACCATGTAAATGAGCCTTTGTTTCTGAAGAGCATACTGAAATGCAGGGCTAACAGACAGTACTCCAGTATCAAAAGAGTAACTTGTTTGTGAATGGTAACTACATTACTGACACCTCAGTACTCAGGCATCCTTTTAACTGTAATGCTACATTTCTTCAATGTCTTAAACTGTCAGTGCATTTATTACTTGTATGCAGTTCCATGGGAGGCATATCAGCTAAAATTTTACTCTTCCTAAGGTATTTCTCACTGTATCTTGGTGATTTGGAAAAGGTGTTTATATTTTTTGAAATACCTAAAATGCCACATGAATGGCAGAATAATAGCAAAGTATCAGTTCACCATGGAAGGTTTCTGTTCTAATATAAATAAATCAGTATGGAGAGATCAGTAGCCCCTGAGACAGCCACAGCAGACATATAAAACCAGCAACATAATGTCTGATTTTGTTTTGGTGATTCCTGAACTACCTAGAGATGTGATATTGTACATGAGTGTAGAAACATGTCATTTAAGGATGTGATTAAATAACACAAAGGTGCTACTACTCTATTTTATACAGAACAATGTAACTTGTATGTTCTACTGGAAGATGTTGTGAAGCAGCACATACTACTGATTCACAGTCAAGGAAATCCTGCCTTAAATATTTAAACAAAATTCTTCAGTTAGGAAAATATACCTCAAAAAGCTATCTTTGTTTAATTTTCTGCAACCTTTTTCCACTCAGTTTCTGATTAACTGTTTAAATTAAAATCAGATGAATGTGTATTTTGAATGGGCATTTTACTGTCCATGAAAGATGAAATATACCTTTTGCAGAAGCATAGGTTCATAGGTTCATAGGTTCATACTAGGCTATCTGCCCGAGGGCATTTATAAGCCTAGCCCATAGTTTTGTGGCTTACGCCACCCCTTTTGTATGGGGAACTATACCCATTATTTTGCTGTGCCTCTGTCTAGCAGTGACACTGAGGTAATCCCTGGAGTATATCTGCGATCTCCCATCCATTGGTCAAGATTTCTCTTGAACAAGGCCAGCGAGGTGCTCTGCCTCACATATACCGGGATTTTGTTCCACAGCATAGGGAGTCTTTGGGTGATGAATCTATCCCTCCAGCACGTCCTATTAATAGCCGTGTCGAGGTTTAAGTCTCCCGCCCTTGTGGCTCTGACGGATCTAGATTTTTTAAGGTGAAGCATATCCATCAAATCTGGGTTTGACATGGCCTTGTATGTCAGGCAAAGGTCACCTCTGAGCAAGCGGTAAGCGACTAAATAGAGCTGGAGTTCTTTCAGTCGGGCAGCATAGGACAGATTTTTGAGACCCTTTATCCTTTTGGTGAGGAACTTTTGTGGCCTCTCCAGCTGCTGCAAGTGTCGGGTCAGATACATTCCGAGTGGAGCACTGTACTCAATCATTGGTCTGATGAGTGATGAGTATAGGGAGACTATGACCTCCCTTGATCTAGATGTGAATCCCTTCATGATAAGGTGGGCAATGTAGAAGGTCTTCCTAACTACTTTAGCTACATGGGTGTCGAATGACAGGCTACTGTCAACCTGGGTCCCTAGGTCCCTGATAACTTCTTCTGTGCTCAGAGGATTACCACCTATATGGTAGCTAGGGGTAACCTTATTTTTCCCGAAGGGTATGACTATGCATTTTTTGGCATTTAACTTTAGGCCATGGCTCTGGCACCAGTCATCCGTTTCTGTGAGACCCTTCTGAAGGATATCTGCGTCAGATGTGTTTTCGACTATGGCGCCCAGTTTGCAGTCATCTGCAAACTTAGTCAGCCATAACCCTCCTGTGTTTGCTTGTACTTCGGAAAAGTAGATGTCAAACAAGAGTGGGCCCAGGACTGAGCCCTGTGGGACACCACTTGTGACAGGCTTTGAGTCTGACATGGCGCCAGCAACTCTGACCCTGTGGGTTCTGTCACTCAGCCAGTTTGCAACCCATCTTGTGATGTATGGGTTAACATTTAAGCTGATGAGTTTTTCAATGATACCCGAGTGGGGTATTGTATCGAAGGCCTTCGCCAGATCGAGGTAGGCATTATGGACTGCCTTTCCCTCATCAATGGCTTTGGTGACTGTTTCAAAAAAGTCAACCAAGTTTAAAAGGCATGATCTGCCTTTGACAAAGCCAAACTGGATTGGATCCAAAGTCTGCAAATTCCCTATGTCTTTATTTATGAGGTCCATTATGATCCTCTCCATAGCTTTGCAGATAAGGCTTGTCAAGCTAATGGGCGGTAATTTCCAGGGTCTGTGGAGGCACCGCCTTGTGAAGTGGGACCACAGTCACAGTGCGCCACTCCTGGAGTGCGTATCCAGAGGTGAGACTATGATTAAACAGCTGTCCTAGCTGTGGGTTTAATTCCTCGTTGAGTTCGTGGAGCACACAGCCTGGGACACCATCAGGTCCCATGGATGCTGTGTTTTTTGCTTTGGAGAGAGCAGTACTCACTTGGGCGTTTGAGATGTTTGGGGGGCTGCAACCATTTGGTATAGATATCTCTCCTATTAGGGAGGGAGAAGTTTGCACTGAACCTGTCAGCCAGTATGTTGGCAATGTCTGTAGGATCAGTAATCTTCACATCATTTTGAACCAGTTCTGAGCATATCTGGGAGTTTCCTCCCAGGTTTCTAACATAGCTAAAGAAGGCCTTATGATTGTTTTTTGAGTCTTTAGCTATTTTTCTCTCAAAATTTGCTTTGGATGATTTTATGAGAGCTCTTAGTTTTTACTTATAGTGATCAAAGGTGTCTTACCTTTTAAGGATTTTGCTCTATCTTGTAGTAGCTTCCTCCTTTTGTTGTAGAGTTTGTTTATGGCTGGGGTCCACCAGACTGGACGCTTGCCCTTGGTACAAAGAGTCTTTGTTTTGCTTGGGATTGCCTTATCCATGCAGTCCTGCAGGTGCTGGTAGAAGGCATTTGTAAGTGATTCAGCGGCTTGAGTACTGTTTTCACGCTCGGGTGCCTTAAAGGAGACCACACTAGTCTTTAGAAGTGTGAAGTCGGCTTTGGAGAAGTTTTTTACTGTGGTCTTTTTTATTTCAGGTGGGGGTGGGATGAGGACCTCCAGCAAGATTAGTTTGTGATCAGATCTCACGAGTGTGGGCTATACTTCCGGTGCTGAACATTGTGCTCCCATGTTCGTGATGAAGATATCGAGTATGTTTTCTGCTCTTGTGGGGATGGTGACTAGTTGTTCCATGGCATTTGAGTTTATGAATTCCAGGAACTTTTGGGCTAGGGTGTTTGGGCTTGAGTAGTGTTCCCAGTCTATATTAGGGTAATTGAAGTCACCTAGTATGATGGTGTTTGGAGATACATTTATCCCTCCAGTGTTTTCAGGAAAGCCATGTGAGGTTCCTGAGTTTGTGAGGGTGGCCTGTAACATGCTACAATTTGCAGAGCAGTCTTGCCTATGGTTAATTGCACCTGGATGGTCTCCGATGCATCGTCGTTGCCACCAGTCTTGAGGTGTGGGTGTCCTTGATGAATATGGATACCCCCTCCTTTCTTGGTATTGTCCGGATTTTGGGGCCGGAACGCATGGTATGAAGTAAAACCTGTTAGTGCTGGGGTGCTCTCAGGAGCCTTGAACCAGGTTTCTGTCACAGCACAGACATCGATGTTCTCCATACTGAGAAGGGCCTCGAGTGCGTGCATTTTGAGATTTAGACTTCTGGCATTGAGCAGCATTACCCTTAGTTTTTTCCTTTTTGTGTTCTAGGGTGGTAGGTTTAGAATTTGAGCCTTGCCTAAAAAAGGCACTATGGGGGTGGCAAGAGCCTTTGCCAATATCCGGAATCCCAGGGGTGACAGGTGCAAGCCGTCCCTTGCGAAGCAGCATGGCTTGTCCAGCATGTCATCCCAGGCAGACAGACATTGGATCCCCTTTGAATGACACCAGAGTTTAAGCCAATTGTTAAAGCTGATCATCTTATCTCTGTATTGTGGCATCATTCTTGGTGAAGGTAGGATACTGCTCAAGGTCAGGGTCATACCTGCCTGGGCTACATAATCAGAGAGCTCCTCAATGTCTCTTTTCATGTAGTCCAAGGAGATATGTCTCAGGTCGTTTACACCAGCGTGGACAATGACTGAGTCATATTTGTACCTGCTGTTGAGAGACCTGAGTGCTTGCGTTATGTGGTGGATTCTAGCACCCAACAGGCAGCTTACTGTAACTCTCTCCTTACTCAGTCTGGTGAGCGGGACGTCAATGTGTCTGACTATGGAGTCACCAATGACTAGTGTGTCTGGCATTGTGTTTGGCCTTAAGGGCTGTGACTGTTTGACACTCTGACTGTGAGGTCTATGTGTTGCAGGTGTTGTGTTCTGAGGTGGTGGTTGTTTGGGTGTCTGCTTTGGTGGCCTCTGCTGTTTTGGTAGATTTTTGATCAGAGCCTCCGAGTATGTCTTTGTGTGTTTATGTGTATGATTTGAGGTTGTGATGGTACTATGTGAGACTGGGTCTATAGTGTGTGTGGTAACCTTCTCCTCCTGTCTGGTCTTGCCAGTCCTAAGTTGAGAGAGCTCAGCCTCCAGTTTGGCCGTATAGTAGCATCTCTCGCATGTATTTGTGTTTTGTGGGAGGAGGAGAGGGTTGTCTGTGTACATGAGGCAATTGTAACATTGCCTCAATATTCCCAGGTTCACCAGCTGAGCAGGAGAGGATACTAGCAACTGATCCCTCGACATGCTAGAAGGAATAGACAAAAAAAAAAGCTGTAAAGAGATTCCGGGGGATGTGGGTGTCCGAGAAATGGGGTTCACCTTTTTGGGGTACTATCTATAACAAGATTGCTGTATCTCTGTGATAAGTACTGTAGGAGCAAGTGCTAGGTTTGACAGATACAGAATAGGCTACTCGGAGTCAGGTAGAGATGATCTTTTTAGTTATAGGATATGCTGATTAGATCAGTAGTATAGTTCGAGGAAGGTAGTTTTAAGGGAAAATTTGAAGAGTGGACTTTAGGTAGCCCTAATAGTTTAAATCTGCTTAACCGGCGCTGCCCTAGTGTGCAACGGTTGCAGCTCCGCGCTAAATCGTGCTAAACCGCGCAAATACAGTATGTTATTTTCTCTTAAAATTCAAACAACCACTCATTCTTTCATCACCAATGTTGTTTTATACAACAGTTTTGTAAAATTAAGTGAAATTAAATTAATAAAGAAAATTATACAGTCTCCTACCATGTATGATATTCTCATTAAAAAGTAATAATTAAAATGCAAACTTGGGAAATGCTGATAAACTTGTTGAAAATAATCATTCAAATATTTGTGTAGTATAATATTTATAAAATGGAGCATACTGCAAATAATAGTTTTTTTTTTCATAGAAAAGATAGTTTCCAGGTCTTCATAAGGGACTTACCATTATCATTTCCTTCATCAGATATCTTCACTTCACTATATTCACCTAAATAATAGATACAAAATCCTTACTAAAATGTAAATTAGCAAACAAATATTTTGAAAGTATGAGAGAGCTTGTGCAATGAATCAGAAAGCATCATTAAGAGTCAAGAATAAACAAGAATGATTCAAACACGGAGAAAATAAGCTTACTCAACCAATCAAACTTGACAGTCCAAAACACAAGTTGTATATGTTTGTGGTATTATCAAATTCAGAGTATTCCTTTGAAAGTGAACAACACTACGTTTTTACACTGACTATGGAACTTCAGTCTGGGTACCATACGGTTACAGAGTACAGACTTTCCAGAAGCACTTCTGCACCTGTAGTTGAAGAAGTGATGCTTCCTACCTCTCAATCAATTTATTATTTTGCCACCTACAGATGAATTTCACTTTTACCTTTAAAGGGAATACACAGAAAAATAAATAGTCCAAAATTAAGCCAGCATCCAGCCTTTCATTTATTTTACTATGCAAGCAGTTCATTTTAACTTTTATAGCTTATCCAAAATACGTATTTATGGGACCATGTCAAATCATGTTTGCTTTGAAAAAAGTCATTTCATTAGCTATGGAAAAAAATGCTTGTTCAAAGAACATTTGTTCATTGCTCATTCTTTAAGAAGGTTGATCTCTGACTAACAAACGGTGCCAAAGCCATGGTCTCAAGCTCAATGCTAAGAAATGCATAATTGCACCTTTTAGGAAGTCAACTTTCCCAGCTAATTACCATGATGATAATATGCCTCTAAGAGTTGACCCAGTGATCAGGGATCTGGGAACTCACATAGACAGTAGCCCTACCTTCAACCACCATGTGGCCACAGTGGTGAGGAAATCCTTTCATGTTGCACAACTTATGAGTAAGAGCATGGCATCTGGGTCCAAAGAGGTCATTATCCCACTGTATTCTGCCCTTATCAGACCAGTCATAGAGTACAATGCTGCCTTTCGTATATACCTGACCACACATATGCAACAACTGGAGCAACCTCAGAGGTTCCTTACAAAAAGACTATAAGGCTTAACAAACCTGTCTTATGTAGAGTTCCTTAAAGTCCGTTGCCTCTACTCAGTCTCTTACAGATTGCTAAGGGGTGATCTATGCATAGCTTAGAAGGCAACCATAAACCCCACACTTATGAATCTCCTACAAGAAAAACAAGGTCTGAGGACCTGAATTTTGTTGGTGACAAAAAAAACATGCTGGAATTCCAGATATGTGGCCCAGAGACTGCCCCTCCTATGGAACAGGCATCCATCCTTGTGAAGCTGAGTTCATCTATTCCCCAGTTTCAGGGAAACCTAGACCAGTGAATGGGGAATAGAAAATTAACACGGTGTCTGCCACCCATGTCCCTAATTGACAGGGGTATCTTAAAAATGCCTGGCCCTCATTGCCCCATTTAGATACAGGATGTCATTATTGTTTTGGGAAAACTTGGCTAGGCTTAGAAAGATTCCCCCAGGGTCATTAGCCTAATAACAAGCTATGAATCTATGACTCTATGAATCCTATTAATTTTGAAAAGAAAAAAATTCCCTTCATGAAACCATCTTCTTCTTGTTCAAGTAGAATAAGGTCTTCAATTTCTTTCTGTAATAGAGCCACAATTAGTATATGAATTTCTTCACAGACTATGTAAATTAAGCAACTAGAACAATAACTATGTGGTTTTTCAGTACCTCCCATTTCTTGTTGCGAGTATGAACCACCATTACTTGTCGGCACATTTCTTGTATGTACATATCCCTTCAGTAACCTACTGATATTTACTGCAATAGGTCTGGTAATAATATTTTCATAGGTAGGTAATAGGCTATTAGCCCTAGGGCCTATATAAGCCTAGCCAAAATGGTACCCTGGCTTTCGCCACCCAAGGAAATTATTTTCTTGTGCCCCTGTCGAGCAGAGCCACAGGGGTGATCCCCGGGGTGAATTTCCTATTTCCCATCCAATCATCAAGATTTTTCTTGAAGAGTGCTAATGAAGAGCTTTGTTTGATAGAGATAGGTAGTTTGTTCCAGAGTATGGGAAGTCTCTGGGACAATAATCTATCCCTCCAGCATGTTCTGTTTACTGTAGTGACAATGTTTAGGTCCCTAGAGCGTGTAGCTCGGAGGGATTGGGATTTCTTTAAGTGGAGCATGTCCAACAGTTCTGGGTTTGACATAGCTTTGTATGTTAGGCAGAGATCACCTATGAGTAGGTGATATATGACGGAGTAAATCTGGAGTTTTTTGAGACGGCCTGCATAAAGCATCTGTTTGAGGCTGGTAATCCTCTTTATGAGGTATTTCTGTGGCCTTTCCAGTTGTTGTAGATGTCTTGTGAGGTACATACCAAAAGTGGCGTTGTACTCTATAATGGGTCTAATGAGTGACGAGTAGAGGGGAACAATGAACTCTTCCTGGATGAGAAACCTTTTGTGATGAGGAGTGCCATGTAGAAGGATTTCCTGACTACTGTGGTGATGTGATTATCAAAGGAGAGACTACTGTCCACCTGTGTCCCAAGGTCTTTTATCACACTTTCGGTTTTAAATAGACTACCACCTATGTGGTAGCTCATGAGTACAGAGTTTTTACCAAAGGGGATGACAGTGCACTTTTTGGCATTGAGCTTGAGGCCATGGCTTTGACACCAGGCATCTGTCTCAGTGAGGCCCTTTTGTAGGATGTCCATATCATTAGGAGTTTCGATTGTGGCTCCAAGTTTGCAATCATCTGCAAACTTCATTAGCCAGAGACCTTCTGTGTTAGCCTGTACTTCAGGAAAAGTAGATACCAAACAGGAGAGGATCCAGGACTGAACCCTATGGAACTCCACATGTCACTGGTCTGAAGTCGGATTTGGAGTCTGCTACTTTCACAGTGCGGGTTCTGTCAGTGAGCCAGTTGGCAACCCATCTTGTGACATAGGGATTTATACCTAGTTTAATGAGTTTATCTATAATTCCAGAGTGGGGGATGGTGTCAAAAGCCTTGGTGAGATCTAGATAGGCTGTGTGAAACACCTTACCCTCATCTACAGTTTTGGTGACTGCTTCAAAGAAGTCTATCAGGTTTAGGAGACATGCTCTGCCTTTTACAAACCCAAACTGGGTGGGGTCCAGAGCTTGGAGATTACCAATCTCTTTGTTTATAGGTTCCACGATGATATGTTCCATGGCCTTGCAGACCAGGCTCATTAGGCTAATGAGGTGGTAGTTCCAGGGGTCCATGGTGGCTCCCCCTTTGTGGAGTGGGATAACTGTCACTGTGCGCCATTCAATGGGCACACAGCCTGAGATGAGGCTATGATCGAACATGGTGGTTAGGTGGAGTGCCAATTCATTCTGTAGTTCATGCAGAACACAGCCTGGGATGTTGTCAGGTCCCATGGATGCTGTGTTCTTGTCTTTGGAGAGTGTGCTTTTATCTGTGCAGCCGTGATTACAGGAACTTTGCATTCTTCCTGTATAGAGATGGGCCATTTAGGGGGTGAGGGGAGGGGTAAAGTTAGCACTGAACCTGCCAGGATGTTGGCAATATTTGTATTTGTTTTGGAAAAACCTTGAAATGTACAGGAAACTGAACAAGAAGTTGACTTGGTGTTATTTAAAACTGTTCCTATAGGTTCTGTGATTTCAGTTATATGATCCCCATGTTCTAAAGACATCTTTCCTTCCTATCTTGCTATCTGAAAAATCTTTCAAAGATACACGGGAGACATCCTTAAAGTCATAACTAGTTTGTGCTCCTTATTTATTTATTTTATTTAGTGACATTTGGTAACCAGAAAAGTCCAACTGGGTCAGAAATCAATTTTCAGGGGAGGCATGGGGAGAAAACCTCCAACAGTAGTGATAAATTGACATTCACTAAAAAACATACAATATCAGATTATAAACAACGCAGGATAGATGCGATGCATAAGCTGCAGTAGGAGTGTAACGAAATACATATAAAAATACATATTAATTAACATCTGGGATAGTAAAAATTAACATCACAAAATATCATTTTTTAAAATATAAATAAGTTGGATTATAGGCATTAGTAAGAAGCACATTAACATTCGATGGTTAAAGAGAGGAAAAATTAATCATTTTAATCGATTTAGTACAAGTTAGAGGGGTAAAAGGCTGTAAAATATATGTATAAGTAGTTAGGGAGCTTGTGAGTTGTGTTATATTAAGAAAATAAAGAATTAGTTGGGGGGGGTGGAGAGAGATGGAAAGGTTTAAGGGAGGATAGGAGAAAGTAATTAAAGTTAGAGGAGGTTAGGAGGATAAAGAGAAAGATGGGAGGAGACAGACAAGAAAATTAGGAAGGTGGGGGTTGGTTGTTGGTTGTAGGCCATGGGCAGATCCATGAGTTGAATAAATAGTTTTTAGTGTACACTTTTTGGTATTATCTATTGTGGTAATATTGTTTGGTAAATAGTTCCATAGCTTAGCTATGACATAGGAGTAGTTTTCTACTACAAAGCCAAAATCCTAGTTTTTACCCTTAGGTTTTGCTATTGTAGTTGAAAAAAGTACTATTTTAGGCAGTGACTTTTATAACTGGATGTTTCAATTTGTTACAAATCTCAGACATATTGGAAACTTTTCTACAGCTTTCTTTCTTTATTCCAGTTTTAGTGTACATTTTCCCTAAAATGGTGTGTAATGCCTTTTCATCATGAGTTGTTCAGCTCCATCAAATGTTTTTTATTAAATTTCACAAAATGTGTGTGTCTTAATGGAGTTGCTAAGGCTAGATATTCATTCATTTCATGACAACATTTACCTGCTACATCAGCTGTTGTTTCTGTATACATGCCCAATAACAGGGTTCAGTCATTAACTTGATGGTCACCCTTCCTTCCACCCAAAAAGCAGAAGGCATTCTGACGTGAATGCACACAATTGTAATCAGATAATCATGAATGGATCTCTCTCTCTCTCTCTTTTGGCTTTTCCCGGGTAGGGGTCACCACAGTGGATCACC
Organism: Protopterus annectens; assembly: GCF_019279795.1. Lineage (NCBI taxonomy): Eukaryota > Metazoa > Chordata > Ceratodontiformes > Protopteridae > Protopterus > Protopterus annectens. The sequence continues at coordinate 273,966,242 of NC_056736.1, read as the reverse complement.
TTGTCCGCTCATGATTGTTAGTGGAGCTTTTACGGTGTCGAGTTGCCAGCCCGGCGCCCAACCTTCCACAGAAGGCACACACACCCACGCACTCATGTCTAGGGCCAATTTTAGCATGTCCAATTCACTTGAGCATGTCTTTGGGGGTGTGGGAGGAAACCAGAGCACCCAGAGGAAACCCACACAACCACAAGGAGGACATGCAGACTCCGCACAGAAGACACCCCAGCCGAAGATTGAACCGGAGATCATCTTGCTGTGAGGCAACAATGCTAACCGCTGCACCACCACGGCTGTACCAAGATCTGATATTAATATTTTATGTGGGGAATACAACTTGCTGTGCACCTCACATTATGTGGGACTGTGCCACCCCATTCCTAATTTTATAATCATATTTGAGGTCACTGTTTCTCAGAAAAGGCATATAAGTTCTGCATTAAAATATCAAGTGGTTGCCTTTTTATTAGCAAATTCAGAGAAAACGTAACATTTTCAAAATATAGTGCTCAGACATTAAATGTTTTAAGCATTTCTCTTTCACAAAAATTAATGGCTCTTTTAATTTCATCTTAATCACCATATTAGAAATCCCAAAACATATACCGATTAGTGGTGATAACTATTTTATTCTAAGAGCAAATATTACCAGTGTCACAGTTTGACACTATGGATGAAGTACTTTCTGGAGAGAAACATGAAGATTCCCACCTCCACCTCATGTCACCGAGAAAAAAATTAGCGCATCTGTACAATTCTGCTATCTTTTCAGGTCTCTTACTGTCTGCTAATACTACCTTTACTAATAAAGTCTATTTGTATACATGTGTACACAGTATTTGAACAGTGAATGTTCTCTAAGGACACTCCTTTATTGGCTATGGTTTATCCCCTGCATTTTATTCATCAATTCATTTATGGTTCCCTCCTTTTGACTGCTAATGGTCTGGTCATGTACTGCAGGTGGACAGGTGGACAAAGTCACTTCCAGTCTTTTCATGCACATTGGTGGTCCTTGATTACTGTTCTTAATGAACTAACAACAGCCTGATGAACAATTCTCCATCCTCTCTGGAGTTGTAGTCTGCTCTGTAACGAGTGTGCTAAACCATAAATAGTTTGGTTCCTGCTCCAGCCTTGTCTAGTGAGCACTTTCTGGCTTCTGTTATGACTTATTAGCATTCTGAAAAGTCCTGTTGTGCAGCACCAATTAACTCATAGCTTTTGTTTTTTGCAAATTCAACCGGGCAGTTTATTAAGTGAACTCCCATATTTGGTGTGATACAGTTTGGTTATTTGTTATCCATTCACAACTCATACACAGTCACATGAAGCCATTTTTATGTATTTTGGTGCAGACTCTCATTGTTGTAAAAATACATTGATATTGTATCAGGTACTTAATTGGTTGGGTTCTCGCTACAGTTGAGAGTAACTTGACAGGTTTAGGACCATTGTGCACTAACCAATTGTTCTTGGATACTGGACCCATTGTTGACCAAAATATATATAGTTTTCTTTTTTTGGTTATTTCATGCCACTTGTCTTATCTTGGCTAAGGTGATTCCATACATAATATTCTTGATATTCTGGTCCTTGGGGAGGTGCATTATTGACTGTGCTTAGGGTGTGTTGGTTGATAATGCCACATTTTGTATCTTAGGGACACATAGCACACTACTCACTGTTTGGTGTTTTCACAGGTGGGTTTGGCTATTTATAGTGTCCCTTTGGCAATTGTGGATTGGGGTGAATACCCATTTTTGCAACCTATACCATCCACTTTCTATTGGGGTGAATACCCGGTTTGCTAAAATTGTGATGACAAGGAGAAATCAGGTGCTATAAAGAATTTTTCTTTACACCTTATACAAAATATTTTCTCTTCACACCTTATATAAGTACAGCAATTTGTGCCTGGACAATTTGAACATTATAAAATTTTCTTCTTATTAATTGGATTATATATTTTGTAGTCAAACTAGCCAACTATGGATTTGTTGTCTATTATTAGAAGTCTCTCCTCGGATTCGGAGGATCTCAGAGTTTTTGGGTTGGGATCAACTGATGGCAACAATGGTTCTGCTATCCAAGATCCTGGTCAGGAGTGCAAATCAGCTTTTATCAAGCTTACTAGAGAAATGAAACAATTGAGAAGTAATGTATGGCATCTCAGATTATTTAGGGCTTATAAACAGAAGGACATTGTACCAAGGGGGCTCAGGATCAGGTTACGACCAATGGTATCACAACCGATCAATCATTGTTAGATCAATGGCTAAGTGCAGCAACAAGCCTCTATGGGCTTTGTTAATGTATTGCAGCTCATTATGAAAGAATGATAGAACAACAAACCAAAGAGGTACTCACCATAAGTGAAGGGTTTCAGAAGTACATGACTTTGTCATGTTATAATTCTTGCATTAATGAACTTAATCAGGACCTTTCAGAATTTGAAAAAAACTCTCAAAGAGAAAAAAATCAAAAAGTTCAGTAGAGATGTAGGTGACTACGATAGGGGAAACCCTTTGAAATTCGCCAGAAGGTTAAATTTCTGACCCCCAATTAGACTCCTAAAGGGCTTAGGCCAGCCAGGACCAAGTCCACATTGAAAAAGTGGAATAGAGAATCAGTTACCTCTGGGGAGGATTCGTCCTCCAATACAGACTGGGAAGATAGCCACACGAGTACATCTCCAGTCCCCAAGAGGAACAATTTGGAAGCAGGGTGTCCTTTAGGCCCAAATCAAGAAAAAGAGGGGGGAAGAAACACAAGAACAAAGGTACCACCACATCTCAGGGGAATTTTGGATATCATGACCAAGATTTAGACACGTTTTATGACAATGTACATAACATTTCCTCTTTGACACTTACAGAATTCGATATCAAAGTTCTTAACAAAGGTCTCAGTTTTGTACCGGGATTCTGTGTACTAGAACAGTTCTTTGTACAGAATCTGACTAACTTTTGCTGTATTTTGAATTTAAAATTATATTTTCAGGATTCAGAGGAGACCGGTGATGACAACATTGACCTCAGACCTTTCAAATTTAGACCATCAACCTTTAAACCACCTATGTCACCTACTGTTTTAGCCTTCCAAAATAATGTACTCAAAGATTTACACTTAAACTTTCATAAATATAACATTATGAAAGATAATATCAGTAGGGAGGAACAGTTGTGCATTGACAAACTTAGATTGGATAAGAACATAGTGATTTTGCCAGCAGATAAGGGAGGGGCAGTTGTCATTCAAGATTGGGAGCAATACCATGCCAAAGCACAGCGGCAGGTATCTGATACTAGACACTACATGATTATGCCCCTTGATCCAACATCAAAATTTAAACTTGATATTGATCAGTTTTTGGATTTGGCTGCTGAGAAAGGAATCATCTCTGTAGACATTGGTTACCAGCTAAAAGTAGATTATCCCAAACAACAATATCTATATTTATTACCTAAGATCCATAAAGATCTGGATAAAACATCCGGCTGACCTACTGTTTCTGGCAGTGGCTCATTAATGGAGCCACTTTCAGAGTATCTTACTACATATCTTAAACTTTTGCTTGGACTGGTTCATGCCAGGATTCAGGATACTACCCAGTTTCTAGCCATCATTTCTGAGATGCAATTGGAAGCCAACTGGCTTCTGTGTACTTTGAATGTCACCTCTCTATATACTAGCATTCCCCACTGGGCAGGTCTTACTGCCCTGCAATATTGGCTAGATAGAGCCAATCTTTACCAACCAGGTTTTAATACTCTTCTTGTGTGCATGGCAGAGATGGTACTTACACACACTGTGTTCTATTATCAACAGCAATGCACCTGGCAGGTTCAGCGGACTGCAGTGGGGGCATATTTTGCCCCCATCTATGCGGATCTATTCATGGCTTATGTGGAGGAGCATTTAAGTTATAACAACAGTCATAATATTTTTTTGAATGAAATTGATATCTAGTACAGATATCTTGATGACTGTTGATTGGTGTGGGAGGCTGATGTGGCATTCATATTATAATTTGTGGAATACCTCAATGAAAACAAGTGGGGTATTGAGTTCAAGATAACTTTTCACAAACAGGAAATCACCTTCCTGGATGTATTGATCAGAAGAACCAGTAGAGACACATTGGAAAGTGAGGTTTTCAGAAAATTTCCACAATTTAATACACTTTTACATGCCACTAGCTTCCACCCACAACATGTCATCAGGAATATTCCTAAATCACAATTTCTTAAGATCAAAAGAATCTGTTCCAGCTCCTTCACTTATAGCCAGCATAGACAGGACCTGGTTACCAGATTCAAAAACATGGGATATAGAGCACGTGACATTTGCAGAGTCAGTCGTTTTGCCAATCAACAGGATAGGAACCAATTGCTTTCATATCAGCAGCTATTAAGGAAAAATAGACAAAAATTGAGGCATGTGACAACATATGGCAGAAACACCAGGATCTTTAGGGATATTGTGGGTAAACATTGGAATGTTTTACAGTCAGACATCAAACTTAGGGAACATCTGAATGACAACTGCTCTTTCTCTTTCCATAAGGGCTATTCTTCGGGCTCATTGTTCAGTCATTATAAGAAATGGAATGAGATCGATCAATCTTTAACTCAAAGAACAATCACTGGACACAAATTGGTGGGATGTATGCCATGTGGACATATTGTCCTAGAATATTCAAGACAGTTTTAGTAGCCACAATTCACCTATTGTTTATGACATTTAATTTTTTGCCAACTGTAATACCAGTTGGGTCATCTATTTAGCCAAATGTACGTGTATGGCATTTCATGTGGGTCAGATCTCATGACCTTTAAAGTTTAGAATAGGGGAACATTTGAGCGATATTCGAAATAAAAAGCAATCTATTGCTTTATACAAACACATTTCAAAACATGCCACTGGGATCTTTGGATTTACTGTCATTGACTGTATCAAGTATAGAAGGAATGAAAGCCACTTTACATGAAATAATCAATAATAAAGAGAAAAAGTGGATAGTCAAATTGGGGGGGGGGGGTTGATCCCACCAGGACTAGGCTCCTGAGAGCACCCCAGCACTATCAGGTTTTACCTCATATCATGCAGAAAGGAGGGTATCCATATTCATCAAGGACACCCACACCTCAAGACTGGAGACCATCCAGGTGTAATTAACCATAGGCAAGACTGCTCTGCAAATTGTAGCATGTTACAGGCCACCCTCACAAACTCAGGAACCTCACATGGCTTTCCTGAAAACACTGGAGGGGATAAATGTATCTCCAAACACCATCATACTAGGTGACTTCAATTACCCTAATATAGACTGGGAACACTACTCAAGCCCAAACACCTAGCCCAAAAGTTCCTGGAATTCATAAACTCAAATGCCATGGAACAACTAGTCACCATCCCCACAAGAGGAGGAAACATACTTGATCTCATCATCTATACCCCTCACTGGTGAGATCAGATCACAAACTAATCTAAGCTGGGTCCTCATCCCACCCCACCTGAAATAAAAAGACCACAGTAAAGAACTAAGACTAGTGTGGTCTCCTTTAAGGAACAGTACTCAAGCCGCTGAATCACTTACAAATGCCTTCTACCAGCACCTGCAGGACTGCATGGATAAGGCAATCCCAAACAAAGACTCTTTGTACCAAATACAGCTCCAGTCTGGTGGACCCCAGCCATAAACAAACTCTACAACAAAAGGAGGAAGCTACTACAAGATAGAGCAAAATCCTTAAAAGGTAAGACACCTTTGATCACTATAAGTAAAAACTAAGAGCTCTCATAAAATCATCCAAAGCAAATTTTGAGAGAAAAATAGCTAAAGACTCAAAAGACAATCATAAGGCCTTCTTTAGCTATGTTAGAAACCTGGGAGGAAACTCCCAGATATGCTCAGAACTAGTTCAAAATGATGTGAAGATTACTGATCCTACAGACATTGCCAACATACTACTGCTCTCTCTAAAGCAAAAATAGCATCCATGGGACCTGATGGTCTCCCCTGTGACTGTGGTCCCAATGGACCTCATAAATAAAGACATAGGAATTTGCAGACTTTGGATCCCACCCAGTTTTGCTTGTCAAAGGCAGATAGATCATGCCTTTTAACTTTGGTTTTTTTTTTTGAACAGTCACCAAAGCCATTGATAAAACTCATCAGCTTAAATGTTAACCCATACATCACAAGATGGGTTGCAAACTGGCTGAGTGACAGAACCCACAGGGTCAGAGTCAGGGGTGCCATGTCAGACTCAAAGCCTGTCAGCAAACACAGGAGGGTTATGGCTGACAAAGTTTGCAGATGACTGCAAACTTGACACAGATATCCTTCAGAAGGGTCTCACAGAAACGGATAACTGGTGCCAGAGCCATGGCCTAAAGTTAAATGCCAAAAATGCATAGTCATACCCCTAGCTACCATATAGGTGGCAATCCACTGAGCACAGAAAGTTATTATCAGGGGGGGACCCACCCAGACAGTACAGTGTCATGTCACACCCATATGTAGCTAAAGTAGTAGGAAGAAGGAAGACCTTCTACGCCCTTATTTATGATGAGATTCACATCTAGATCAAATCAGACCAATGATTGAGTACAATGCCCCATTCGGAATGTATCTGACCCGACACTTGCAGCAGCTGGAGGCCACAAAAGTTCCTCACCAAAAGGATAAAGGGTCTCAAAAATCTGTCTATGCTGCCCCGACTGAAGAACGTGACCTTTGCCTGACATACAAGGCCATGTCAAACCCAGATTTGATGAATATGCTTCACCTCAAAAATCTAGATTGGCCTTGTTCAAGAGAAATCTTGACCAATGGATGGATTACCTCAGTGTCACTGCTCGACAGAGGCACAGCAAAATAATTATGAACCTATGACTAAATGAACATTTTTTAATTTATTTCCATCCAATCATATAGTCACACACAAGATGGCGCTGTATATAAACCTACATGTCCTTTAGCAACTTTATACTTTTGTTTATATCACTGAAGAAGGCATTAGCCAAAACCAGTTTGATTAAAGTGAATGGACTTTTTATTTTTATTTTTACATTAAAAAGATTGTGACCCACTGTACATGAGCTGGCTCATTTTTGGTTTGGACTTTTGTTCTTGTTTACCAATATACTGCACTGATATCAGTGGACCAGTTTTGTCAATAGATTCCATCTACATCATTTGAGGCTGAGTAACCAGACCAGTTTCTTTATTCAGATCCCATTTCATTTATAAGTATCTAGAAATGCTAGTACAATTTTGATTGTATGTCTTTATTTGAACTATGAATAGCTGACGACTTTGGTCAGGCAAGCAGCTTCCTGTGAACATTGTGACTTGTGTCTTAACTGTCATGCTAGACTCTTCTCAAATCACTTCTGGCCACTTGGATTGTGCATTCTCTTTTTGGAGTGGTTTAGTTAATGGCACCAAATGAATATGCAGCCAGACTTATGTGAATTAGATTTAGTATTTATTTGAAAGGATTATTCTTTCTAAGGCTACCCGCGGTGGTGGTGCTGCGGTAGCATTGTCGCCTCACAGTAAGACGTTGTCCGGTTCGATTCTCAGCTAGAGCCTCTTCTGCGTGCAGACATGCGTGAATGGGCATACCTTCGATGAAGGCTGTATGTCAGGGCTGGTAATTCGGCACGTAAAAGTCAACTACCAATCATTAGCGGACCAGAGTTCTGCTGTGGCGACCCCTAACCGGGAAAAGCCGAAAGACACAACAACAACATTCTTCCTAAGGCTAGTTAACTACTTTCAGATTGTATTCAAACTGATTAGGGAAACTTTGGCTACAGCACTTCCGTGACATTTCTCCAGTCTCTGGGGTACTTGACAGTTGGCATTACAGAGAAACTCTGATAGAGCTCAAGGTAGGGGTAATCATTTGGGCAGTACAGGAGGGGTGGATGTTAAGGAAAAAGATGGTGTGAAGATTGTGCAGCAGTGGTTTATCTCTATCCTTGAGCTGATGTGAGTTTCGAGACTGAGTTTTGTTTACTCCAAAAAACTAAATTTTTCTCACATTTTCAGAAGCCTTGACAAAGTGGCATTGTTGCTGTTACAAGCATTCACCCTGAAATTCAGCACTGGGAACTTGAATCTGCAGGAACTTTGACATACGTTGGATTTGTGTCAAGAACTAAAAAGACTTTGCCTGGAAGAAATAACCAATAAAAGATTCATACATGTACCAGTCCCACATAGACAGCTAATAGGCAAGCATTTTATTTATTTACTTAATTTATTTTATTTATTTAACATTTGTTTACCGGGAAAGTCTGACTTGGAACAAAGCCAATTTTCAGCGGAGGCCTCGGGAGAAATGCTCTAGATGCATGTCTTTGTATTTTCTAGTAGTGTTTGTGAAGGTTCTTTGCATGGGATATCATTGAACATTTTGGGTTATGCATAAATTTGTGCTTAAAAGACATAAGCTTGTAATTTACTTGGGATATTTCAAATGAGCAGAAGCCAGAAGAAAAGCTTCAGAGAATATTGGCTACATCACAAGTACATTAAAATCATGAAACTTAGTACTGGATAGCTAAGTAGGATACCTGAGAAGTAAAAACTGGAAAATGTGAATACTGGCAAACAGCAAATGTGAATGTGTAGGTAATATGGATTAAGATGTTATCAGGTGCAGAAGCAGTAAAAGTTTCAAGCACATGTTTAATTTGCAGTGAAGTCTATTACGGTTGGGCGCACCTCTCTGGTCATGTGGTATGGAGTTTGATAGGCTTCTTGACCTGAGCAGAGGGTCTCTCCATAATTGATTTGGATACTGCAAAGGTTTCTTGTCTGATTTCTTGGCTTAATTGGCACTAATCTATTTATCTTTTTGTAGAATTAAGTCTGTTTTTGAAGTGCAATTTATAGTCTGCAATGGCTACAATGGTGTTTAGTGTAAGTATCTTGTTCAGTCTGTGCTTTGTGAAGTGATACAGGTCTCACCTGACCCAAACAGGGTAAGACAAAGCTTTATATTTTCTTAGCATTCAGTAGATATTTACAAGGAAAATGTCTTGTGTAGTTCAAAGCTGATGTCATTAACATTGGATAATAAGACTTCTGGGCCAATAGAGTTGAAAGCGCTGCTGAAATTTTCTGTGACCCAGGGGGATTGCAAGCTGTTGTGGACTTGAGTCAAAAATAACCACATCCATATGATGAATGTTCTTTGAGGTTCAGATGAAAATTGAATGTTATGCAATACAATCCAAATCAGTTTTTGAGAGAGGGGCATTTGATTCAGCAGTGCGGTGGAAATGTTTTTACGGCTTCATTCTCTGCAACATTTCTGGTAAGTTTTGAAAGGCAAGTGTCTGACAGCAACATCAGAGGCATGCACTTAAATACAGAAAGAAAGTGTAGAAGAGGGTCAATGTGTGCAAATGTTGGGCATGGGCAAGAAGCAAATAACTTCTAAACAGTAGTATTTACTGCAGAAAGAGTTAGAGAAGGCAGAAAATTTTTAAAGCAGATTTTGGTGCTACTGTTGTTTTTGTAAAGAAAAGGATATACTGAGAAATTCAAAAATGTGAGGAGTTTTGAGAAGATGGAGTGGCACAGTGGCGCAACAGATACCATTGTGACCTCACAGCAAGAGGTGCCCTGGTTTGATTCTCGGCTAGATTTCATTCTGTGTGGAGTCTGCATGTCCTCCTCATGTTCATGCGGGTTTCCTATGGGAGCTCCAGTTTCCTCCCACATTCCAAAGACATGCAGTAGCTGGACTGGACATTCTAATTGGTCACAGGTATGAATATGCATGTGAGTGCACTGTGTGTGTGAACTACAACTGCAGGGCTAGCCACCCAACAGTGTAAACCTTGGGTCTAGATGACTGTCACTGTTGAAGTGACACCCCGACCCCATGTACAAAAATGGGGAAAAGGGTGTTGTGGATGGAAGGATAGACTGGGTGTCATGCAAGGAATGTAGCAGCAGCCTGTCATGTTGAAATCTTTATTATTTGTATTAACTGCAGCACTGGTTCATGCCTGGAGTGCGATTATCTTTCATAAGGATACAGCCTCTGCCACTCCTCTAACTGTCAGCCTGGGATGACATGCTCGACAAGCCACGATGCTTCACTAGGGACGGCTTGCACCTGTCACCCCTGGGCTTTCGGATATTGGCAAAGGCTCTTGCCACCCCCATAGTGCCTTTTCTAGGCAAGGCTCAAAAAACAAACCCACCTCCATAGGTATCACAAGGGATAAGAAACTAAGAGTAATGCTACTCAACGCCAGAAGTCTAAACCTCAAGATGCATGCACTCAAAACTCTCCTTAGCATGGAGAACATCGAAATCTGTGCAGTAACAGAAACCTGGTTCAAGGCTCCCGAGAGCACCCCAGCACTACCAGGTTATACCTCATACCATGCTTTTCGGCCCCAAAACTTGGACTGAACCACAAAAGGAGGGGGAGTATCAATATTCGTCAAAGATACACACACCACCAGATTGGTGACACAGCACGAAGCATCAGAGACTATCCATGTGCAACTAACAGTGGGTAAAACTGCCTTCCAGTTTTATAGCCTGCTACAGACCACCCTCCCAAACCCAGGAACCCCATTCTGCCTTCCTGAGAACACTGGAAAATATGAAGGTCTCTCCAAACACCATTATATTGGGAGACTTCAACTACCCAAACATAGACTGGGAGCATTACTCTAGCTCCAACATCCTAGCCCAAAGGTTCCTAGAATTTATAAACTCAAATGCTACGGAACAACTTGTTACCACTCCCACAAGAGGGGAAAACATACTGGACCTGATCATCACCAACATGGGGACTCTATGCTCCAGACCAGAAGTGTATCCCTCACTGGTAAGATCAAACCATAAACTAATCTCACTGGATATTCATATCCCGACCCCACCCCCTGCCCAGAAAACCACACTGAAAAACTTCTCTAAAGCAAATTTCACACTCCTCAAAACCAAGGTGGAATCCTTCAAAGCCCCCGGGCTTGTGGAAAGTGCGGCCCAGACTGCAGAATCCTTTATAAACGCATTCTATGAACACCTTCAGGAATATATGGATCATGCAATCTCAAATAAAACCAAGACCCAATCCTCCAAAGGCAGACGTCCTGTCTGGTGGACCCCAGCCATAAACAAACTATACAATAGAAGGAGGAAGCTACTACATGATAGAGCAAAATCCCAAAAAGGGAAGGCATCTCTGATCAGTATTAACAAAAAACTATGGGCACTCATAAAATTGTCTAAGGCCAGCTTAGAGAAAAATTGCACAGGACACTAAGGATAATCACAAGGCTTTCTTTAGTTATGTCAGGAACCTGGGTGGGAATTCCCAGATATGCTCAGAATTAGTCCAAAATGACAAAAAATACACCGAACCCACAGACATTGGCAACATCCTAGCTGACAGGTTCAGCACAAACTCCCCCCCCACCTAAGGGGCAAATATCTATCCCAGCAGTGTGCTGCCCCCCTGACATCTCAGATGCTCAGGTAAGAGCCGCCCTCTCCAAAGCAAAAAACACAGCATCAATGGGACCAGATGGTGTCCCGGGCTGCGTCCTACATGAACTCTAAGAAGAGCTAAACCCAAACATAAAACTACTGTTCAATCTCAGCCTTACTACAGGATATGTACCCAAAGAGTGGCATACAGCAACAGTGGTCCCTCTCCACAAAGGTGGTGCCTCAACAGATCCTGGAAACTATCACCCCATAAGCCTGACTAGCTTGGTCTGCAAAGCTATGGAAAGGATCATCATGGACCTCATAAATAAAGATATCGGGGACCTACAGACACTGGATCCTACCCAGTTTGGCTTTGTTAAGGGCAGATCCTGCCTCTTAAACCTGGTCGATTTTTTTGAAACAATCACCAAGGCCATTGACGAGGGGAAGGTGGTCCACACAGCCTACCTGGAACTTGCAAAAGCCTTTGATACAATACCCCACTCGGGCATTATAGATAAGCTCACCAGCTTAAATATAAACCCCTATGTCACTAGATGGGTTGCAAACTGGCTCAAGGATAGAACCCACATGGTTAGAATTGCTGGAGCCATGTCAGACTCCAAACCAGTTACAAGTGGCGTCCCACAAGGCTCAGTCCTGGGACCTCTCTTGTTTGGTATATATTTCTCGGAGGTACAGGCCAACACGGAAGGACTGTGGCTGACCAAGTTCGCAGATGACTGCAAACTGGGCGCCATAATCGACTCTCCAGCCAACACAAGCATCCTCCAAAAGGGCCTCATAGAAACAGACAACTGGTGCCAGAGCCATGGCCTCAAGCTAAATGACAAAAAGTGTATAGTCATCCCCTTTGGCAAAAACAAAGTGCCCACAAATTACCACATAGGTGGTAATCCATTAAGTATGGAAGCGGTAATTAGGGACCTGGGGACCCAAGTTGATAGCAATCTCTCATTTGACAACCACGTGGCCAAAGTGGTTAGAAAAACATTTTATATAGCCCACCTAATCATGAAGGGATTCACATCTAGATCAGGGGAGGTCATCGTGCCTCCTTACTCATCCCTCATCAGGCCCATAATTGAGTACAATGCCCCTTTTGGGATGTACCTTACCAGACACCTGCAGCAACTGGAAAGACCCCAAAAGTACCTCACCAAGAGGATCAAAGGGCTCAAACAGATGCCATATGCTACCCGGTTAAAGAAACTCCAGCTCTACTCAGTGGCATACCACCTGCTCAGAGGCAATATGTGCCTGACGTATAAAGCCATGTCCAACCCGGAATTAATGGGCATGGTGCACCTCAGAAAATCCAAATCCCATCGAGCTACGTGCTCGAGAGACTTGAACCTCAGCACTGAAATAAATAGGACATGCTGGAGGGACAGATTCATAACCCAGAGACTCCCTTCACTCTGGAATAAAATCCCAGTCTAGGTTAGGCAGAGTCCCTCACTGACTCTCTTCAAGAGGAATCTTGATGAGTGGATGGGAGATCGTAGGTTTACCCCGGTTATCACTTCTGTGTCACTGTTAGACAGAGGCACAGTATACTAACCTCGAAAAAGGGCATAGCAAAATTAATTTAAAATGGGTGGCGACAGCCAAACACACTCTGGCTAGGCTTATAAATGCCCTAGGGCAGATAGCCTAGTATGAACCTATGAACCTATAAGATCAGGATAGACACTGAATTCCATATCCTGTGACATACAACAGATTTCTTCAGACCAGGTTTTCTGACAGTGCAGATTTAAAATTTTCTTCAGGAAACAGAATGTTTTATGACTACTCACTTTATTTACATATGCAACTTTCCAGCAGTGTCCACCCAGCTTACTTGGTTTGTTTTTGTTTGTGTCTTTCGGCTTTTCCCGGTTAGGGGTCACCACAGCGGAACTCCGGTCAAGAAGCAAATAACTTCTAAACAGTAGTATTTACTGCAGAAAGAGTTAGAGAAGGCAGAAATTTTTTAAAGCAGATTTTGGTGCTACTGTTGTTTTTGTAAAGAAAAGGATATACTGAGAAATTCAAAAATGTGAGGAGTTTTGAGAAGATGGAGTGGCACAGTAGCGCAACAGATACCATTGTGACCTCACAGCAAGAGGTGCCCTGGTTTGATTCTCGGCTGGAGTTCATTCTGTGTGGAGTCTGCATGTCCTCCTCATGTTCATGCGGGTTTCCAATGGGAGCTCCAGTTTCCTCCCACATTCCAAAGACATGCAGTAGCTGGACTGGACATTCTAATTGGTCACAGGTATGAATATGCATGTGAGTGTACTGTGTGGGTGAACTACAACTGCAGGGCTAGCCACCCAACAGTGTAAACCTTGGGTCTAGATGACTGTCACTGTTGAAGTGATACCCCGACCCCATGTGCAAAAATGGGGAAAAGGGTGTTGTGGATGGAAGGATAGACTGGGTGTCATGCAAGGAATGTAGCAGCAGCCTGTCATGTTGAAATCTTTATTATTTGTATTAACTGCAGCACTGGTTCATGCCTGGAGTATGATTATCTTTCATGAGGATACAGCCTCTGCCACTCCTCTAACTGTCAGCCTGGGATGACATGCTCGACAAGCCATGATGCTTCGCTAGGGACGGCTTGCACCTGTCACCCCTGGGCTTTTGGATATTGGCAAAGGCTCTTGCCACCCCCATAGTGCCTTTTCTAGGCAAGGCTCAAAAAACAAACCCACCTCCATAGGTATCACAAGGGATAAGAAACTAAGAGTAATGCTACTCAACGCCAGAAGTCTAAACCTCAAGATGCATGCACTCAAAACTCTCCTTAGCATGGAGAACATCGAAATCTGTGCAGTAACAGAAACCTGGTTCAAGGCTCCCGAGAGCACCCCAGCACTACCAGGTTATACCTCATACCATGCTTTGCCCCAAAACTTGGACTGAACCACAAAAGGAGGGGAGTATCAATATTACAAAGATACACACACACCACCAGATTGGTGACACAGCCTACGAAGCATCAGAGACTATCCATGTGCAACTAACAGTGGGTAAAACTGCCTTCCAGTTTTATAGCCTGCTACAGACCACCCTCCCAAACCCAGGAACCCCATTCTGCCTTCCTGAGAACACTGGAAAATATGAAGGTCTCTCCAAACACCATTATATTGGGCGACTTCAACTACCCAAACATAGACTGGGAGCATTACTCTAGCTCCAACATCCTAGCCCAAAGGTTCCTAGAATTTATAAACTCAAATGCTATGGAACAACTTGTTACCACTCCCACAAGAGGGAAAAACATACTGGACCTGATCATCACCAACATGGGGACTCTATGCTCCAGACCAGAAGTGTATCCCTCACTGTTAAGATCAGACCATAAACTAATCTCACTGGATATTCACATCCCGACCCCAACCCCTGCCCAGAAAACCACAGTGAAAAACTTCTCTAAAGCAAATTTCACACTCCTCAAAACCAAGGTGGAATCCTTCAAAGCCCCCGGGCCTGTGGAAAGTGTGGCCCAGACTGCAGAATCCTTTAAAAACGCATTCTATGAACACCTTCAGGCCATTATAGATAAGCTCACCAGCTTAAATATAAACCCCTATGTCACTAGATGGGTTGCAAACTGGCTCAAGGACAGAACCCACATGGTTAGAATTGCTGGAGCCATGTCAGACTCCAAACCAGTTACAAGTGGCGTCCCACAAGGCTCAGTCCTGGGACCTCTCTTGTTTGGTATATATTTCTCGGAGATACAGGCCAACACGGAAGGACTGTGGCTGACCAAGTTCACAGATGACTGCAAACTGGGCGCCATAATCGACTCTCCAGCCGACACAAACATCCTCCAAAAGGGCCTCATAGAAACAGACAACTGGTGCCAGAGCCATGGCCTCAAGCTAAATGACAAAAAGTGTATATCATCCCCTTTGGCAAAATCAAAGTGCCCACAAATTACCACATAGGTGGTAATCCATTAAGTATGGAAGAGGTAATTAGGGACCTGGGGACCCAAGTTGATAGCAATCTCTCATTTGACAACAACGTGGCCAAAGTGGTTAGAAAAACATTTTATATAGCCCACCTAATCATGAAGGGATTCACATCTAGATCAGGGGAGGTCATCGTGCCTCCTTACTCATCCCTCATCAGGCCCATAATTGAGTACAATGCCCCTTTTGGGATGCACCTTACCAGACACCTGCAGCAACTGGAAAGACCCCAAAAGTACCTCACCAAGAGGATCAAAGGGCTCAAACAGATGCCACATGCTACCCGGTTAAAGAAACTCCAGCTCTACTCAGTGGCATACCACCTGCTCAGAGGCGATATGTGCCTGACGTATAAAGCCATGTCCAACCCGGAATTAATGGGCATGCTGCACCTCAGAAAATCCAAATCCCATCGAGCTACGTGCTCGAGAGACTTGAACCTCAGCACTGAAATAAATAGGACATGCTGGAGGGACAGATTCATAACCCAGAGACTCCCTTCACTCTGGAATAAAATCCCAGTCTAGGTTAGGCAGAGTCCCTCACTGACTCTCTTCAAGAGGAATCTTGATGAGTGAATGGGAGATCGTAGGTTTACCCCGGGTATCACTTCTGTGTCACTGTTAGACAGAGGCACAGTATACTATCCTCGAAAAAGGGCATAGCAAAATTAATTTAAAATGGGTGGTGACAGCCAAACACACTCTGGCTAGGCTTATAAATGCCCTAGGGCAGATAGCCTAGTATGAACCTATGAACCTATAAGATCAGGATAGACACTGAATTCCATATCCTGTGACATACAACAGATTTCCTCAGACCAGGTTTTCTGACAGTGCAGATTTAAAATTTTCTTCAGGAAACAGAATGTTTTATGACTACTCACTTTATTTACATATGCAACTTTCCAGCAGTGTCCACCCACCTTACTTGGTTTGTTTTTGTTTGTGTCTTTCGGCTTTTCCCGGTTAGGGGTCGCCACAGCGGAACTCCGGTCCGCTAATGATTGGAAGTGGATTTTTACGTGCCGAGTTGCCAGCCCTGATGCACAACCTTCAATGAAGGCATGCCCATACACGCATGTCTCCACACAGAAGACGCTCTAGCTGAGAATCGAACTGGACAGCGTCTTACTGTGAGGCGACAACGCTACCGCAGCACCACCACCGCAGTCAGTATTTGTGTTAATTACCTCAGGTCTATAATTTGGATTCTGCATTTAAAAAGTTAACAGTGGTCACAAATGTCCCATTCAGCATATGAACTCTGCTGGAAATGAGATAAAACCCCCATCTATCACAAGACAGGCTGGGATTTGCACGTCAACATGAACTGCAGCCTGATGAAATATGATCCACCACTGGTTCTGTCACATTAGTTCTTTAACTAATACATGTTTTTTTTCCACATATTAAATTCTGTAAAGCAGAAGATTATGGTAAAAACAAGAATCTGTTGCATTTATACCTAATTCCAAAAATGCCACTAGTGCCAAACTTAAAGGTAGACAATTTTACTTCAATCAATCATCAGAGAGCACCTACAATCTGTCAGGCTATCAATCCAACTGCTGCCATGTCTGACAGAGGCTCTTTTACATAACTATCCTCCAAGTCAGGGGGGTTCTGGGGATTTTTTGAGAAAGCACTGGGGACTTAGTTATTCACAGGGGACTGAGACAGAGAGATACAAACATTTAATGACTTCACAACTAGCCCTCAGTGAAAGACATTTACAAAGAAATTGCTCTGTCTGCACCAAGCATCTGGAATATATCCAGCAGTGCCTTCCTTATGTTGAAAATGGGAAGAGATGAACTAGGGACTTGGAATATATCTTCTGATCTTGTAAGGACCTAAACCATGACTGAATGCAAACTAAGAGGATAATGTAGGGCATACAGGAGACTTCACTCCATATTTCTTAAGTAGTATTGTACAGGACCCCATACCTGTACAGACCATCAAAAAAGAAAGCCATATGTTGAGACTTTTCTTAACAGTGATTAAGAAATGTGAAAGCCACATGTTAAGATCTCTCTCAACAGTGAGATGAAGATGAGAAACTGATATGTTGAGATTTCTATTAACTGTTGGAGAAACATGTCACCTATGTATGAAAACCTTGTTCTTCTCTTACTACAGAGCAATGGTGTCAGATGGTGCTGAAAGAGATCTAGGCAGCACAGCTGATGGCTGAAAGGAGGAGCCCAGCACTGAGGGCAGTTAAGTACCAGCTTAAATGTAGGATGCTGTTAGAATAATTTGATTAGCAACCTATCACTGTAAAAGGATGTAGCATGAGGACAAGGGTTGCAATGTGAAAGAGTATGCATAAGTTAGCAGTAATGGAAGATGGATAGTTCAACACTTATGGATGTTAAGTATATACAACACAAAAGTGTGATCCACTGCTACAACTGCATAAAGATAAGATGTGAATATGGCATTACGGTTTTGCTTTTTGTCAGCGATATTCTTATTTTCTTCCCCTGTTCCAATCTAATTTTAAAAAGTTGAGGTGACTTACAGGGGGTTGACATTGCTGGAGCTCCTGCCTGACTTATAAGATGTACTGCTCAGAGGACTGTACTAAGATGGGAAAACTCATCAAGATGATGAACTGTCCTCAATGTATACACCATGCTAGAAGGGTAACAGACTGAAGTCAAAGTGACAAAAGTGGTGCAGCATTTCATGAAAGTAACAAACTTCAAAGTAAGGTGACTATCCAGACAGTTTATTAAAGCTGCTTCAAGATGCTTTACCTTGCAATATCTATGTCATATAACCCTGATTGAGGTCTGTAATTCTTCAAACTTTAGTGTCACCTATGCTAATAATCCCTTCATTTTATCCGATGTATGATCAATTTAAATAAGAAGGTTTAAAAGAATCACTTCTGATAAATCCAAAGCAATCAAATCAAAAACTATACTTGTACAGGTCAAAAGGAAGGACTGCCTCACATAATGAAACATGTTTTATTGGTTAACAATGTACACTGCAGTTCTGACAAAAATTAATACTCAATACAATTCTATTTTTTTTTTCTTTCTAATAGATTCTTGACAAATTTTGATTCCAAATCAGCAGGAAGATGTCACACAGGGTGACTTCAATGTTTGATTAGCAGTCACCTGACTGATTAGCTGACAGGGGAAGGGCAATAAGTATCTACAGCTAGACCAAATGCCACTCTAGTGTTTGGGCAGAAAGCTCAGATCATGGAAAACAGGGTTCTGGTTCCAGGAAGGTCATGCACTACAGCTACCCAACCCAGTGTCGGTAGTCTCTGTCCATGTTTGCAACGGAGAGCACATGTACAGGACTGAGGACAAAGCCTACAAAGAAAAACTTACACATTGCTACAATGGCAGCAAAGAAATTCATTACAAATTTCTGAAAGAAAAGTGTGCAGGTGAACATCAATTTACATAAGCATTTGCAACAAGAAGTAACAATGCCTTTGGTACAGAAATCCCATAGTGTCATGGTAGATCACTATAATACCAGATACTTTCTTCCCCTATCATTTATTCTTCAAACATCTGGGTTTGTCCACATTCTCATTTTCAGCAGATGGTAAGAATTTTTCCAGCACTAACTCTGTTCCCTGTAATAATGAACTCCGGTCTTGCATTTTCAAATGTGCTGACACAGATGGTGTGAGACTAATGTTCTCAACACCAGGATATCCCAAAGAAAAATTTCTATATGGAAGGCAAACATCCAGTGCTGAGACTTAAAAACATTTAAAAATTGTAAATACATTGTTAGTTGGTGAGTAGAACACTACTTTGGATAATTATGACATTGACAAAATGTATCAATAATTCTAGTTGTGACCACTTAGTAAGGCCTGATAGCACTCGATACAGAACTTTAATACACCAAACAGAATCAATCACAGTTACGCACTTTCATCTTTAGACATCATCAGAACCATGAATGAAACATTCAAAACACACCAATTAAATACTAATAAAAACCACACACAACCCTGTTATTTACCAGTCAGTAACTCAGGAATATAAACTAATAACTAAGGATATTTAAATCTTTACGAAATGGGTAACCAATCAAATAGCTGAACAACGACAACAACAATGACAACCTTAGAAATAAAAATTGCACCACTCAAATTGGTGTCCAATAAAACCCTTGAAAATGAAAATTCAGTCTCTCTGCATTCAAAGTGAAAAAAAAAATGCCACATTGTCAACTACACACAGTAAATAACTTTAAACCAAAGTTAAAGTTTGGATGCTCTTAGCTTTAATTCACTTGTGATTGAAATTGCTTCATTTAAACTGGGAAATTTACTGGTGTCTAAGCGCAATTGCTAGAGCACCTCCCAATATTAAAGAGAATTACGCCAATTCCCTGAAAAGGCTGAGGTTTCAATCCTGTCTAAAATGAAAAACTTGAACTTAGAAAAGTTATGACAAAGTGTGTCTAGCTAACACACTCTTGTCATCTTTTCTTAAAGTACTATAAACATGTTGATAAATCCTTCAGTTAAAAGCATTGTTTGCTTTGCTGATGAAGAAAGCTGAAGATGTAGTGCATCTAGCCAAGTTCACCACTTTTTCAGACAAACAATTATATCTACCTTTGAACATCTACTTGCAGACCTTTTCCAAAACTTAATTGTCAAGATCAGTGTCAATAAAAGGACATTGTCGACAGCGAGCACTTCTATTAGAACTATTATACCAACTCCTCTGTGGTCTCTCTAACATGTTTTTAAAGTTATATACTGGTTCTTAAAGGTAAAAGTAGGTGGATCCTTAAAAATGCTTTTAAACTCTCATTACATTGTAAAGTAAACCAGTTATTTGATACAATATTACAAATACCAGAGGCATCCAAGAAATTATGGAGTAACATGTTATGGGACATATAAAAAGAATGTACATGCTCCGAGAAGCAGGTGAGAACCTGAGATTCCCACACCAGTGGTGTAAATACTACCTCTGGACCAAATTCTGTTTTGCTTAAATCGATACAACAGTCATTAATAATCTTGCTCGGAGTACCTTCCTTGAATGAATGAATTCATCCCACTTTATTATAGGAGAATATTTCCCATTTCTTTTAAGTAAAACTTCCTGAGAAAGCAATCAACTAAGGAGCAAGGGTAACCTCGCTCTCGAGGAACATGTTCTTAAGAAAATGAGGTTTAATAGGGAGGATTTGAATGAGCCATATATAATGCTTAACTGACAATGACTGGAAGGTTTATAAGTGATGTATAATGTTTACAACTACAGTTGTTTCAAAGGTGTCTGTAATGTAAACTGTTTGCAACTAAAGTGGTATCATTTTGCATGTTTTTCCTTTATATAAATGTAAGATTGCCTTTGTCATATGTCACAATTTAATAAAGTTATCTATACAAATATTGTCATCAGAAGTCAGATGGGAAACACGGATAAATTGGCTTTTTACAAAATCCTTTTCTGATGAAAGGGGTAATTACTTTCAAAATGCAATAAGCTATTACAAAAGGTTGCTTTCTGATAAATATTAGTAGCAAAAGGATCTTGGTTCCCCACAAAAATCTGTAATATACAAATATTAACACAGTCTCCATTGATGTAATCAGCAAATTCCAAAAAGAATGCAGATGCTTGCAATTCTAAAAAAAAGCCATCACATTTGGGTCTATATTATATATTCGAACTTTCAAAACTTCAAATCCCATATGTTCGACAACATATGGTCGAAGTTTGAAAGATCGAATATACAATAAAAAAAAAAGAAAGAAAAACTAACCTTAATGGTGCGAACAGGGGGGCAAGCCCACCTGCGCCCCCCACACCCCTCCAACCTATATATACCAACTCCGAGACCGCACAGTGCAGAAAAGGGAAATTCTCCCATTCTGCACCATAAGGCGCCATTACGTTTAACTTTTGAACTCTTAAAATGTTGATCATATGGTATCGACCATATGACATTCGACATTTCAAGCGTTCGGTGTTCTAATAGGAACACGTAAATTCTTCCTTACTACCCAACCAAAACACAAGGATGTTGTCCAAAAAACGAAAGTAGGCTACACAATGCTGAAATAAATTAAACTTAAAAACTTTTTCAAATTCCCACCAGAGTAGGATGGCATTTGGAAAAATTGGGGCACATGTGGCCCCCATCCCAAATTATTACTGAGAACAATTTCAGTACCCTCCTTGATGAGCATGGTTTCGGTATCAGACAAAGATCCATATCTTCTAATTACTTCATCAACCAGTGAAACCCCTTGTTCAAGGGGAATCATGGTGTATCTTCCAAAAGAATTATATTACATTAGATCTACGCAAGGAGACAAAATGTCTTTAGGACAGCAGATATCTGCACTAGACAAATCCTTGTATAAATTTAAAACTCTTCAATTTGACAACTATTTTCTTTCAGAAAGTATTAAAAGGCAACATGTTCCAAAGAGTTTGCAAGTGTGGAAATTTCCACAGGGTGTGCAGGAGAATTTTGTCTTCCATATTGGACTTCTTGAACTTTTTGATAGATCTGGCCTTGAACTTACTTGTTTAATTACTAAAGAGAATGTGAGGTGAATGTTAAGTTACAAGGAAGATATTTCAAAATTGGTACGGTCTATCACAGAAGATTGTGCATTTCCACAATATAGGAACAATTTCAACAATATATTTGTTGATACTGATATTAAATTCATTTCTGTTAAAAGGAAGAAGGTTAAGAAATTATAAAGAGATGATAATGACTAAAAGAACAAGACAGTATATTCAAAGATTTCTGGTAAAGGTCCTGTTCCTATTTCTTATGATGGGTACCGTATATCAACAAATGACTGCAGCAATGAACAGGCTGGTGAACAAGATGAAGTCTAACATGAATTCCCTTTAGACTTCTAGGCTCAGAGGCATTTGGAGAGGATTGCTAACAAGCAACAGGCAAGACAAGACAATTGTATTTCAGCCAGAAGGAGGGAACTATTGGAAGAAGAAGTACAACAATGTTGATTACAGGAGATGTTAAGTGACAATCATTTAACAGGAATTGATCCGGTTATGGGTAATCAAGGTACTGTTTCCATTATTAATTTTGATAATTTTATAATTTATACTTTTTCAAATTTACACATTAATTCTGACCACCACAAGTTGTTTCTTAAGGGGTTTGCTTTTATTCCGTCTGGACACACTAACACTGAACTGTGTTAGATCTTAAGCTGTTGACAAGGAAATTTAACTTGCGACTATTATGTGGTGGAGCACTGAACAACAATATTCCATCAAATGACTTCAGGCGGAGTAGTTTAGCAAATGTTCCCTTACACCCTATGAATTACGTGTATGAAAGAACTTACGAAAAGGAAATATAAGAACTAATGAATAACAAAAATAGTCGTAGATACTTTAACCTCACTAAACAAGATGGGTAAACTTCGGATAAAATTACATCTGACAACAGTACTCCATGCATGAAACTTAATTAGGGAGGGGGTTTGGTCATCAAGGATACCACAGATTATATTAGCAGAATGAATTCTCGTCGTGCAGATGATTTGGTATACCAGGATGCATCAATCAATGATACCAATATCGCTCATAGGGCGATCTTTATTCAGTTTGATGAATGGCTTTTATTTGACATTTCTTTACCTATACATGATTTCTTGAAGGTACAATGGCCTACCATTAAAAAGATTTTTGGTATCCCAAAGATGCATTCATCAGTAGATGATCCCCCTCTACATCCAATTGTTGCTGCTAAGGGTTCTGTGACTGAACCATTAGCTAAGTATGTTGATCAACATTTAAAGTTGTTGTTTCCCAACTTCCCACACATTCAAGATTCATGAGACTTGCTTGATAAAGTATGAAATATTTCAGTTAAGGAGATTCAGTTTTTTGCCACCCTAGACATCAAGAGTTTATATACCGTGATTCCCCATAAACAGGGGCTTCACTGTTTTGCTAAAGTAATTAGAAGGTATGGGTCTTTGTCCAATACCGAAGCCATGCTCATCCAGGAGTTTATGGAGATTGTTCTTAGTAATAACTTATTTTTCTTTGACGGGGAATATTATAAGCAACTAAAAGGAGTTGTTATGGGGGCTGCATGTGCCCCCATTTTTGCGAATGCCATCCTACTACGGTGGGAAGTTGAAAAAGTTTTTAAGTTGAATTCATTTCAGCATTGAGTAGCCTACTATCATTTTGTGGATGACATGCTTGTGTTTTGGTCGGGAAGTAAGGAAGAATTTGATGGATTTTTTTTTTTTACAGAATTGCAAGCATCTACATCCTTTTTGGAATTTACTTATTACATTAATGGAGAATGTATTAGTTATTTGGAAATACAGATTTCCGTGGGGAACCAAGATTCTTTTAATACTAATATTTATCGGAAACTAACCTTTCATAATAGCTTTTTGCATTTTAAATGTAATCACCCCGTTCATCAGAAAGGGGTGTGGTAAAAGGCCAATTTATCCGGGTTTCCCGTCTGACTTCAGATGACAATGTTTGTATACAGAACTTTAATATTCCTAAGAACATGTTCCTTGAGAAACATCACCATTGCTCCTGATCTGATTTGCTTTGTCAGGAAGTCTTACATGAAAGAAATGGCAAATATGCTCCTACAATAAAAAAAATGGGATGAATTAATTCAAGGAAAGTACCCTGAATGAGATTATTAATGACTATTGTATTGATTTAAGCAAACTAGAATTTGGTCCAGAAGTAGTATTTACACCACTGGTGCAGGAATTTCGGGTTCTTGCCCCCTTCTTGGAGCATATACAGTCTTCTTTTTCTACATCCCATAACATAGTATTTCATTACTCCTTTGATGCTTCTGGTGTTTGTAATATTGTATCAAAAAGCTTGTTTACTTTAAAATGTGATGAGAGTTTAAAAGCATTTTTTTAAGGCTCCACCTACTTTTATTTTTAAGAACAGACCTAACTTTCAAAAACATGTTACAGAGACCAAAGAGAGGTTATTATAATGGTTCTATTTTAACCTATAGAGATGTGGCCACTGTTGACAATGTTCTTTTATCAACACTGATCTTGACAATGAAATTTTGGAAACGATCTGCAAGTGGATGGTCAAAGGGTGACATAATTGTTTGTCCCACAAAGTGGTGTACATGCCTAGATGCACCACATCTTCAGCTTTCTACATTAAAAAAAATAACAGTGCTTTCAACTGCAGGATTTATCAGCATGTTTACTGTATTTTAAGAAAAGATGACAAGAGTGCATTAGCTGGACATGCTTTGCTTTGTCATAACTTTTCTAAGTTCAAGTTTTTCATATTAGATAGGATCGAAATCTCAGCCTTTTCAGGGGATTGGCGTAATTCTCTTTTACACTGGGAGATGCTCTGGCAATTGCACTTAGATGCCAGTAACTTTCCTGGTTTAAATGAAGCAATTTTGACCACAAGTGAATTAAACCAAAAAGCATCCAGACTTTAATTCTGGTTTAAAGTTATTTATTGTGTGCAGTTGACAACAAGGCATTTTTTTCATTTTGAATGCTGAGAAGCTGAATTTTCATTTACAAGGCTTTTTGGACACCAATTTGATTGGTGAATTTTTTATTTCTAAGGTTGTCATTGGTCAGCTATTTGATTGATTACCCATTTCTTAAAGATTTAAATATCCTTAGTGATTGGTTTATATTCTTGAGTTATTGATTTGTAAATAATAGGGGGTAATCAGTATTTAATTGGTGTGTTTTGAATGTTTCATTCATGGTTCTGATGATGTCTAATGACAAAAGTGCTGAACTGTGATTGATTCTGTTTGGTATATTAAACTTCAGTATTGAATACTACCTGGTCATTGGATTTTTATTTTAGTGATTTTTATGTTCCAGTGCTGGTTTCTGCTGCTTGATTTTGTGCACTTAGTAAGACCTGTTATACCCTCCTGAGACAGCCACACTCTGCAGCAATGTCATATGATACAGTGCACCCCCCCCCATTCTGATGTAGCATTGTGTATCGTAGTCCACTATGTGCTTTGTGCACTCATATACCAAAGCTGACAAGCTTCTGTGCGCTGTTCTTCATTACTATAATCCATGTCTATAAACTGTGAAATCGAGCACACAAACTCATCACCATAGCAGGTATAAGCAAGCAAAATCTGAGGGTAGTGCTACTCAATGGTAGAAGTCTAAACCTCAAAATGCAATCACTCGAGGCACTCCTTAAAATGGAGAACGACATCTGTGCAGTGATGGAGACCTGGTTCAAGGCTCCAGAGAGCACCCCTGCATTACCAGGCTATAACTCATACCACACCTTTTGGCCACCTAACCTGGACCAAAACACTAAAGGAGGAGGCATGTCCATATTCATTAAGGATATCCACACCTCCAGGCTAGTTGCTCAACATAATGCATCCGAAATTGTCCAAGTGCAATTAACACTGGGCAAGACTGGAACCCAGGTAGTAGCTTGTTACAGATCCCCCACCATGCCCCAGGATGCCCACTCCATGTTTCTTGATATTCTGGATAATATTAAGGTATAGCCCAATACACTAATAATTGGTGATTTCAACTACCCCACCATCAACTGGGAAAACTACTCATGTACTAATTCATTTGCTTTCTGGAATTCATAAATTCCAACACCCTGGATCAGCTTGTCCATACCCCCACCAGGAGCAGCAATATCCTGGACCTGGTCATTACCAATATGGGCAACTGATGTACCATGCCAAAGGTCAACTCCTCGCTGGTCAGACCCGACCACAAGCTAATCACCCAAGACATCAATATCCCGCCTCCCACACCCCATTAAGGACCCACCATAAAAAAATGTCTCCAAAGCCAACTTCATGCTTCTTAAGACAGAAGTGACAAGCTAAATGACACCCTTACAGACAGAAAATAGAGGTACGACTGCTGAATCCTATACAAATGCACTGTATAAGCACATAAACGAGTGCATGGATCGTACCATCCCCAACAGAACCAAGATGCTATCCTCCAAAAAAGGAAGCCAATCTGGTGGTCCCTTGCCATAAACAAACTCTTACAACAGAAGGAAGAAGCTGTTGCAAAAAAAGAGTAAAATCCCCTGATTGCAGTAACTCCCTGGTCAGCCTTAGTAAGAAGCTGAGATCCTTCATAAAATCCTCCAAAGCTAGTTACGAAAATAAAATTGCCACTGATTCTAAAGACAACCACAAAGCATTCTACAACTAAGTCAAGAATCTCAATGGCGACATTCGGATTTGCTGTGAGCTACAGCACAATGGCACTAGATATATAGAACTGATATTGCCAACATCCTGGCAGATAGGTTCAGTGCAAACTTCACCCCCAAAGGGCCCATCACTATACTGGAAGAATGCAAACCCCCTGTAATCATGGCTGCACAAGTAAAGATTGCACTCTCCAAAGCCAAGAACACAGCATCCATGGGACCAGACAACATCCCAGGCTGCATACTGCACAAACTACAGAACGAACTGGAACCCCACCTAAGTGGGTCTATATCAGTTCAACAAAACAGCACATCATCGAATACAACAACCTCGAACTTCCAACCACGAAATCTAAAAACATCAAAAGCTCAGAACAGCAATTTTTTTTTCCCTGGGAAAAAATTCACTTTTCTGAGAAACACACACACAACACAAGCACACCAAAAAAACAGCAATCCACACACATACACTTAAAATCCTACATCTAACCCTACACTAAACTGTACATATAGTACTATCTATCCACTATCCTTAACCCAAACCCTAAGGTCAGTCACTATCTCACACTCACTTTCACCTGCGCCCTAACCCTAACTTACATACCCCGTCCTAACCCTAAAGTCTATCACTATCGCACACTCACATCACCCGCGCCCTAACCTTAACTCACATACCCCGCCCTAACCCTAACATCCACAAAGTCGCACACTTACCTGAACCCAACCCATAACTTTCCACCACAGTGCTGAAAATAGCGAAGCCACAGAAACAGACAACCAAATTCTTTCCCTAGGAAAAAATTTGGTTATCTGCAGCTTTGCTATTTTCAGAGTTTGTTGTTTTCAGGTCGATATTAGAACACTCAAAGTATTAACACTTCGATGAGCTAATATAGACCCCACCTAAGTACCATGTTCAATCATAGCCCTACTTCAGGCTTTGTGCCTACTGAATGGCACACAGCGATGGTTATCCCATTCCACAAATGGGGCGCCACCACAAACCATGGGAACTACTGCCCCATTAGCCTGACGAGCTGGGTCTGCAAGTTGATGGAACGTATCATCTTGGAGCTTATAAACAAGGACATAGGTAACCTCCAAATTCTGGACCACTCAGTTTGGGTTTGTAACAGGTAGGTTGTGTCTCCTAAACCTGACTGACTTCTTTGAAGCAGTCACCAGAGCTGTGGACGAGGGTAAGTGGTGCACACAGCCTATCTTGACCTTGCCAAGGCTTTCAACACCATCCCCCACTCTGGAATTATAGATAAACTCAATAGATTAAGCATAAATCCCTATATCACAAGATGGGTGTCCAACTTGCTCACTGACAGAACCCAAAAAGTGAAAGTAGCCAACTCAAATCCAACTTTAGACCAGTAACAAGTGGAGTATCACAGGGCTCGGTCCTGGGTCGTCTCCTGTTTGGCATCTACTTCTCAGAAGTCCAGGCTAATACAGCAGGTCTTTGGCTAATGAAGTTCGCAGATGACTGCAAACTAGGTGCTGTAATAGAATCACCTAATGATGTGGACATTCTACAAAGGGGCCTCAATGAGACTGATGCTTGGTGTCAAAGTCATGGCCTCAAGCTCAATACCAAGAAGTGCACTGTCATCCCCTTTGGGAAAAACACTATACCCATGAACTACCACATAGGCGGTAGCCTACTAAGCACCAAAAGTGTGATAAGAGACCTTGGGATACAGGTGGACAGTAGTCTCTCCTTTGATAATCACATTACCACAGTTGTCAGGAAATCCTTCTAAGTGGCACACCTCATCACAAAGGGGTTCACCTCCAGAAAAAAAGAGGTCACTATTCCTCTCTACTCATCCCTCATCAGACCCATTATAGAGTACAACACCCCGTTTGACATGTACCTCTCAAGACATCTACAAGCTAGAAAGGCCACAGAAATACCTCACTAAGAGGATTACTGGTCTCAATCAGATGCCATATGCAGACCATCTCAAAAAACTCCAGCTCTACTCCATCGCTTATCGCCTACTCAGAGGCGACCTCTGCCTAACATACAAAGCTAACCTAGATCTGTTGGACATGCTACACTTAAAAAAAAAACAATCCCTCTGAGCCACATGGTCCAGGGACCTAAACCTTGCCACCACAATAAACAGAACATGTTAGAGGGATAGATTCCTGACCCAGAGACTTCCCATGCTCTGGAACAGACTACCCATTCATGTCAAGCAAAGCTCTTCATTAGCCCTCTTTAAGAAAAATCTCGGCAACTGGATGGGAAATAGGAAATTCACCCTAGGGACCACTTCTGTGGCTCTGCTAGACAGGGGCGCAGGAAAATAACTTTCTTGGGTGGCGAAAGCCAGGGAACTTTTTTAGCTAAGCTTATACAGGCCTCAGGGCTGATAGCCTAGTACCTACCTATGAACCTATGAATCTAAACATAGTGTGTAGATTGCATTTACACAACTGTGCATTATGTTGCTGATCATCCTGGCCTATTTCCAAAAACATCACAAATAAGTTCAGTTTAATGTATGGTACAAAAGTTGCTTTAATATACACAGGAGTGTTCACTGCAGTTTTGAATGCTGCTGTTACATTTTATTTTATTTTTCTTCTTCTTATCATGTCCTGTTTTTACATTATATGTCAACTTTGATAAAATTGGTTATTTAAAAAAACGTGAGAAACAGAATTTACCTTATCAAGTGTTTTGGATATGTGCAGAGCAAATGAAATTACTAAAACACAAATAAATAAATGAGAAAAACAATTCAAGTATGATAAAATGTGATAAAAATAAGCAATCAAAATGAGAAATATGCACAGTGTCTTAAAGTTATGGATTTGAAAAATACAAACATGCTACAATTCAAAATGGAGTTCAGACAAATATTTATGCAATTTTAACTGATGGTTAACACAGCAAGTGTTAAACAAGCATGACAGGAAATACACCACAAGTCATTTTGCTACAATATATATTAAAGTAAACACAAGTGCATTCAATTGAATCTGCAATTACTAAACTGAAATATGAAGATCAACAGTACCCACAAACTGTATGGTGAAGCCTGGAAATGTATCAGAAATAGACAAGAACGCAGGTTAGACAGTAAGACATGCTAAGAATTGACAGAATGCCGAATTTAAACTAGACAAGTATTTTGTCTGATAATACCTTTAAAGCCTTGAGTCTACTAGGTAATTTAAGTTTACCTGATCAAGTACTGTTCAGTTTGAAATCTTATGCCTTAATAAACATGCTCATCTTCATTCAGTCAAGTATGTTTGCTAAGCTGATTTATTTATAAGCTTAGGAAGTCTACCAGAAGAATATTCAAATAAAATATGATGCTATGCAAGTAATATGTGCTGCCACAAATGTACAAGCAGCTTTCAGAGTAAAATAAAACAGAAACAGAAACAGAAATCACAAAAACAGCTATTATGAAACAAATACAGCCAAAAGAAAGGATTAATAGCATGGCCAGTGCTGTTTTATTCTATTTTATTTTATTTCATTTGTTAACCTGGATAGAACACTGCTCTACAGGGACTTTTTCAGACTCAGTCCAGGAATACTGTTTGGTTAAGTCACTTACTCAGAGTCACACAGTATGCAAACAGATGCCACAAGATTCAAACCCTAGGACAGCAAGAGGCAGTTCATTAACAGCTCACAGTCTTAATCCTATGCACTATCAGACATATCTGAAGTGGAAGCCATGAAGAAAGACAAGATTTGTACTTGTACTGACCCACAGCATCTGAATAAAGTGACAAAAACATAACAATACTCATTGATTACAGTTGAAAAAAATGGTTTCAATAATTTCTAACATTAGCAAGATTTCTCTCAGGACTAAAAAGCAAACCAGGGTTTCTGCCAGATAAAGTCAGACATATTAAGTTCCCCACCCTCTTTTGCCTTCCATAGCTATGCTTCTAGTCTGCTGACTTCCACTTGTCATTCCATCAGCAATAGAAGCATTCTAAACAGCTGGCACAAAAGTAATTGAAGACTTCAATGGTAATGTAGACATAACTAATGGTATTACTGTGCCATCATACACAACAACATCATGAAAAACAATTAATGCATCTGATGAATAGATTGAGTACTTAATGTCTCCAGTGATGCACTGGGATAAAGCCCTAATCATGTCCCAGTTGATCTAAGTTTGATTAGCAGCTCAGGTGACTGTTGGAGCAGCAGGGAGGAGCAGGTGTGCATGTCCTGAGGAGGGCAATTGTTGATGATGGTCCCTTAGAGGAGGTGTGGTCCAACCAGGAGAAATGTCCTCGACTGAACCAACAAATGTGGAACACGGGTCAGAGATGAGGTAGGGAATTTAAAGAAAAAAAACAGTAAGAAAGAGGAGATGGCTAAAACACCAGGATGCCCTTAGAATCCATGACCACCCCAGTGGAATTGGAAGTAAGTCCATGGAGTGGGAAATGAGCTGTTAGATCTGGTGTGGATGTTGGGCACTGGGAGCCAGGCTGGGAAATAATGATGTCCCAAAAGGGACCAAAAAAGATTACTCAATTTGAGATAAGAGTAAATGCAAAATAAGAGTCACAAATCTCAAATGCATAGGTTATACTTTTACATCACAGGAGATGAAGCCTCATACAGGAATTAATATGCAAACATCAAAGACAGAAGACAACAGGCAATACAGAGGTCCCCAAAAATGACATAACAACTTGAAAATTTTGCCCAAAAAATATCTAAGATAACTATGTCTCTAAGAAAGCTCCTATAGTAATATGTAACTTGTGACTGGAGAAAAGTAAACAGTCTGAAATGCTTAAGAAACTACTGACAGGTGTGTGGATCATTCAGATACCTTAATGTAAATAAATCTGTAATGTTGCAAGTAGATCTCAGAAAGATATGGGAGCAGATATGGGAGCAGATCGCTCAAGCAAGAGACTGGAACAGACGATTTTAAGTCAAAAGCATTAACAGATAAGATGGCATAAAACAGAGAAGATGTGCTCAAAAAAGGAACCATTACCAGTGTACGAATAAGACATTCCATGACAATGTCTGTGGTAAAGAAATTCAGTTAGAAACAACTACGAATCTTGCAATCACAAAGTCTTTGTACAAAGCAACACCTACATTGCAGAGGATATTCCTTAAATAAAAATATGATCTGAGTCAACACAAACTAGATAAGAAAGTACATACAACATATATTTTAAACAGAGAATAATAGTAAAAACAGTAGCATAAATAAATTTTACAGGGCGAATAAAATCATCTTTGGGTAATACTGTAGTCATCAAGATTAGAAGAAAAACTAAACATTCCAGAGATGTACTGAACATGTCAAAAGGGAAAGAAATTCAGTCTTATTTTCTTTCAAGGAAGAGATAAATTGTGTCCAAGGCTTCACGTTCAAAGCAAAATAAAAAGTGAATAAACTGCTCAACCCAAAAGAGACTGTTCGTCACAAAAGGAAGAATGATGAATGAATAACACGTCCAGTCTCACCACAGAAATGGAGCAACAAAGGCAAATCCAAATGTGCAATAAAAACTTTAATAGCAGATAAAATGATAAGCGCTTTCGCGTATAAAATATACGCTTCTTCAGATCATAAAATCAAATGAAACTGACCAGGTTTATATACAATAACAGCAGTTTCCAATTAAATTCATCAATTAATTAAGTGGTGCATAATCAGTTCATTATTCAATTACTGCTGCAAGTTCCTTCTCCAAGTAGCAGCACATATACAAATGCATATAAAAACATCTCCAAAAACAATGGAGAAAAAATGCAGAATATCTGACATTATTCTCAACTTTACAGAAGAATATATATTCAAACTTATACGTATATTAAGTATTGCTATCATAGTGGTAGACTACATATCTAAATAAATAAATAAATGAAACTATATACATTCAACGTATTTCATCATGTATCAAAAGAACATGTCTTGACACAAATATGCTTGTGTCAGATATTGAATATTAGAACATGTTTAAATAGTAAAATGTTGCTATTAGCATGTGATATATCAAGATAAATTATGCATACAGTATATTTCATCATGTATCAAAAGAACATGTCTTACCACAAATATGCTCACATCAAATATTAAATATTGAAACATGTTTAAATAGCAAAATGTTGCTATTAGCATGTAGTATGTCAAGATAGACTAAAATACATATATAAATATATATATGACACATACAAAACATATAAGAATATATATATATATATATATATATATATATATATATATATATATATACATATACATATAGGCACAAAACAAAACATATGAATGATTATTGTCAAAAACTTGGCATCGCTGATCATTACTATCTGCGAGAAGCTAGAAAAGACCTGAGGGAGACATACACATTTAGTCCTGGTGGATAGTGACCTCTTAATCTAAAAATCCATTCAAGCTCCCTTTGTTCTAAATAATTCATGTAATCTCCCCCTCTATTATTGGAATTGACAATCTGTAGAACTCTGAATACAAAAGTATGGTCACTGTTCTGGGAAATGTGTTTTGCTAATGCATTAAGCTCATTCTTACATCTAATATCATAAAGATGGTTGTTTATTCTTTGTTTAAGCTTCCTTTTCGTTAGTCCTATATAAAACGCAGGACATAGCTGGCAAGTGGCTAAATAAACTAACCCCGAGGTCTCACAAGAAGCATGGAATCTTGGGTTAAAGGAATAATTCAGAACCGGGTGTATAAAGCTCTGTTCAGTTGAAATATATCTACAATAGTTAAATTTTTTACATGGATATGTACCCAATTTCTCTGAGATCCTAGCTCTCAACGGATCATTAATTTCTGGGTTCGTACATAATATCCTTTTCAGACTTTTGTTATTTCTACAAGTGAATCCAGGGGGTAGAGCCAGCCAATTTAGCCATTCTATCATCAATAGTTAATATTCCCCAGTTCCTACTGATAATTCTCCTAATGGCTGTACTGTCATTAGTGTAGGT
This sequence comes from Protopterus annectens, assembly GCF_019279795.1. Classification (NCBI taxonomy): domain Eukaryota; kingdom Metazoa; phylum Chordata; order Ceratodontiformes; family Protopteridae; genus Protopterus; species Protopterus annectens. Next base: position 273,932,556 of record NC_056736.1, on the reverse strand, counting down.
TGTAATGAACCTTATCCTCTCTGATGTATCCTTTTTGCATTTATATTTGTTTACACTAACATAACTCTTATTGGTAGTCATTCTATTTAAAGTTTGATCATCTCCCATAACCTGAGCTCTCACTTGTTTTACCATACTAATATCATAGCCTCTGTTAACAAATATTTTCTCCATCTTATTGGTTTCTATGGAGAGATCTATGTTATCCCTACAAAGCTTCAATAGCCTATTAAATTGACTCTTCACTATTCCTTGAAAAACATGGCGGGGATGCATGCTGTCATAACGCAATATAGCGTTCTTCCAGCATGCCTTCCTATGAAGAGTAGATGTCAATTTGCCTTCTTTAATACTCAGACTTACATCAAGAAAATGTACTGTTTCATATGAAGTCTCGATTGTAAACCTAAGGAAGCTGTTTGTGGTTTCCAAGTAGTTCAAAAACGATCTAAATTCTGGTAAAGTACCATCCCAAACAACTAGGACATCATCCACAAAACGCCTATAGATCAAAACCTTACTAAACCACTTATGTGTGAAGAGAAATTCTCTCTCCCATTGATATACCACCAAATTCCCGTAAGTGTTTGCACAGGGGGTGCCCATAGCCACACCTGATCCTTGTAGATATAGGCATCCCCTGAAAGAAAACACATTGTATGATAATACCAAATCCAGAAGCTGACAAATCAAAATTTCCTTGTTGTAGTCTATATGAGTAAATGTTTGGAGTAACTCTCTTATGGCCTCAATGCCCTTGTCATTAGGGATGGATGTAAATAAATTCTGAACATCCATTGTAATTAAAAGATGTTCCCCTTTACATAATTCTATATCAAGGCTATCAAGAATATCCAAAAGCTGATAGGTATCTTTTAATATTGTAGGTATATCAGTAACAAGAGGTCTCAATAGCTTTTCCAAATAGATGGAAACATTCTCTGTAGCCCATTTGTCACCAGAGACTATGGGCCGTAGAGGGGGGGGGGGGTAAACACCCTTATGCATTTTGGGTAAGCCTTTTATAATCGGAGTCTGGGGATGTTCATTATAAAAATATATAATAAATCTGTAATGTTGCAAGTAGATCTCAGAAAGATATGGGAGCAGATCTCTCAAACAAGAGACTAGAACAGACGATTTTAAGTCAAAAGCATTAACAGATAAGATGGCATAAAACAGAGAAGATGTGCTCAAAAAAGGAACCATTACCAGTGTACGAATAAGACATTCCATGACAATGTCTGTGGTAAAGAAATTCAGTTAGAAACAACTACGAACCTTGCAATCACAAAGTCTTTGTACAAAGCAACACCTACATTGCAGAGGATATTCCTTAAATAAAAATATGATCTGAGTCAACACAAACTAGATAAGAAAGTACATACAACATATATTTTAAACAGAGAATAACAGTAAAAACAGTAGCATAAATAAATTTTACAGGGCGAATAAAATCATATTTGGGTAATACTGTAGTCATCAAGATTAGAAGAAAAACTAAACATTCCAGAGATGTACTGAACATGTCAAAAGGGAAAGAAATTCAGTCTTATTTTCTTTCAAGGAAGAGATCAATTGTGTCCAAGGCTTCACGTTCAAAGCAAAATAAATAAACAGTTCCAAATCAATTGAGAAGACATATGCTTAACAGGCTTCATGAATAATATGTGGGACCAGAAAATTGTAAAGAACAAGGAATGATAGAGCTGACTAAACAAGCAGTACACAGCTTCACCACATTCAACGCAACACAAAGCAGCAATTCAAAGGAAATTTCATGCCATCCATGAATCTACTGATTTGTTTCAGCTTAAAGAAGCAATGTATCTCATCAGTGGACTATTATTCCAATTTCCCTGAAACAATCAAAATGACAAACATGAATTCATGTGTAATTAGTGCACTGATATATATATATATATATATATATATATATATATATATATATATATATATATATATATATATATATTCTTGCGATAAGAGACATATGATACTGTCATATATGACAATGGTCTATAGTATAAGAGGAATTCTATGATGGTTGCATAATACGTAGCAGGTAGAATAGAGTTTTTGTAATATAAAACCTCAGAAATGGTTAAAAAAACAGTAAAAGTTATCAATATGGGTACAATTCAGTTACAGCAATTACATTACCTGGATGTTAAGAATTTTTCAGACACTAACAGAAAATGAACCAGAAAATAGAAGACAAACCTGTGACTGGAATAATCTTGGATTTATTCAACAAAAAGCAGTTCAGGTTTCACTTCTGGTGAAGGAGATGGCTTCCAGTAATTTATGGGAAAAAAAATTCAAATGTACTCAGACGTTTAAGTAAATGAAACTCTGAAGGAATATATAAAGTCAAATGACAAAGGGCTGGGAAAAATAGAAGAAGCTTTAAATAGCTATTCAGATGAGCTGATACAGCTGCAGAAATCAGAGGTTGAAATTACGGAAAGACTAGCTGAATGTGAGGCTTTTCAAGAAGAACTGTCTCAAAAATAGACTTAGAACACAGCAAACAGACAAAAAAAAAGATTTTCTGTTATACCAGTGAAACTGGAAGGAACAGACTATATTAATTTTATAAAACTATAAACAAGCACCTACACTGGTCTTCCAAAGCAGGATTTGCTAATTGAAATGGCACATCATGGATATACTCCAAATCTGGCCATGAGAAACCTACATTAGTAAAGATACAATCAAGCCACTATAAAGAGCTGCTCCTGACAAAACTGGCAGAAAGGGCTAAGTGTTAGAAATTGGGGACACCAGAGTGTTTGTGCAATCAAGTGATGTCAAGAGACAGGTGTATGATTCAAGTTGCTATATCCAGCTGTCTTCAGAATATTTTTTTAGAGGATAAAAGACATTTAAATGAAAAACAGACTAAAAAGGACATAAAACAACTTAGCCTACAAAGAACAAGTCAGCAAGCTAAAGCGGATCTGCTTCTATGTCTTCTGACAATAACAAATCCCAAAAAGAGATGCCGCCACTGAAAATGTTTTTGATCAAAGGAAAATGCTTGAGTGACAGGAAAAATGCCCAGACGTTGATTAGAAGAATCAGGAGTATCTTGAACGTGAACTAATGACCATGATGGGAGTCAGGATTATCAGGAAAATCAGCAACAATGTGAAATTAATAAATAAATGAGAGAACAGCAAGAAAACACCAAAGTAACAATACCATTACATGTAATTTAGGACACAAACTATGGTTCTGCAACAAATGCCTGAAAAAAGCCTAAACGTTTTTGACTGTGCCAAACTTGAGGGTGAACTCTAAAGCATAAACCCTACTTCATGAAATTAAATTTATCTCTTTATACTATAGAAATATATGTGTAAATTTATGCCAGTTGGAGTTTTTCTCTCAGGGCCTCTACTGAAAAGAAGTTTATTGTCAAGTATACCTGTCCTGATAACCAAATGTAGTAAATAAATAATGTTAAGGATGACACTGAAGGGATGGAAGAAATAAATGTGAGTAAAAAATGTTTATACACAATATTTGTATAAAACAATTTATGATGTAAATTACAAGATATATTGTAAAGCAGTACACATTCAGAGGTATTTTAAATGTGAGATGGAGGGAGGTTTTTCAGTGACAAATGAGTATATTTTATTATTTGAAATGTATCTACTCTTTACACTGCAACAATATAAGAAAGACTGGAAAAAAACAAGTAAAGGTAATGTAATGTGGTAATCTTGGCCTTCTGGGGGGTGTAAAGATGTACTGATCATATTATACGTAGAACTGCAATATAATTCCTCTGTTTTTTACACAGGTGGGTATTTAGACTAAAGTCCATAGTTTAAGCTACTGGCAAGCATTTTTAAGCAAATACACCAGATAAACAAGAGAAAATTATGTAAAATATGTACAATGGATGTTATTTCTTGCATTTGCAAAATCATTAGCATTTACTTTTCACCAGCACCTACAATTTAGCTTGAGAAGCAGCAAACAAGTATAAACAATACAATACAAACAATGAGAGGTCAAACAAGTGTGGTCTGCATAAAGTCTACAAGGGCTCTTTCTTACATTTTCAAAGCTATGGGCATTTATGTTTCATTAGCAAATGCTTTTATTTGGAGACAGCGAGTGTACAGGTGCAAACAATTAATCATTAAAGGTATAAACAGGGTGTTCTGAGTGAAAGGTGCAAGCTACAAAATAATTAAATTTTAAATCTTGATAAGAAGTTCACTGAAATTAAATGAAGTTTGAAACTGTGGGAAGGTAACAGTTATACAAGTAGTTGCCTCCACAGAAGCCTTAGTAGTTTAATGAATTAAATATAACAGTGCACGATTTCACTTATATACTTAAAAGTAGCCAGTGGGTGGGCAGCACAGTAGGGTAATTGGTAGCACTGTGGCCTCACAATAAAAAGTTCTACAATTTGGTTCTTGGCTGGGGTGCTTTCTGAGTGGAATCTGCCCGTCTTCTCTCTGTTCATATGAGCTTGCTTTGGCTGATGTGGTTTCCACACACATACTGAAGGCATGTAGTAAGGCAGATGTGGGGGTGGGACCTATTTCCCTTTTCCCCTTTGCCTTGAAAACTCCACAGATAGTGATGACTGTCTGCAGGGTCACTCTAGGAGTCTGATTTGACTTATAAGAGAGCAAATGTCCTACAGACATTGCCAACATACTGGCTGACAGGTTCAGTGCAAACTTCTCCCCCCCCTCCCCCCCAAAAGGAGAGATATCTATACCAAGCGATTGCAGCCCCCCAAACATCTCCAACGCCCAAGTGAGAACTGCTCTCTCCAAAGCAAAAAACACAGCATCCATGGGACCTGATGGTGTCCCCGGCTGTGTGCTCCACGAACTCAACAAGGAATTAAACCCACAGCTAGGACAGCTGTTTAATCATAGTCTTACCTCTGGATACGTGCCAGGAGTGGCGCACTGCAACTGTGGTCCCACTTCACAAAGGCAGTGCCTCCACCGACCCTGGAAATTACCGCCCATTAGCTTGACAAGCCTTATCTGCAAAGCCATGGAGAGGATCATAATGGACCTCATAAATAAAGACATAGGGAATTTGCAGACTTTGGATCCATCCCAGTTTGGCTTTGTCAAAGGCAGATCATGCCTTCTAAACTTGGTTGACTTTTTCAAACAGTCACCAAAGCCATTGATGAGGGAAAGGCAGTCCATACAGCCTACCTCGATCTGGCGAAGGCCTTCGATACAATACCCCACTCGGGTATCATTGAAAACTCATCAGCTTAAATGTTAACCCATACATCACAAGATGGGTTGCAAACTGGCTGAGTGACAGAACCCACAGGGTCAGAGTTGCTGGCGCCATGTCAGACTCAAAGCCTGTCACAAGTGGTGTACCACAGGGCTCAGTCCTGGGCCCACTCTTGTTTGGCATCTACTTTTCCAAGTACAAGCAAACACAGGAGGGTTATGGCTGACAAAGTTTGCAGATGACTGCAAACTGGGCCATAGTAGAAAACACATCTGACACAGATATCCTTCAGAAGGGTCTCACAGAAACGGATAACTGGTGCCAGAGCCATGGCCTAAAGTTAAATGCCAAAAATGCATAGTCATACCCTTCGGGAAAAACAAGGTTACCCCTAGCTACCAAATAGGTGGCAATCCACTGAGCACAGAAGAAGTTATCAGGGACCTGGGGACCCAGGTTGATAGTAGTCTGTCATTCGACACCCATGTAGCTAAAGTAGTTAGGAAGACCTTCTACATTGCCCACCTTATCATGAAGGGATTCTCATCTAGATCAAGGGAGGTCATAGTCTCCCTATACTCATCACTCATCAGACCAATGATTGAGTACAATGCCCCATTCGGAGTGTATCTGACCCGACACTTGCAGCAGCTGGAGAGGCCACAAAAGTTCCTCACCAAAAGGATAAAGGGTCTCAAACATCTGTCCTATGCTGCCCGACTGAAAAAACTCCAGCTCTATTTAGTCGCTTACCGCTTGCTCAGAGGTGACCTTTGCCTAACATACAAGGCCAAGTCAAACCCAGATTTGATGAATATGCTTCACCTCAAAAAATCTAGATCCGTCAGAGCCACAAGGGCGGGAGACTTAAACCTCGACACGGCTATTAATAGGACGTGCTGGAGGGATAGATTCATCACCCAAAGACTCCCTATGCTGTGGAATAAAATCCCGGTATATGTGAGGCAGAGCACCTCGCTGGCCTTGTTCAAGAGAAATCTTGACCAATGGATGGGAGATCGCAGATATACAAAATCACAGAAGGAATGCTGAGAACAAATCACTTTATAACGCAAAGCTTTCGGGGATGACCCCTTTCTCAATACTAAATACATATACATACATAAAGCAACTGCTTTTATACAGGCCTGATAGTCATGTGACTGCAGCCAAAGTCACATGACTTATTCAAATGTGCAATTTAGGAGATTATTTAAAGAAACATACTACAAAAAAGCATTTCTTAAAAAAACATTTCTTAAAAAAGAAAAAAAGAAATTACACACATACATATATATAATCACATTTCCAAACAATATGTCTAACATATATATATGCTTAATTATAAAAATATAAAAATATACATATACAACTATATGTTTAATAAAACTCTAAAAATATTAAAACATAAATGTACACATACATGTACACAACATATACACCTACTAACATCAATGTATAAGCATACTCATGTGCATAGGTTAATAAAAATATTATTTCAACTTGCGTTGTAATCCAGTAAGAATGGGTTTAATGCTGACTGTACTATTAAGGCCAGGATGACTATCGGCTCCCAAACGTACTATCCATTGATATTCTTTAGTTTCAAGAAAATTATTAGTGTCACCACATCTAAGTGAGGGAATCACCAAATCAATAACCCTAAATCTAAATGTATGCCTGTCCCCACAAGTCTCAATATGCTTATATAAGGCATTCTGAGTATACTGCCTCCTGATTTCCGACTTGTGTTCAATAATCCTATCCTTAAGTCTACGTGTAGTCTTACCAATGTAGTATGCAGGACATACAGAGCATGATGCCATGTATACCACATTGGTAGTAGTACAAGTAGCTTTTACAGAAAATGTGTACCTGTGGTGTGTGATCGTGTGCACGTAACTATTAGATTCCACATATCTGATCAAGTCAGAACAACAGGAGCAGTTGTGACATGCATAAGTGCCAAAATTGGGTGTAGAGCAGATAGGTCTATCAAAGGGCAAGTTCAAAGAAGGACGAAAATCTTTATAACATAACATACTTTTAAGGGTTTTCATATTTCTAAAGCTAAAGAATGGCTTATCACCTAACAATTTTGTAAGTTCCGGGGATGCCATTAAAATAGGCCAATATTTGTAAATAGTACGCTTAACAAGAGAAACTTTACTTGCAAAACCAGTCACATATCTAAACCTTTGTACAGTGGAATTTACAACTTTATTTATCACACCATCAGGGTTCGTAAGTTGATAATTCCTGAAGTATGGTGCATATAGTAGATGTCTATTGCTGGATACCTGATCCTTCATCTCATTTAAAATAGATACTACATAGCCACAATCAACAAAATCCTTAAATGTATCATTTAACTGTTCACTAAAGATGATATCATCTGTGTTAAGCCTACTCACTCGAATAAATTGAGACTTAATCCCACCTCGAAAAACATGCGGGGCATGCATGCTGTCCGCATGGACATATCTACCCACATGCGTCTCCTTCTTAAAAACAGAGGTGCCCAATGATCCATCCTTATAAAAAATGTTAACGTCAAGGAAGGAAGCCTCTTTACTAGTAATGGTCGACTTAAACTTCAAAAAGGATGTAGTGTTATTCAAGTGTATAAGATATTCTTCTAAACTATCCCTAGATCCATTCCAAATTAAAAAGCAATCATCAACAAACCGTTGATAAAACACAACACGTGTGTCAAAAAAGTCTTTTCCATCATGCAAATTGTCTAATTCCCACTGATGTAGTACAAGGTTTGCATATGTATGTACCGAGGTGCCCATGGCAACCCCGTTAACCTGCAAATACGGTTGTTGATTAAAGATGAAAACATTGTGGCTAAGTACTAGGTCCAACAATTGACATATGTTTTGAATAGAATCACTTACTAAAGATTTTTCAGTAGTCAGAAACTTCCTAATGGACTCTATGCCATATGAATTAGGAATAACAGTGAACAGCGATACAATATCTAAGGTGACAAATAGAAAATCATTCAGATTACATGGTTCACTGTAATACCACTTTGAAAGTTTGAAGAGAAAATCACCAGTGTCTTTTAAAACATAATTACATTTATCTAATAGAGAAACAATTGTTTCTGAAGGTAAACCGAAACAGGTTCGGTTACCCACCCATTGCCAGAAACAATGGGTCTCATGGGAGGGTCTAACAGACACTTATGTATTTTAGGAAGTCCGTATAGCTGAGGTATAGATGGACAGGGTACAGAAAAAAAGTTAAATAATTCCAAACTAATATTATTATTAAACTGCATGTCATAGATATGTAAATTAACATCAGTAATATGCTTCTTTACATCCAAGAAACTAATTTTTTTAAAAGACAAAGTATCTATTAATAGCTTGTCCATTGATGAATTATAGCAAGCTCATGATCACAATACTTCCACCCTTATCGGCCTGCTTAATAATAATATCACTATTCCTTTTGAGATTCTGCAAGGCAAGATGTTGCTCATAGGTTAAATTATAAGTAAACTTTCTATCACAAACATTAAACTGTTGCCTAAAATCAGCTTCACAGACATTGCAAAAGGCAGTAGTAATAGGTGTATTCACAGGTATGAAAATACTACGTTTTCTAAGAATGTTATTAGAAGCAGTACTAACATTAAACAAAATTTTCAAATTTAAATTTCTCACAAACATTTTCAAGTCGGTGATAATACTAACTAAATCTAAATTAGTCATAGGTATGAAACTCAGTCCTTTTGAAAGAAGAGACACATGAGAATCACTCAAAACAAAAGATGAGAGGTTTAGAACGCCTTTTACTACTTGCGGGCATTCTTGCCCTGTCTCAACGGACTGTCGTACTTGCGTTTCATTGAGGTAGTCTCTTGCTTCGTGGATACTGATTCCCTTTTGTTTAGAGAGTCCTGTACACGTTCCGGTTTCTCTAATTGAAACCGCTAAACAAAAGGGAATCAGTATCCACCGACTTGAAAATGTTTGTGAGAAATTTAATAGATACTTTGTCTTTTAAAAAAATTAGTTTCTTGGATGTAAAGAAGCATATTACTGATGTTAATTTACATATCTATGACATGCAGTTTAATAATAATATTAGTTTGGAATTATTTAACTTTTTTTCTGTACCCTGTCCATCTATACCTCAGCTATACGGACTTCCTAAAATACATAAGTGTCTGTTAGACCCTCCCATGAGACCCATTGTTTCTGGCAATGGGTGGGTAACCGAACCTGTTTCGGTTTACCTTCAGAAACAATTGTTTCCTCTATTAGATAAATGTAATTATGTTTTAAAAGACACTGGTGATTTTCTCTTCAAACTTTCAAAGTGGTATTACAGTGAACCATGTAATCTGAATGATTTTCTATTTGTCACCTTAGATATTGTATCGCTGTTCACTGTTATTCCTAATTCATATGGCATAGAGTCCATTAGGAAGTTTCTGACTACTGAAAAATCTTTAGTAAGTGATTCTATTCAAAACATATGTCAATTGTTGGACCTAGTACTTAGCCACAATGTTTTCATCTTTAATCAACAACCGTATTTGCAGGTTAACGGGGTTGCCATGGGCACCCCCGTGGCCAATACATATGCAAACCTTGTACTACATCAGTGGGAATTAGACAATTTGCATGATGGAAAAGACTTTTTTGACACACGTGTTGTGTTTTATCAACGGTTTGTTGATGATTGCTTTTTAATTTGGAATGGATCTAGGGATAGTTTAGAAGAATATCTTATACACTTGAATAACACTACATCCTTTTTGAAGTTTAAGTCGACCATTACTAGTAAAGAGGCTTCCTTCCTTGACGTTAACATTTTTTATAAGGATGGATCATTGGGCACCTCTGTTTTTAAGAAGGAGACGCATGTGGGTAGATATGTCCATGCGGACAGCATGCATGCCCCGCATGTTTTTCGAGGTGTGATTAAGTCTCAATTTATTCGAGTGAGTAGGCTTAACACAGATGATATCATCTTTAGTGAACAGTTAAATGATACATTTAAGGATTTTGTTGATTGTGGCTATGTAGTATCTATTTTAAATGAGATGAAGGATCAGGTATCTAGCAATAGACATCTACTATATGCCCCATACTTCAGGAATTATCAACTTACGAACCCTGATGGTGTGATAAATAAAGTTGTAAATTCCACTGTACAAAGGTTTAGATATGTGACTGGTTTTGCAAGTAAGGTTTCTCTTGTTTAAGCGTACTATTTACAAATATTGGCCTATTTTAATGGCATCCCCGGAACTTAAAAATTGTTAGGTGATAAGCCATTCTTTAGCTTTAGAAATATGAAAACCCTTAAAAGTATGTTATGTTATAAAGATTTTCGTCCTTCTTTGAACTTGCCCTTTGATAGACCTATTTGCTCTACACCCAATTTTGGCACTTATGCATGTCACAACTGCTCCTGTTGTTCTGACTTGATCAGATATGTGGAATCTAATAGTTACATGCACACGATCACACACCACAGGTACACATTTTCTGTAAAGCTACTTGTACTACTACCAATGTAGTGTACATGGCATCATGTTCTGTATGTCCTGCATACTACATTGGTAAGACTACACGTAGACTTAAAGACAGGATTATTGAACACAAGTCAGAAATCAGGAGGCAGTATACTCAGAATGCCTTATATAAGCATATTGAGACTTGTGGGGACAGGCATGCATTTAAATTTAGGGTTATTGATCTGGTGATTCCATCACTCAGAAGTGGTGATATTAATAATTTTCTTGAAACTAAAGAATATCAATGGATAGTACGTTTGGGAGCCGATAGTCATCCTGGCCTTAATAGTACAGTCAGCATTAAACCCATTCTTACTGGATTACAACGCAAGTTGAAATAATATTTTTATTAACCTATGCACATGAGTATGCTTATACATTGATGTTAGTAGGTGTATATGTTGTGTACATGTATGTGTACATTTATGTTTTAATATTTTTAGAGTTTTATTAAACATATAGTTGTATATGTATATTTTTATATTTTTATAATTAAGCATATATATATGTTAGACATATTGTTTGGAAATGTGATTATATATATGTATGTGTGTAATTTCTTTTTTTCTTTTTTAAGAAATGTTTTTTTAAGAAATGCTTTTTTGTAGTATGTTTCTTTAAATAATCTCCTAAATTGCACATTTAAATAAGTCATGTGACTTTGGCTGCAGTCACATGAGTATCAGGCCTGTATAAAAGCAGTTGCTTTATGTATGTATATGTATTTAGTATTGAGAAAGGGGTCATCCCCGAAAGCTGCGTTATAAAGTGATTTGTTCTCAGCATTCCTTGTGTGATTTTGGATCTTTTTGCAGTTTGTTTTTCTACCAGATCGCAGATATACCCCAGGGATTACCTCAGTGTCACTGCTCGACAGAGGCACAGCAAAATAATGGGTATAGTTCCCCATACTAAAGGGGTGGCGTAAGCCACAAAACTATGGGCTAGGTTTGTAAATGCCCTCGGGCAGATAGCCTAGTATGAACCTATGAACCTATGAACCTAAATGAGTGATCTAGTGCAGTTTTATTTATTGTTAAAAGTTAAAGTCTATTGAAAGTTAGCAAGTTGTTTTTCACATCTGGGAGTTAAAAAAAATAATAAGACAAGGAATCTTTATAACATGGAACATAAGCTCTAACATGAACTTTAGCATGGTTAACCCTAACTTAAGAACAGGTAATGCCAGTGGGTGTAACCACTGCTTTGGGGAAACTGCTACTATTTGGAGGCATGAACTTTCTCCTTGGAAAGTGTAATATGAAATGAAATGGAAAGGGATTGAAAGGGATTAAAACAGTTTTGAAATGTATTCTTTTTTTGTTTGTTTGTTTCTTGGGGGTTTTATTGAAGGGAAATCTCTAGGAAAATGTGACAGATTCATATAGAAAAAGTAGCAGTTGCATACAAGATCAACTTGTCAAACAGTATATACATTTAAGCTGCAAGTTGTAAACATATTTTCAAAAGAACTGTTATGTAAATATGAGAAACTAATAGCATTTTTTATCAGAATGGCTGATTTGTCAATGTTAATAAAGAATGTAAGTGGCCTTGCATGCACAGTAAAACAGCAGAGAGTATTGCGTTATATTAAGAAGCATATGATACAATTACAGTATTACAAGAGATCCACTTGCATGGAAATGCGCATGTGAATTTGACAATGCATTTACATCCCACCTAAGACTACTACTATGAGGCTTAGCAAAAATTTGGGACAAATAATCACCTTTCAGCAGGGAATGTTATTAATGAGTGGGGAAATGGACTGGATTTGCAATAGTGAGGTTGCATCAGGGAGCGCAGAGGGGTAGTTTTCTGAAGATGTATGTGAGAGTGTTTGGTATGGAAGATGTGAATTAGTAACAGTAACTCTAAATTTATATATTCTTCCCAATAATAAAATGGGCTAGTCAGAATAGAAATATATTTCATAGCAGCATATGCATTAATTGAATGCTTTCAGATCCAATATCAGATCATTCAGCAATAAAAAATAAGGTAAATATGTAGGGTAATAATGTAAGAATGAGACACTAGCACTTTCCTCCATATTTGTTAAAAAAAGAGATGAATGTAAGGAATGGTAGAGTGGATAAGATTTGAGATTTATTAGGGAAAACAGAAATTAATTCAGAATGCATAGCTAGTGAGTGTGATAAAATGAAGTTTAAAAAGATGGTAGAAATAAGAGAAAAGGAGATAGTGCAAGGGATTCTGCAGGTTTGGCAGCCCCCACCATTACTCTCACCACACACATATTCACACCATACACACACAGCTCCCTCCCAACATAATCACATTCAAGGACACACTCACTCATAGACACGCACTTAGATTCACAGGTTCATAGGTGTGTACTAGGCTAATGGCCATGGAGTTTTTACAAGCCTAGCCCATAGAAAACCTGGCATTGTACCACCCGACGTTAGTTTCCAGTGCCTCTATCAAGTACAGCCACATGAGTGAACTTTCTATTTCCCATCCACTCATCAGGATTTCTCTTGAAGACGGCCAGTGAGGTGCTCAGCTTGACATGTATGGGAAGTCTATTCCAGAGCATGGGCAGTCTCTGGGTTATGAACTTGTCCATCCAGCATGTTCTGTTGATTGTGGTAATGAGGTTGAGGTCTCTGGAGCATGTGGTGCGGATGGATTGGGATTTCTTTAGATGTAGCATTTCTAACAGAGCTGGGTCAGACATGGCTTTGTAAGTCAAGCAGAGATTGCCTCTTAGTAGACAATATGAGACAGAGAATAGCTGGAGTTTTTTTTGAGTCTGTCCATGTATGACATGTGTTTAAGGCCTAGGATCCTCTTCATGAGGTACTTCTGTAGCCTTTCCAGCTGTTGCATGTGTCTAGTGAGGTACATGCCAAATGGGGCATTACACTTGATGATTGGCCTAATGAGGGAAGAGTAGAGAGAGATGATGACGTCTTCCTTCCTTGATGCAAAACCCCTGGTAATGAAATGTGCCACACAGACGGATGTTCTAACCACAGTGGCAATGTGGTGGTTGAAGGAGAGGTTGCTGTCAACCTGTGTCCTCATATCTCTTATAATGCCTTCATTGTTCAGTGGGCTCCCATAAATGTGGTAATTAGTGGGAACTGAGTTTTTCCCAAAGGGGATGACAATGCATTTTTGGCATTAAGCTTAAAGCCATAGTTTCGACATGGGTCATTAGTCTCAGTGAGGCCTTTCTGTAGGATGCCTACATCACATGAGGAGTTAATGATGGCTCCCAGCTTGCAGTCATCTGCGAATGTGGTCAGCCAGAGTCCCTCCCTGTTGGCCTGGACTTCTGAGAAGTAGATGTCAAACAAGACAGGACTCAGGACCGATTCCTGTGGGACTCCACTCATGACTGGTTGGAAGTCTGACTTGGAGTCTGCTGCTTTTACACTGTGGGTTCTATCTGTGGGCCAATTTGCAACCCACCTAGTGATATAGTGGGTGATGTCTAGTTTGGTGAGTTTATCAATAATTCTTGAGTGAGGAATAGTATCAAAGGCCTTTGGCCACACTGAGATAGGCTATATGAACTGCCTTGCCCTCATCCACAGCTCTGGTGACTGACTCAAAGTAGTCAACCAGGTTGAGCAGACATGATCAACGTTTCACAAAACCAAATTGTTTGCAATCTAGATTTTGAAGATTCCCTATATTCTTGCTAATTAGGTCCAGAGGATGTGCTCCATAGCCATACATATCAGACTCATCAGGCTAATGGGGTGATAATTCCCATGATCTGTAGTCATTCCCCCTTTATGGAGAGGGATGATTGTAGCAGTGCACCATTCGGTAGGGACAAAGCCTGAGGTAAGGCTGTGATTGAACAGGACACACAGATGTGGTGGCAGTTCACTTTGTAGTTCATGTAGAACACATCCAGGGATGTTTTCAGAATGCACGGAAGCTGTATTCTTTGCCTTGGACAATGCAGCTTTAACCTGTGCTGCAGTAATGCTGGGTGCCTGGTATTCCTCCGGTATTGGCGGTAAAGTCGGCACTGAATCTGTCAGCCAGTATGTTGGCAATATCTGTTGGCTCAGTATAGGAGGTACCATTGTGCAGTGACTCAGAGCAAATTTGGGTATTGCCATGGAGATTCTTGATATAACTATAGAGTGCTTTGTGTTTTTTTTTAATATCTGCACCAATTCTGCCTTCATAGCTAGATTTAGATGTTTTGATGAGGGATCTCAACTTTTTGTTGAGATTAATAAGGAGGTTTTTCCACTTTTGGGACTTCACCTTTTTCTGCAACAGTTTCTTCCTTCTGTTGTAAAGTTTACTAATGGCAGGGGACCACCAGATTCGCTTCCTTTTTTTGGAGGAGAGCGCCTTGGTTCTGTTGGGTATGGCTAGTTCCATGCATTTATGTACATGTTTGTACAGTGCATTGGTGTATGATTTGGCAGTCATCCATCTATTTTCCATTGACATGGGTGCCATGAAGATAGCCATCTCTGTTCAGCTTTGGAGAAGTTTTCATGGTGGTTACCTTTGCGTTGGGTGTGGGTGAGATGTGGATTTCTATGGTGATTAGTCTGTTGTCGGATCTAACCAGGGAGGAGTTGACTACTGGTGTAGAGCAATGGTTGCCCATGTTAGTAATAACCAGGTCAAGGATGTTGCTTCCTCTAGTGGGGGTAAAAATGATCTGGTGGCATTGGAATTGATGAATTCCAGGATGCATTGGGCCAGTGTATCGTTGCATGAGAAGTTTTCCCAGTTGATGGAGGGGGTAGTTGAAGTCACCTAGTATGAGAGGGCTGGGTTGGACCCTAATAGTTTCCAGGGTGCTTAGGAACATGGAGTGCGAGTCTTGGGACATGGTTGGGGACCTATAGCAGGCTACAACCTGAATTGCCATCTTAACTACCCCCTCACTAACCCCACCACCATTGTGACCTCTGAGACAGAAATACATTAACAAGTGCAGCCCCTCACATATACAGACACTGACAAACAAACACACACACACACACACACACACACACACACACACACACACACACACACACACACACACACACCCCTCTCAACCCTTCCTTACCTCTAATCTCCTCAGCACTTACCTCTACTGTGATGGATGAACATGTCCTTTTGGCTATATTCAATATCACAACGTGTAGCCATGTTAATCTACATGCCTTCCTGGAGACAGTTCCACGGGCAGACCACATGGCTAATTAGCATATGTCTTAGCTCAATCTGCCTCATTAAAACACAGTACGGTAGTGGAGACAGCCCAGTGTGGTGTTGCACATCTTTGTGCAAAGGCACCATATTAGGGCAGTCTATACAGCAACTGTTGTGAATCCAGCCCTTAATTATCCCAAGATTAGAAGATGACGATGCACAACAATTAGTAGTTAATTAAAGAAGGGATGAAATAAAAACAGTGCTGTATAATTAATTACCAGGGAAGTCTCCATTAACAAATAATATTCCTATGGAAATCAAGAAGTTAGGAGGGAAGAAAATGCTAAAGTCTAGAATTTTTTGTTTAACAATATTTCAAAATTAGTGAGAAAGTATTAGCATTTTCAAAGAAAGTTATTGTGGCTATATTACCCCTTCAAATCCAGCCTCATATTGACTAATTTCAATTTTAAATCATGATTATAAAGTGTTTATATCTCTAATAGTTAAGCAAATGGCAGTTGTGTTATCAAAGTTGATAGATATGGACCAATGTGGTTTCATGGAGGAAAAACAGACATTTGGCAACATTAGTAAAACAATGATGAGCAATGTAACAACAAAAAACAAACAAAAAAAAACCCACCACTAATGTTTCTAGGCCTTCATGCATTGAAATCATTCAATGAAGTCAACTGGAATTTTATGTGTCAGGCAACAATAGCATATGCATTCCCTGATAGAACTGGGTTACTAATGAGAACTTATGAATGATGGGACGAAGAAAGAATTAAGATGAGAGGTTTTCCCTCTGACAACCTGCAGAGGAACCTGGCAGAAATGTCCTTTCTCCCCACTGTTAGTTGCTTTATATTTACAGATGTTTGCAAAAAAAAAAAAAGGGGGTTTCACAAATTCAAGGATCTAGTATGGGACTCAAGAAAAGTTAGCTTTATTTGCATATAATATTATTCTGTAGCTGATGGCATTTTGTACTTCATACATTTAGAAAAGGATATTTCAGTATGTAAAACATTTTGAAAAATTTTCAAGTCTTTGGGGGGGGTATAAAATAAAATAAACCAAAAGCTATATCAGTAATCTGTGCACCCACACATGAACTGATTCTGCAGTACCCATACTTATGGGGACATTAGAAGATGAAATATTTAAGCATATGGATTAAAAAGGATTCTGTTACGGCAGCTTAGAATATGTGGGCAACAACTAACCCAAAAATATACAAACACTGAGACATGATTAGCTTTTGTTTATACACATAGATAGTACAATACAAGGTGCAAAAATGTGTTTAGTCCTTTTAGTCTTATACTCTGGTCAGGTATTTACCAAGCAGAGAAGTTGTGAATTACAATTAAGAAAGAGTTAAAGGGTTTATTTGGGAGGAGAAGAGGGGAAGAAGGTAAGAGTTAAGTGGGATAAACTGATCTCCACATAGAACAAAGTGGTTTATGGTTACCTAATTTGAAAGGTACTTTAGAGCTATGCAGTTAAAGCTCATATACGTAATTCAAGTACAATGTTATAAATTGAATTGAAAAGTTGTGATGGTTAACTGGCAGGATGCCGGGAAGCTTGAGAGATATAGAGAAACTAGACAGGGTTGTGGATGCAAGTTCTTAAGGAAAATAGCAAACAGAATATTATATTCATAAGGTAGTAGAAAGTGTTCTAAAAACTATGCCAGCGTGGGACTGGACAAGTGAATTTTACCAATAGGTATGACCGGAAGTACCGATAGAGAAAAGAGACAAGTGGGGGCTGGAATTTACTGGAGGAAATTAGCAAAATATATTGGAAACAAATAAGTATCGAAACATAACCGGGCGAGATCAAGTAAAGCAGAAGTGTGAACTGAAGGTCACAGACTGCCTTACCTATCAGGGATTGATAACAGGGTACAGGCAACTAGAAAGGGATAGGTGAGAGCTAAGTAAAAGACTCTACTAGAGTTTTTAGTTCAGTCTAGAAAAGTGATAGTGTAGCATATAATATGTTGCATGATAGTTATAATAACCAAGCAAAGAAGGTTAGAAAAGACTGCAAAGGCAGTTTAAAAAGTAAAACGGGAACACATTTGTAATGTTTCTACATAAGCAACTCAGTCCAGAAGATTTATTGCTTTTGCATGAAAGTGCTTATATAGGTATGTCTGTATCTCAAGTAGATAGCAAATGTTCAAGGTGTGATGGCAAAAAGATGGAAACATGTTTTTTGGAAATGTAACATGCTGATACATTTTAAAAAATCCCTACAGAGTAATCTGACAGAAATGTTGGGGGAACTAATGGTTCTCACTAAGTAAATTACTCTTTGAGTAAGGATATAGTATCTGAACAGCATAGACACTAAGACCTTACTAGGTTTACTGTTATTGGCTGTCAAAAAGCAATTACAAGAAAATGGAAATCAGTTTGTATTCCCAACTTAACAGAAGTTCTGGATATTGTGAAGGAGATAAAAGAACTGGAATTGTTATCCTTAGAGAATGGAAAACATATTTCATAGAAATAAATAAAATTTGTGGGAACAATACATGCAAAATAATACTTGTGAGGAGAAATGGTGTTTAAGAAAAGATAGGGACTGAACAATTT
Source organism: Protopterus annectens (assembly GCF_019279795.1). Classification (NCBI taxonomy): domain Eukaryota; kingdom Metazoa; phylum Chordata; order Ceratodontiformes; family Protopteridae; genus Protopterus; species Protopterus annectens. The sequence goes on along the minus strand of NC_056736.1, from coordinate 273,913,995 downwards.
ATGTAATGCCGAAGTAAATGAATATTGCTAAAAACATACCTGTATACTGCGTGATAATTAAAATGGAAAATGTTATTATGGCTTGTTTCCTTTTCTATTAATGTTTGTAAGTCCATGTTACAGCTTTATTTATTAACTCCTTGTTATTTGATGACAGGGTAAGTGATCTGTTTACTGTTTTCAGCCACGACCTGGGCTTGAAGGGCTGAATAGGGGAATTTACAACAATAAAATGACCCATAGCAACTAAAGTACAACATTACAAGTGAATGTCAATTATAGGCAAAATATACAGCAGGCAACTACTAATTTAACACTCTAATTAATGTACTGAAATGCCGTGGGAATTAACCATCATCATGGAAGCAACTACAAGAGAATTCTGCATGGAGATGTTCTTTAAAGGCTCACATAAAGCTTTTAATGGTTTCTTGGTTTTGGATTTCAGTAGGTAGGTGGTTCTAGGCTGCTGGTCCCAGTCTGGAAAAAGTTCTTTGACCCAATGCAATTTTGAATTGTGGGCAAGCAAGAGAGAAACAGTTATATTGTGAACTTATTTCATAAAAAATCTCTCGTATGGAGAGTTTTACTTTCAAGGGCAGTCAAACTGTTTTAAAACTTTGAAAATTGGGGAGCTTAGGAAAAAGGGAGCCCTATTAAGCACTGGAAGTCGGTTAGTGTTTCCAAGTAATTTATAACGATGAAGTAATGGGACTGCTAGAAGGATAAACCTACAAATGCTGTTCTCTGCTGTTTGCATCTTATGGGTACTATGTGCAGAATGTAAGACAAGACAAGGAACATCATACTCTAGGGTAGGTATTAATGCATTTTAGCAATGAAGGAGCAAAACCTTGGGGAGAGAAGATGAGCTATTCTGTAACAAAGTTTTAGTTGAAGAAGGACTTTATTAATTATTGAGTTTGTGTGAGCTGTAAAGGAAAAGACAAGGATCCATAATAAGGCTTAGTATCTCTGTTTGGTAATACTGGGAATTACACATTCACTTCTCATTAATATTAAAA
>NC_056736.1:273753585-273849992 GCF_019279795.1 Protopterus annectens | reverse complement strand
CAAACTTGTTTCTTTTCCCTTCCCCATGTTACTGCATCATATTCCTGGAGATGTCATGTTTGATCTTCATAATACAAACTGGGTATGTTGCACTGAGCTGAAAAAGGCAGCCTATAGGCTCAAATCATAAAATGTAGAGAAAGAGTGCTACACAAGTTCACTGGTTTTTGTACAAGATTAATGTTTCACAAATGGCCAGACCAGTCGTGAATGACATGCAGTTATAAAGGACTGTATTCATTATTAGGAAGTTATGCTATGGTTTGTCTGGACATTAAAGAGTAGTTAAGTCAATGGCAAATAGGGGCAATGGCAGAATTAAGGTACAGGTAAAAAACATCTGTGGTTATTACAAAAGGAATTACAGTACAGGTCCAACATCATACAGCATTGCTATGAAAGAAGCAAAGCTGGCACCATCTTACCTTACTCTGGTTCAGGGTGAAACAGTCCGTAGAAGATACTCACAGAGACAGATCTCTGGTGCAGGTAGCAAAACTCCCATTCCTTGAGTGTTGAGCGAAAATAAATAGAGGGATCCAGCAGTAAATTCCGCACAAGCCAGAAAAAGAAAGGGAATTTTTACTGTTGGACCCCCTATTTATTTGCACAGAACAAAGGGTTTTTAGGTCAGGGGTTGGAGGTGTTAATAAGCAAGTGGTGGCTTGGATTGCAAGACTGTCACTGGATGCCACCACTTGCTTGAATAAATGTATAGAAAATCGGCTTGCTATGGAGAGGTAAGTACACAGTGAATTGCAAGCCGATTTTCTCTAAAAACTGAAATATGAACACTATGTAACTCCGTGCCGATAATTAAGCTAACAAGGTAATTGACAAAGTTCAGTTACTTTTTCAACTTTATTTTCAACAGTGGAGTTAGACTCTGACTGCAAACGTATGTGCGCTGGGAGAAGGCACTTGGGTATAACAGCATACAGTTACTATCGTCTCACAGCGAGCTTGGAGGTAACCACAGAGGCGCCATGAACTGGTAGCCGGGTTAATGAGTTAAACAGATCTTCAGATGAAGTGATACAACTGCAAAAATCAGAGGTCAAAATGAAGAAAAGGCTGTCTGAATATGAGGCTGTTCAAGAAGGGATGTTTCAAAAAATTATAGAATTAGAAGTCAGAGCAAGTAGGGAAAACCTGAAGATTTCTGCTGTACCACAGAAGTTGGAAGGAACAGACCTTTAATAGTAAAGATGCAATCTTACCAGCAAAAGGAGATGATTCTGACAAAACTGTGTCAGTAGAACAAAGTCCTAAAAGTGGAAGTCAGCAGTGTGTTTGTGGAGAATGATTATTCACTGTACACCAGGGAGGAGTAAATTTATTTCACTATTCAGGGTATGTCGAGAAGCAGGTGTGAGATTCAAACTGCTGTACCCAGCTATCTTCAAAATATTATTTCCTGGAGGGGACCAAAATCATTTTTGATGCAGTACATGCTAAGGAGGAAATACAAAAGTTTGTCCAACAAAAAGTGAGCTGTGAAACAAAAGGAGATTCTACTTCTTGTTTGTCTAGTAATAAACACCACATAGAAACTGTGCCAGTGAAACCTCTTCTAATGTTTCAGCGGAAAATGTGTGACTTCAATAGCCGTTTGAATACAGAAAGCCTATACGTATATTTTTTGGCACTTAATCTGTTATCAGTGATAGTTAACAAAACTGTGCTGCATTTACTGATTTGCTTGAGATTGCTTTTCTCAGTGTCTGCATTTTGTTTTAGTTAACAAAACTGTGCTGCATTTATTGATTTGCTCAGTGTCTGCATTTTGTTCTAGTTAACAAAACTGTACTGCATTTATTGATTTGCTTGAGATTGCTTTTTTCAGTGTCTGCATTTTGTTTTCTGTTTTACTGATACTTAAAACTGTAGTGCTTTTATTTATTTGCTTGATATTTCTAGCCACTGTCTAGATTCTGTTCAGCTGTTTTCATAGCGGGGACAGGCCAATAGGTAGTATGTGCTCTAAACTATAACTGCAAGGACGTGTGTGTTTATTAATTTGGTTATGAACATTACAATATTTTTCACATCTTTGTACAAACTCTGTAAGGAGACAGTAACCAATATATATTCTTCTAATGCTGGCTATAACACTTACAACATGATCATAGGATATGAAGTACATGTAGCAGATATAGAAAGCTCTTCTACATTCTTTTTCAGACTATGATCGGTAAAGCATCGTTTCCAAGCTTGCATTACTGCACACACATTTGCTAGCAGGGAGTATGTGTTTGCAGAACAGCTGTAGAGCAATAACACTTTGCTCATTAATTACATTACGACTAATATATTTTTCATGTATTTATGAATAATTCTATTAGGGATCACTGAAAGGAGATGAGTAAGGTCTCATTTTGAGGCTGCCACTAATACTTATAATTTAATCACCAAATAAGTTTAAAATTAATACTTATAATTTAACCACCAAAAAATTTTAAATAATACCACTAAACCCTAGTGGATCTTTTCCCTGCAGTTTTCTCCTGGCCACAGTAAAAGCAACACTGGTTTGTGGACCTTAACAGACACCCTGCAGCTTTGACAATTGGTTTGGGAGCCACCAAATAAAGTTTCAAATAATACCACTGAAGTATGTGTCCTAGTGAATAACTACCACATGATAAGCTAGTATTTTTAAGTAATATTAGTGTCTATAACAGGTAAATACAGTGTTTTTTCGCTAGTCGCTATGAAAAGCAGATGCCAGCAGCCCCAAATCTTTCTCTTTGGCTACCCTCACTCCTCATACTGTTTCTGTGCTTAGTCTCTTTTTCCTTACTTTACTCTTCCCAGAATCATTTCTATTCTCACTCATAACCGCCTTTGCTAGCATTTCTGCCCTGTTTTACTGTAGTCTTTTACATATTGCCATTGTTAATGTTTTTTTGCCCTGCTTTTTGCTGCTAGTAATACCTCTCTCTCACTCTAAAGCCTCACTGTTTACCTTATTTCAGATATATAGCACTGGCTTTCCTTCAAGTATATCTACCTGTGCAGCTTTAGGCCAGTGTTCTCTTGTAAGCATTTTTTGCTCATATTTTTAGTGCTATTCTTTTAGTAACTTTACATTCTTGTCTCTCAAACTAGTTCACTTTCTTTCCATTTTTTTTTTTTGATTGTTTCTCTGACCTTTTCTCAACCTGGGTGCTAGCCCTGCTCAGTATTTGCCTTTACCCCTCCCCCTCACTTCACTTCCTGTTCCAAGTTTTCACAGGTGCTCGACAACAGCAGGCGCCATTTTTAAACTTTCTTTTCCCCTTCATGCTGTTGAGCTTCTTCTCTTCTGCGAGTATCTATGCACTGTGTAAGTCTAAATACTGCTTTTTGGCATTAAACTGTTTTAGCGATGTCCTTCTGTTGCCTTATCTGTTTTTAGTCAAAGTGTCTGGTGATTATACTGTGATGAATATTGCTTGTATGTGTTGTCGCTGGTGTAAAAATTTTTCCTGCAATGTTTTTGTTTTATTTTTTTATTGATTTTTCTATAACAATCATTTGAACAACAAATTGTGATAAAACTTTGTACAAATTTTACAAAGGCCTCAAACGGGAACAATATTCATTAATTCATACTTTCAATATGACTAATTAGATGGAGACATATCCGAATTCAATGACTGAATAAGAGATAGAAATTTTGTCCAAGGGTTGTTAGTCCATTTTCTTGGGTATATTCCTGATTCTTTGACTTTTATTTCCATTGACGCTACTTCAACCAAAAGGGTCATGAAGTCTTGTAAGGTTGGAATGAAGGATTACTTCCATCTTCTTGTAATACATTTTTTGGCTACTGCTAGAATTGTCCAAAGAAGATATTTATTTTTGTTATTCAATACAATAGATTCACTTACATTCAGAAGATTTAAAGGTTTTGATAATATAAAGGAATCAGTAAAGATGACTTGGAGAAAATTTTCAATATCATTCCAAAATTTCTTAATGTGAGAACAATCATAAAAGGTGTGAGACCAATTGGCCTTACATTCTAGAGAGCATCTCCAACATATCACCTGTTCAGAGGAGTTAAATTTATCAATTTTACTAGGAGTGTAAAAACCTCTATGCAAAAATTTCCAGGAGAAAATCTTCCATATTTGTAAATTAGAGGTTAATTTAAGAGAGTGTAACTTTGGGAATATTTAAAGTCTATTTAATTGTCGCAAGGAGCTCCAGCACCTTACGATCACAATTAGCTTAGCTGTTGAATTTTATTCATCACATTTCTTGCTGTTTTACAAAAGAAAAAGGAATATTTGAATATTTATTTTCCTTGTCGCAAGGAGCACCTTAAGATCACTTTTAGATATAGCTGTTGTATTTTTCACTACAATTCTTGGTGTTGTACTAAAGAAAACGGAAGAATTATTGCCTGCAAAACTGCACAAATTGTTCTTGTCCTCAGTATCCTGAATTTCTGTTTTACTGGCTTTGTGAATTTCTGCTTAGTGAATTTCTACACTGTGCTGTTAACTGTTGTTTTTTCTGCATTACTTAGTACATAATTGTAAACGTTGCTGTGTTCTTAGCTAGCTATGTGTGTAAGACACTCATACAGTGGAAAGTAGTGCCTGTAAACTGTCTTTCCCTACCTGTATTACTACTTTTTTGTTTTTTCTCTTTCTACCCATGGTGTTTTTTCTGTGTTTATTCTCCTTTTCCTTACTTTACTCTTCCCTGAATCATTTCTACCCATCTTCTCCTACTGCCTCTCTCCATCCTCAATCTCTTACACTGAACTCAACCATATCTAAACACCTAGCCATATACTCTCTAAATATTCAAAGCCTAACAAATAAAATCACTAAATTCCATGTGTGGATAAGCCCATACAACCCCTCACATCCTTTGCTTATCAGAAACTTGGCTTAAGCCAAATATCTCTAACATAACTGCCTTTGCTAGCATTTCTGCCTTGTTTTACTGTCTGTAGTCTCTTACATATTGCCAATGTTAATGGAGGTTTTTTTTGTCGTGCTTTTTGCTGCTAGTAATACCTCTCTCTCCCTCTAAAGCCTCACTGTTTAGCTTATTTCAGCCATGCAGCACTGGCTTTCCTTCAAGTATATCTACCTGTGCAGCTTTAGGCCAGTGTTCTCTTTGTAAGCATTTTCTGCTCATATTTTTAGTGACTATTCTTTTAGTAACTTTACATTCTTGTCTCTCAAACAAGTTCACTTTCTTTTTTTTTTTTGATTGTTTGCCTGACTTTTTCTCGACCTGTGTGCTAGCCCTGCTCCATTCACCCTCGCTGCGCTTGCGCTCACTCCGCTCATCTACCCTACACCCATTCCTACCCACCCATTACAATTTTCTTTATACAATCCATTCCCTCCCCTTCCTCCCCCACTATCCACTGGCAGACAACTTCCTGCCAAACCTTGAATTACATCACTTCCTGTACCCCCTTTCCTCATTTCCTCATCTTCTTGACTAACAACTTCCTACCCACTTTTATACTTTCATTTCCATCCCTAAACTCCTTCAATGCCCATCCTCTAATCCCCATACCCTCTTTCAACAATGCAATACTTTATCATCACCTCACTCCTCTTTTTCCCAACTACTCTAACCTCATATCACTTTCACCTTCCTTCTCCACTCTCCTACCTCCTATACCTTTGATATTCATTCTACACCAACCGGCTATGATATCTCCCCAGCCCTATTTAATCTCCCTAACCAATGTCTTTGTAAGCTATCTAGACTGCAAATACTCCCTCCTACCTATAAATCTAAACCCAAACTATACAAACTACATTTATGTTCCATCCTACTCTCTCTACCCACTAATAACTTCCTTATTTCTGGTGACATCCACCCTAACCCAGGCCCCTCTCCCTCTTCTCCTAAGCACCAACCTCCATTATCCTCTACCTACCCATCTTCTCCTACTGCCTCTCTCCATCCTCAATCTCTTACACTGAACTCAACCATATCTAAACACCTAGTCATATACTCTCTAAATATTTAAAGCCTAAGAAATAAAATCACTAAATTCCATGCGTGGATAGCCCATACAACCCCTCACATCCTTTGCTTATCAGAAACTTGGCTTAAGCCACATATCTCTAACAATGAAATTCTCCAACCAGGTAATAATATCTACTGCTCAGATAGATTCCCAAAAAAGGTGGTGGTGTAGCCATCCTTCACTCTAACAGCCTCAACCTCTCCCCCTTCCCTGCACCCATCCCTGACTTTCACCCAGCTGAACTCATCATCGTAAACTGCCACTTACACCTGCCTCCATCTATATCATTCCTGGGAACAACCTGCCCACCCTAGAGAAAATCCTATCCTGGTTCTCCCATAATATAACCTATGAAACCCTCATCTTGGGACATGTCAACCTAGACTGGTCCAAAGTCAAAAATGACTGCCCTCAAATTAGCATAAATCTGCATGGTTACCATCAACTAACTTCACCAACTTGACTCCACAAAATACTCACCAACTCCCCAAACCTTTATCACAATCCTACTACTCTACCAGACCAACTTAGTGACCACCTACCAACCTCTGTCCTTAGATACACCTCCCAACCTGCCAAATCTAGCCTCTATAAAGACCATCACAAACTTTCACACTTCAATACAACCCAATTCTACTCTATTCTATCTTCCACTGACTGGTCTTTCCTTAAACACGTCTCTCTAATGACGCAGTAAATAGTTTCAATAGCATCTTTCTGATTACCCTAAACTTCCTTGCTCCCTCCTGAAAGATTAGAATAAAATCCAATTATGCTCCCTGGCTTTCCAAAGAAACTAAATCCCTTATGCTCCAAAGAGATAAAGTTTGGAAATCCTGGATCAAATCTAAGGAATTTCCCTCACTTTACAACTATAGACATCTCAGAAATCTTACTAAGAAACAAATCAATGCTGATAAAAAGTCCTTCTTTACCTCTGCCCACCAAAATAACAAATCCAACCCTGGTAAGTTCTGGTCAACCATTAATAAAATTATTTCTCCGGGCTGCCCCTCAAACACCTCCCCCTACCCAAATACAACCACTCTGAAAACAGCTACCCTACTTAATAAACACTTTATTGACACTATCCAAGCACTCTTACCATCCAGTGGTAACACTACTACTCAGCCTACTCCTCTCAACCCATCTAATCCTAATACGTTTTCCTTACAACCTGTTCCTACTTCCTACATCCGATTTCTTCTTCTTAAGCTCAAGCCCTGCTCTCCTAGTGATAATCTACCTCCTACCTTCCTCAAATTGACTGCTGATTTTATAGCTTACCCAGTGTCTATACTAATCAATAGGTGCATTCAGGAATCCACTATACCTACCCTTTGGAAATAATTTTTCACTATACCTCTACACAAAAGGTAGTAACTCCACAGACCCATCTAACTATTGGCTCATAGCTATCCTATCCCTCCCCTCTAAAATTCTCAAAAAATGCATCCACTCACAACTTATAAAACACCTCCTTCACCACAATCTTCTCACACCCACCCAACATGTTTTTTGTCCCAACCATAGTACAACTATTGCCCTCCTATCCTTTACACATACCATTGCTGAGGCCCTGGATAACAACAAACTTATATTTTGTCTCTCCCTAGACCTTTACAAAGTGTTTTACACCATCTCCCATCCCCCACTGCTATCTAAACTTGCAAGTCTCAATCCATCTTCCTCCTCCCTAGCCTGGTTCTTCAGCTACTTATCCTGCAGACAGCAGTCTATTAAATGGCTGTCTAACTCTTCCCCATTCTCACCTGTCCCAACTGGAGTTCCCCATGGCTCCATCCTTGGCACCCTCCTGTTCAATATTTTCACCAATGACCTCCACACATCTTATAAACAATCCTCCCTCATCCAATATGCTGACACATGCTGGGACCGCTCTTTTATTTGGCATCTACTTCTCTGAATTACAGGCAAACACTAAGGGACTCTAGCTAACAAAGTTTGCAGATGACTGCAAACTGGGAGCCATTATTGAATCCCCAAATTATGTGGATATTCTACAAAAAAGCCTTACAGAAACAGATGCTTGGTGCCAGAGCCATGGGCTCAAGCTCAATGCCAAGAAATGTATAGTTATCCCCTTTGGGAAAAAACATGTACCCATGAATTACCACACAGTGGCAGTACACTAAACACCGAAAGTGTGATAAGAGACTTGGGGACACAGGTGGACAGTGGTCTCACTTTCAATAACCACATAGCCACAACAGTCAGGAAATCCTTCTATGTGGCACACCTCATCACAAAGGGCTTTTCATCCAGAAAAAAGGAGGTCATTGTCCCATTGTACTCATCCCTCATTAGACCCATTATAGAGTATAACGGCCCGTTTGCTATGTACCTCACAAGACATCTGCTAAGGCCGCAGAAATACCTCACTAAAAGAATCACAGGCCTAAAGCAGATGCCATATTCTGATCATTTAAGAAACTCCAGCTACACTCTGTGGCATATCGTCTACTCAGAGGTGATCTCTGCTCAACATACAAGGCCATATCAAACCCTGAGCTGTTGGACATGCTCCACTTAAAGAAATCCCAATCCCTCAGAGCCACATACTCCAGGGATCTAAACCTTGTCCTCACAATGAACAAAACATGCTGGAGGGATAGGTTCCTGACCCTGAGGCTCTCCATACTCTGGAATAGACTGCCCATACATGTCAAGCAGAGTGCATCCTTGGCCCCATTCAAAAGGAACCTTGATGATTGGATGGGAGATAGGAAATTCACCTAAGGGATCATGTCAGTTGCCCTGCTAGACAGGGGTCCAGGGAAGTAAATATTGTGGGAAGAAATATCCAGGGAATTGTTATGGCTAGGCTTGTATAGCCCTAGGGTCAATAGCCTAGTACCAACCTATGAATGATTCCACTCTCATCTCCATCTCAGACATATCTGAACACCATGCACTCACTCAACATACCTTTTTATCTACAAAACAGTGGCTAACCATTAACCTACTCATCCTCAACCCTAAAAATACTAAACTATTACTATTTCTCCCCCACTGTCTTTCTCACCACAAATCCTCCTTTTCTATCACTTCCTCTAATAACACAACTATTAATCCTGAAGCTCACACAAAACTCCTTAGAGTCATCATCGATGAACTAAAATTTAATATGCACCTTCTCCAATGTATGAAAAAGACAAACCAGAAACTAGGTTTACTATATCATAACAATTTGCTAACTCCAGATGCTAGACTCTCCCTTGCACAATTTCTTCTTCTCCCCTCCTTCTTTATGCTGCTCCTGTGTTCACCAACATTCAAACTGCAACCTTTAACAAACTCCAATAAACTTACCATAAGATAGCCAGATTCATCACAAACTCTATTTACAATACACATCACTGCCTAGCCCTTTCATCCCTCCACTGGCATGAATTGCCCAATTTATTGTTTCTATCACAACTTCAAATTCTATACTTCATTCTCTACAAACCTTCATCTTGCCCTGCTCTCTCTTCCTTCTTCTTCTCTATCTACATACCTTTTTGTACTCTTTGTACCTCTAATCAGCAACTACTACACACCTACCAACCTAAATAAATAATATATAAACACTCCATTGCCCAAACTTGGAAAAAACTTCCAAGAGACATATGTTCCACCATTCATCCATCCCACTTTAAAGAAAACTGCTTAACACCAAAATCTGTCCATGTCAAACCACAACTTAACTCCTCTCTACCTCTTGGGAACCATGTCTATATCCCCCTCTCAACAATATATTCCCTCTATTAGGGGATATTTCTCTACTTTACACTCATTCTGATAGGCCAAACTCTTGCTGTAAATATGTAAATAAATCTCTACTCTGTAAACTTAGGATAGATATAAAGTACAGTTTTGTACCTACCATAAATGTAGATGTCCGATAGGAATGCATCTGCAGTCCTAACAAATGGGTTGTCCTGTCGTCAGGCAGCCCTTCGGTCGGCCGGATTCCAAAGTCTGGGTCTGGCTTCGGCTGGAGTCGCACTTCACCTGACGTCATAGCTGCAGTTATTCGGGTATAAAGGCATCAGCCGACGCCATTTTCCTCAGTGTTTCTTGCCCCAGATGCCAGGTGCCCTCTTGGATGGCTAAATTTGGATAAATGCCAATGTTTCCAAATAGTAGAGAGCAGTAAACACATAAAATAAGCATGTATGTACATATATACAAACAAATACACCATAATAGATCCCCCCCAAGCTAGCTGAAAGATGGCAAATACCCTAGGAGTACCACAGAGGGGAAGGCGGGTGGGTAATCCTGACTGCAGATGCATTCCTATCGGACATCTACATTTATGGTAGGTACAAAACTGTACTATGTCCTTCAAGGATGCATCTGCAGTCCTAACAAATGGGTAGAATACCATAGCCAAACTAGGGGAGGAGGAAAGAAGAGATTATGGTGTAGTTAGGATCCCTTGCAAAACAGCAGTGGCAAAACCTGCTCTGGATCTAGAGTATAAAGGTAAATTATAATGCTTGGCAAATGTATGCACGGAGGTCCAAGTAGCAGCCTCTATAATGTCCTTGGTAGCCACCCCTCGTAGAAAGCTGTAGCAGTGGCTGTAGCCCTTGTGGAGTGAGGCCTGATGTTCTCTGGAGTTTTCTTTCCATGGAAGGAGTAACAAAATCTAATGCAATTTCCTATCCACTTGGAGATTGTCTGTTTTGAAATTGCTTTTCCTTCCTTCCTGTTGCATATGCTACCAGAAGCTGGTCAGTTTTTCTATTGCACTTGGTCCTGTCCAGGTAGTAGCGTAATTGTCTATGCACATCCAAGGTATGCAACAGTCTTTCTCCCTGTTCTGTGGGTTGGGGAAGAATGTAGGTAGGTGGATAGCCTGGTTTAAAGAGACTCTGGATACCACCTTAGGCATAAATGTAGGATTTGTTCTCATGGACACTCTGTCTTGATGGAAGATCAGGAAGGGTTGCACTGCCATTAATGCCTGTAGTTCAGAAACCCTTCTCGCTGAGGTGATTGCTAGCAGGAAAGCAGTCTTCCATGATAAGTATTGTAATTCTGCTGTTGCTGCTGGTTCGAAAGGAGGAAGTGTCAATTTTTCTAGCACAAAGTTCAAGTCCCATGCTGGCAATGGTGGTTTCCTAGGAGGCTTTACATTTTTAATTCCTCTCAGAAACTGCCTGAGCAGAGGGTGTGAGAAGACAGGGGTATCCAAGCTGTATTCTGCCGAAATAGCTGATGCGTGTATCTTGATGGAGGAATAGGACAGGCCTGCATGGAAGAGCTCTGCCAAGTACTCCAGGATGTTGGCTATGTTTACCAGTGACACATCTTTTCCCTTTGCAGTACTCCAAATGAGATATCTTTTCCATTTTGCTGCATAATTCTTTCTTGTAGAAGGTCTAGAGCCTCAAGGATAATGTCTTTAACCCTTTGGGATAAATTTGGGTTAGTTGCTCTTATGTAATGTTCCAGGCAGTCAGCTGCAGAGTTTTCAGGTTTGGATGTAGTATGGTGTAGCTGTTCTGTGTTAACAGCAATGGGATCAGGGGTAGTGTCCACATTTGTCCCCGAGACATGCTCCTCAGTAATGGGTACCAATGTTGTCTTGGCCAGTCTGGAGCTATCAGGATGATCCTTGGACGTTCCTCTTTGATCTTCAATAGCACCTTGTGCATCAAAGGAAGTGGTGGGAATGCATATGCTGTCAGGTTGTTCCAACTGAAGGATAGGGAGTCCACCTTCCAAGCAAGTGGGTGGTACGTTCTTGTGCAGAATTTCTTGAGCTGGTGATTGAGTGGGGATGCAAATAAGTCTATTTGTGGTAGTCCCCATTTTCTTGTGATGGCTTTGAAGATGTCCGGGTGTAGCATCCATTCGTGGGCATCCATGGTAGTTCTGCTTAATATGTCTGCTAAAATGTTCTCTTTTCCCGGTACAAAAATTGCCTGTAGCTGAATGTTGTAACTCAGAGCCACATTCCATAGGTCCAGTGCCATCTGGCATAGAGGGTATGAATGTGTGCCTCCCTGTTTGTTGATGTACCACATAACTGTGGTGTTGTCTGTCCTTATCATCAACTGTCCTTCTTGGAGGAATGGTCTGAATGTCTGGATTGCCAATTTTACTGCTAGCATTTCCTTTAGATTTATGTGCAGGTGCAGCTGGTCTTGAGTCCATAGGCCTTGTATGCACTTGTCCAGCATGTGGGCCCCCCAACCGAGGTCTGAGGCGTCCATTGTGATGGTTTGGCTTGGTTGAATGCTGTAGAAGGGCAAACCTGCGTTTGATTGACAGGCCTGAGCCCACCATAGGAACTCTTGCTTCAGGCATGGAATTAGTGGGATTTTGGTTTCTAGGCTGTGTCTGTGTTGAGACCATAAATTCTTCAGGTACCACTGTAGCTTTCTCATATGCAGTCTGGCATGAGGGACCAGAATTATGCAGGATGCCATGAAGCCCAGGGCTTGCAGTACTTTTCTTGCTGTTAGATGGTTCTGCTTTGTTAATGCCAAGAAGTAGAGAGGAAGTTGTTCTTGTTTTTCCCCCGTTAGGAATGCCATCTGCTTTGATGTGTCCAGCTCTGCACCTAAAAAGGTTATTCTTTGGGATGGTATCAGCCTTGACTTTTTTATATTGACTGTATATCCCAGGGCTTGCAGCAAGTAAATGACTCTTTGTAAGTCTTCTGTTAGCTTGTTTTTGTTGTCCGCTTGTATGAGGCAGTCGTCCAGGTATGGATAAATTTGTATTCCCTGAAGTCTGCAATGAGCGATTACTGATGCCAGGCATTTCGTGAACACTCTGGGCGCAGTAGATAAGCCAAAGGGCAATGTTGAGAATTGATAATGCTCTGATCCTGCAAGAAATCTGAGGTATCTTCTGCAATTTGGTCGTATGGGGACGTGCAGGTATGCCTCCTTGAGATCTAGAGTTACCAGCCAAGACTCCTTGCCCAGCATGGGAAGAAGCTGCTGTAGGGTCAGCATTTTGAATTTTGGAACAATGAGGAATGTGTTTAAAGTGGACAGGTCGAGAATAGGCTTCCATTTTTTCTCTTTTCTTGGTACCAGGAAGAGTCTGGAGTAAAATCCCTTTCCTTGTTCCATAGATGGTACCTTTTCCACAGCTCTCATTCTTTCTAGTTGAGCTATTTGTTTTAGAGCTTCTATCTTTTGATTTGGTGGCAGGTTTGGCATTCCTCTTTTTCCTGGTAGAGTATGGAAATGAAACCTGTAACCTTGGTCTATAGTTTGCAAAATCCACTTGTCCCTTGTGATGTAATGCCAGTTCTTTGAAAATAAGGCTAGCTTTCCGCCTAAGGGTGCTGCTAGCTGTTCCCTGGTAGGTGGTGCCAGGGCCAAGTCACTGTGATTGTCCTGTTGCTGTGGTAGTGGCTGTGTCTGTGCCTCGCTGGTTGTTGCCCTGCCACTGGCGTCCCCTGTAGGCACCTCTGGATTGATTTCTGCCTCTCGAACGCCTATTCCTGCCTCTCTGTGTTTTAGAGGAGTCTGGAAAGGACCAATTTAAGGAGGGCCAGTTCCTGCTAAACCTTGGAGGTTGCACCTGTAAGAAATCTTTCACTGTTTGTACAGATTTTGCCTTCTCTTCCATTTTCTTCAATACCTGCTGAGCAGGAGAACCAAATAAATTGACCTTGTCCATGGGAGCATCTAATAATTTTGATTTGACATGGTCCGGCAAGGCCTGTTCTTTCAACCATGCATGCCTTCTGATAACTGTGCCAGTCATGGCTGATCTAAAGGAAGCCTCCAGTGCATCATAGCTGCATTTTAAAGAATGGTTACTAACTTGCTGAATGTTATGCACCATTTCCAGAACATATTTCTTATCTAAAGAATCCTCAGAGGACAGTTTTTTAGTTAACTGATCAAGCATAAACTCCTGATATTGAATCATATGAAACTGACAGTTCAAGGCCCTAGCTGACAGAGTAGCAGAGGTGTATACTTTTACCCCATCTCTCTAAGGACCTGGATTCCCTTTCAGAGGGAGGGATTTTTAACAGAGGTAGATGCTACTGCCTTAGGCCCCTGGGAGATAGTCTCGGATCTGCAAAGGAGCCTTGTATAAATGGTGATGTGTGTCCGGGACCCTGTAGAACCTATCGGGTTTAGCAGGGGCTGGAGGTAAAGAATCAGGAGCAGTACAAGCATCATTAAATGCATCATCTACAACAGAAAGAACTGGAGGTATAGCTAAAGGCCTATGTTGTGGTAAATGCAAAAAGGTCCTAAGCCTTTTCCTGGAATCTGAAAAGTCTTGGCCCTGCCACTGAAATTGTTCCCTCATGGCATGTAAGGTTTCCCCAAAGGAAAATTCCTCAGGTGGAGAGGCAGAAGGGATCGACTCTTCAGCATCAGAGTCTTCGTAGGGAGAATAAGGAGCCTCTGGAGGGTCTGTATTGTCTGAATCATCCGAGGAATCATCCGTGGACACTGGCTCAGGGGGCTCTGCTCTAGGTCTCTTCTCTGGAGGTGGCTGAGAGGCCCTGTCTGGATGAGGTTGGGATCCCCTTATTAAAGAGATGAGATCCTCTGCCAAATAAAGCATTTGGGAACTGGAACTGGGCCTGTGATAGGGGCTTAACAGGCACAGACTTAGTAGTTTTGGCTGCTTTAGCCCTGGCAAAAGCCTTAATGGACATGGCTGCAGGAGGCCTAGCAGCTCCACGTGCAGGGGTGGATACATCCAAGGGGATAGTGTCCGACAATTCCTGTGAAACCACAGCAGCAGGTTGTATTTCAGAAGCCGATTCTGCCAGGTTTGAAGAGGCCTCGGTAGAAGGCATGGTTTCGGCTGAAACAAGGACCGTTTGCTCGGTTTCGGCCGAAACCGAGACACTCGCGGTTTGCTTAACCATGGTTTCGGCTGAAACCGCGGACCGCAAGTGTCGGTCCTTTTCTTTGCATTTTTTGGCAATTTGTGTAGTCGGAGGATCCGATGGCATAATATACGCAAAATCAGAACCAAAAAACTGCTCAGCAAACTCCGACCGACGTCTAAGCGTCCGTCGGTTAAAAGAAGCACAGGCTAGACAAGCTGCTACGTCGTGGTCTGGGCCTAAACAAGGTAAGCAGTAAGAGTGGAAATCTTTATGAGGTATTTGTTTCCCACAAGTTAAACAGTTATTCACTTTTTCTGACATCGGCTGAGGCAAGAAAGAGTCCCCAACGGGGTACTTAGCTTTTTAGAAGTCTTCGAAGTAGTATTCGGTAGTAGTAATCTCTGGATCTGACCGACCGGCACTTGCCAACAGCTTCTGCTTCGGGCGCCACGCGGCAAGAAAGACTGAGGAAAATGGCGTCGGCTGATGCCTTTATACCCGAATAACTGCAGCTATGACGTCGGGTGAAGTGCGACTCCAGCCGAAGCCAGACCCAGACTTTGGAATCCGGCCGACCGAAGGGCTGCCTGACGACAGGACAACCCATTTGTTAGGACTGCAGATGCATCCTTGAAGGACATCTACAAGTGGTGCATTTTGCTGTTGAATTTCAATTATTGTATGATCAATTTCTTATCATACTATGAATGCATATAGTGTCATTTTTCTGTAAACTGTATGTTTCTTGGAGCTTTTCTCCTCAGGTCTCCACTGAAAACGGACCACAACCCCAGCTGGACTAACCCGGTTAACAAATGTCAATAAATAAAATAATAAATAAATTACAGCACATGAAATGCATATATAACATACAGAGAGAAATATAAGCACATTATGAATAATTACATTTCTCATATTTTTCCAGTATGTCTGTAAGAAAGTATTAAAACATGATGTGTAATGCATTGCTTCAAAGCTTGCATTAGTGCAAACACAGTGGCCAAAAGACAGTATATGTATGTAGCCCACTTGCAGTTATATTAGTTTTTACTTGTGTTATAAAAATATTTTTCATATTTTTGTATTTTTGCAAATAACTATGTAAAAGAGCCTAACAAGATTTCATTTTGAAACTACCACCAGTGTCTACAACTTTGTCACAGGACATGAAGTGTGTGCATCACACATGGAGAGACATAACCTTTTTTTATAGGGCAGATTATGAAAACCATTACACTTAACCATTTTTCCAATATCACTGTAAAGGCGCATTGAAACAATGTATAACATAACACTTGTAAGCTTGCACTGCTAGAAACACAATGTCCAAAAACAATATATGTATGTAGCACACCTGCAGAACTATATTTTTTTACTCAGGTTATGAAAATTATTACAGTGTTCACAGTTTGAATAACTTTGTAAGGGAGCCTGACAAGATGATGGATAAGGTCTCATTTTGCAGCTGCCAACAATACATGCAACTCTGTTACAGGACATGAAGTGCATGTAGCATACTTTGAGAAATATCACAGGTTATTTGTCAGAATAAATGTATCTGCAGTATTTCTCTCAATATCTCTGAAAGGGAGTATGTCAAGGTACCTGGCAAGGTAAAATGTTGAAAAGGTATTAATAAGGACAAACTACCACTGAACACTAAAGTTTTCCTAACATAATTCCAGAAGGTGCTTCACTTTGAAGCTCACATCAGTCCACACAGACTACACACTGGTAAATTACATCTCTCTATATATTACAGGGGAAGAGATAGATATATTAAACTTGGTTGACTTGCCACATTATGAGAAATATGCATTTTTATATTTTGTAATATCTCAAGTAAACAAACACAGCACAATGCCATTTGAGATCACATTTTGAAGCTGACATCCAAACAAATCAGCAATACATAGTCAGTATCTGCATGGTATGTGATACTGTATACTGTTTTACCAAATATGCAAAACATATGCATAACAGCTGTACTGGATTACAAGTATAAAACCATGTTTCTAAGTTCAAAATTTGAACATCTTTCTTTGTTGAACAACTCTCACATTTATAATTTTATGTAGCTGTTATTGAAAAATTAATTAATATGGTGCAAATCACGGTGATGGATCCGAAGTCTTCTTAAGACACTAGGTCTTGCTGGCTAGATTCTGCAAAATCAAAGTCTAGTTATCACAGTCTGTTGCCCACAGAAACTTGCAGAGTGTACACTGATGCAGCAACAAAACTCTGAACAGTAACCAATAAATGACTTTTTATAACAAACCACATGTACTACTGTTGCAGCTTTAGTTACACTGCACTACTTTACTTCTCAAACAGCACGGATGATATGAGAGATACAATACAAAAAATATCTCTAACAATGTTATCTGCTATAGTCTATAGTGGCTTTACATCCTGTTTTTCTCCTTGGTATTCTATTTTTTGCTGGTAACTCGGCACGTAAAAATCAACTACCAATCATTAGTTTTGCTGTGGTGACCCCTAACCGGGAAAAGCCGAAAGACACAACAACAACAACATTCTATTTTGGTCTTTGTATGAAAACATCGGTTTGCTGGTGTTTGCAGAAAAATATGTTTTCATCCTGTACTGGTATTGTCTTCTAAGGAACCATCTTGTACAAATGCTGACTTGATAAAAGCACCATTCAAACTTCCTTGAATAACAATGTCATATGACAGAAACATGTATGGATTGTTTTGCTGCTGTCCACTCTTTACAGAAGTAGGTTAACTTTCTTGCTGGCAATGTGAAATGCATACATCCTGTTTTTTACATTCTTGCCAAGTCTGTAAGAGGTCAGCTTTCTTGGTGACAGTGTGAAATGCACACATTCTTATTTTTTTACATTTTTGCTAAGTCTGTAAAGAAACATGTCCATTAAACAGATTCCTTATTTTTCAAGCCACACTCTTTTAGTATGGGTGCTTATCACATATTGCTAAACTCTATTTCTACATTTAAGCAAGCTTTATTTTATACATGTTACATATTTGTAACATAATTGCTTTTAATCTTTTATTTACTGTTAAATACACTCTAACAATTCCTTCTTTTTATTTTAAAACATACCCAAAAACACTTTATACTTATATGTATTTTTGATCAGATTATATAAAAATACATTAAGAAACAAAATCTTTAGTCTTCTTTTGATACAAGTCAAAATGAAATTTTACATAGTTAATACAATGATATCAAGTATTACTACTAAAACTGAATGCATTTAACAACTTTTTCTTTTGCAGACCATTCTGTGAAAATATTATATCAGTTATGAGCTGTGTCTGCTTTAGTTTTATTTTTTAACTTAATTAATTTATTATTTTGTAATCACAGAATTTCATTTATGACTTAGAACTATTTTATTAACTCTTTGCAGCTGTTGAATTACCTGTTTACTTTTATTAATCATTTTACACCAAAAGATTAGAGATATACATATCTATAAGAGACAAAAACTATGTGCTACTGCAAGCATTTATACACTGGTGAAATTACAAATAGTTTCAATGTCATTTAACCATAACATTGTGGTCATAATCTCTGACCTGCCCATTAACACCTTGGCTGACAGTGAAGTGAACATATTAAACACCTTGGTAAAGTACTGAACTGGGCTTAGATAATACATATTTGAATGTAATTATTTCAGTATATTTAATACTTGAGGATTTTAAAAAACATGATTTATACACTAAAAAATGCTATGTACATATTAGTCCATTAGCTGTACGAGTACAATATTTTAATATAATTTCCCTCTAACTGGGGTAACCAGTACTGGTACGGATAAAATGATGGTCCAAAAACAGTGATAAAACTACAATTAGGGATAAAATTACAACTTGACAAATTACTTTTGAACTTGTTACTTTACAATATGTCTATACAGTATATATCTACACAGACTGTCTGCTACTTATGCATTTCAATCTAGTAGGTACATTGGACCCATTTTTTTTTTAAACATGGTTCTCCACACATATTCATTGCTAGACATTGATTTCATTTCTACTGAATTATTTTGTATTTGTACATACAATGACTGTAAAGTACACTTAGTCCAAGATACAAATTTAGTAACATTAACATCAAGCAAAATCTTAGACTAGTAGAATTGCCACCAAAGGCATGGTATTAAACTACATACCCAGCAATTAGAAACATTCATGCTTTTTGCATACCAACATTGTCTTGCCAAAAAAAAAATAGTGACCATTCTTGCTCAATTTTTACTTATCTATGCTCTCTCTTGTATAGCTTTAATAAAGCAATGTTAAACCATCTCTTGTATACTTTTACAGTTTAACAGGTTATAAATACAAATTAATACTAAACAATACAATAACTACCATAATAGGTATTAGCAACTTGTAAAATATTTTATCCTGTCAGGTTTAATCTGTTTACCAGTATTTCTAATGCACTAATACCTGTTTTCCCCTCCCCCCGAAAGAGTATTGTCAAGGAAGAATGAGATTGTATTTCTTCCTGTAGCTTTATTTTAGACCGTTTTGCAATACTGCTCACACAGTCAGTGTAAAACTGGGAAAGTACCCCTCCCCCTGTAGCACTGCAGTATTGTTTATTTGTTTCATGCTGTGAGAATAGAATATATGAAAAGCCCAATACATTGGTTATACATTTGCTTTAATATGTTACTAACAAATTATGGACTTTTGTCTAATTTGCTATTTTTTTATAAAGCTTTTGCTGTTTACTACTATTAGTAGGTATTTATACCATACTATATACTTTATTTGAATTGCATGTATATTATGGCTCATCTGCTGGCTATACTTGCTATAACTGAGGGTTTTTTACTTTTAACATTTCACTGCAAACAGATTAGCAGTGACATATATGCACAATTATGATGTTTTATTACAATTGCCAAATAGTGTTGCATGTGAACATTTAACAATTATGTTTTAATAACAATAATGTTTTAGAAAAACTCAAGCCACTTGTCTGGCAATCAGTCTTGTTTTACCTTATCTTTCCAACATTTCCTGTAATTCAAATTTCAGTCTAGGAAGGTCTGATCTCACATTTCAGACTCTGCAGACCATAGTTAACTATTTTAGCATTTTTCCTTTAATCATCTATTACTACACTTGCAATTTGATAGTAAAATGCAGTTATAAAACACTTAGAATTGCAATAAGTATTTGTGATTTGCATAACTATGCATTTATACTACATAAATAAACATTATCAATTAGCTTACATTTTTTTAACTTGGACTTATTTTTTTATTTATTTAACTGTTCTGCCATTTTACAAAGACTACTTGACTAATACAATCTGTGATTTTATTTCTTTTTAAAATTCAGAACTTTAACTGTTTGGTGTGGTGTTACTATACAATTATAAAAAACTGTAAAAAGCAAAACAGATATTAGCTTAACCAACACATGTTTATATTTACATTTGCTGTTGTCTGACTTTTCTCTTGTGCATTTTAACAGATGTATTTTAGATGAAAAGAAAATACATACGTCAGTCTTGTGACTTCAGATTTTTATTGTTATTAACTACTCTCCTTTGATTTTTATGCACCAGAACTGTTTTGTTTACCTTTTGACTATGCTATGAGAATGGCAGTCATACACTCTAATTTACTGTAGTACTGATAAATATCTTGCTTTAACTGAATGAAAGGAAAACATTTGGTAATAATTTGTCCATACAGCAGATCTTGCCATGTATGCTTAACCATTTTTATAAACATATTATAAAATATATCTCTTTTGCATAGATCAGCTGTAGTTTTCTTCTCTTTTCCAATGTTTTCTTAAGCGCAGATGTTGTATGGAAGAAGTCAGTCTCTGTCAGTTCAGCTAATTTATTTCCTTTATCCTGTAACTGCTGTTCAAGTGTTTCCTGTAATGTTGCATGGTCTTTGACATTTTTCAGTAACCTGTTCTGCTGAATCTAAAACTCCTATGCAGTTTTGAAAAAATGTTCATATAACTTGTCTAAACTTCATGAACTCATTGTGTCTGTCTCTTAGAAGTTTATTACATTCTTTTGTAACAAGATGTACTGGAGGTTCTACCAGTAACTGATTTGACTCCTGATGTAACTCTGAAATAAACCTTTTACATGTGGTGACAGGATATAACTGTCCAATATCTGAATATAATGTAAGCAAATTAACTTTTTCTGGTTCTTTACCATTAAAACTTTGTCTGTACAGTCTAACCTTTGAATAATGTCATGCAATACTTTTTTATGACATTGTACATAGACAGCAATTTCATATGATTTACACAATAAACATCTGTCATACCCCACATGGTTTTCTTTGAGATACCAGTCAAATATTGTAATACATTTGCATAATGCCCTACCATCAACTTCCCTAATAAGGTTTTACATTTACTAATGTGCTCTGTATACCAACATTGCAATTGAAAGCTTGGCTTACACCTGCTTGAATTCTGTCTAAAAGCATCCATACTAAAAATGTGACATAGAAAAAGGTCTTACCACTTAGCAAGAAAACAGGTGATCAGGCTGTTGTTGCTGATGGCTGGAAATTTTTCAGAGTCACTTGAGAAGCTGGTGAAACACAACAGACAGCGAACTGATGTGCAAAGTAGGTAGTCACCTTTCTTGGAGATTTTATGGCACTGCGACTTTCCTGCACTGCAGGCTCAATCTGGATTCAGATGTCTGAGAAACTTTACTGCTGCAAGCTGCATAAACTGGAATACATCTGTTTAGGATTTACACATATGTACAAATGTTAGTTACTGCAATTTGACTGAAGTGACCCTCTGCAGGGCTTACCACTCCCTCTGCGTTCACATGCAGGTAGGCACGCCACTGAAAAATTAATTAATATGGTGCTAATCACGGTGATGGATCCAAAGTCTTCTTAAGACACTAGGTCTTTCTGGCTGGATTCTGCTGAAATCAAAGTCTAGTTATCACAGTCTGTTGCCCACATATACATGCAGAGTGAACACTGATGCAGCACCAAAACTCTGAGCAGTAACCAATAAATGACTTTTTATAACAAACCACACGTACTACTGTTGCAGCTTTAGTTACACTGTACTACTGTTGCAGCTTTAGTTACACTGTACTACTTTACTTCTCAAACAGCATGGATGATATGAGAGATATAATACAAAAAAAATCTCTAACAGTGTTATCTGCTATAGCCTCTTTATAGTGGTTTTACATCCTGTTTTTCTCCTTGGCATTCTGTTTTGGTCTTTGTATGAAAACATCTGTTTGCTGGTGTTTGCAGAAAAATATGTTTTCATCTTGTAATGGTATTGTCTTTTAAGGAACCATCTTGTGCAAATGCTGACTTGATAAATGCACCATTCAAACTTCCTTGCTTAACAATGTCATATGAGAGAAACAGGTCTATATTAGAAACCCAAAAAGGCTAAACCCCGAATGTATGTACATCGACACAATGGTTGATGTACATACAAAGCAAAACACGTACATGGCGAAAATCAAAACGCCAAAAGTGTTTTGTAATCAAAATGCGTCAAACAGGTAAGCAAAATAAAAAATAAACATTAATTTAATATGCTTTTGCAGGGGGGCAAGCCCCCCTGCACCTCCCATGTGGAAGGCTTTGCCCCCACACCTTCCTACTTAAATATACCAACTCAGAGACTGCACTACAGTGGGGATAAGGACATATTTCCTTATTCACACCATCACACTGCTGGCTACAAGACACATTCAGCGTTTTGAATTTTGCCGTTTACGTGTTTCGCTCTGTATGTACATTGACCTTTATGTGTCGCTGTACATACATTCGACATTTAGCCTTTTCATATTTCTAATATGTAACCGATATAAACATGTACAGATTGTTTTCCTGTTGTCCACTCTTTACAGAAGCAAGTTAATTTTCTTACTGACAATGTGAAATGCATACATCCTGTTTTTTACATTCTTGCCAAGTCTGTAAGAGGTCAGCTTTCTTGGTGACAGTGTGAAATGCACATGTTTTTATTTTTTTTTTACATTTTTGCTGAGTCTGTAAGGAAACATGTCCTTTAAGCAGATTCCTTATTTTTCAAGTCACAGTCATTTAGTATGGATGCTAATCACATACTGCTACACTCTATTTCTATATTTAAGCAAGCTTGATTTTATACCTTATTTATGTTACATATCTGTAACAACATTTCTTTTAATCTTTTATTCACTGTTAAATGCACTCTAACAGTTATGGTTAAATAATTGTGATCATTTAAAAGTATGGCATTAGAAACGGACTTTGAAAACTAAATAAAGATGCACCATTGTTCTGAAGGGAGAAGTTAACATACCGCATTCCTGAGCTTTTCTCGAGTGAATGATTTATGGAAGAGATTCCATAACAAAGAAAATGCTGATTGCGAAAATGGGCATTGAAAACATGATAGAGAGGGCTGGAATTTGTGGAAGAAAATTAGCAAAGGACCCAATGTATTAGGAGCAAATAGCTAGGAAGGGACATGTAATAGAGTGGTATGAGGGCAAGCTGAAGTTTGGACTACAGGATGGAGACTGCCTTCCCTAGCACAGACTGATGACAGAGTACAGGCAAACAGAATGGGATAGGGTAATATTAAATGAAAGACCAGAACAAGACTTGAGTCTAGAAGAGAAGCATCTTTTTAAAAAGGATAATTTGCAGGGCATATAAAATAATGCACAATATCTAAACAAATCAGAATAAGTTATTGAAACTGTGGAAAAAATGATATTAAAAACTTATAAAACCATGATATAATGAGTATTTGTTTATTTATTTGTTTATTAAAAAGTATCAGACTTTTAGCACTTTGTGGTACACTTTTAAGCTGAACAAACAGCCCATAAATTCAACCTTTTATCAAAATGTCATAACTTTTTTGCACTAAATTTTCAGCAAACTATCTATGATCCACCAAATGAACCTGTGCAAATGTTGTTGCATAAATTTCTTCAAAAATCAATTTGCAGCTCAACTAAAGAACAGTGTTTTAGAAAGAACTGGGAATTCATAGATGGTATGTTAGAAAAACCGGTCTGAAAAAGTTAAGAACTGGTAAAGTCACATGTGTCTCTAACAATAAAACTGTTACATGAAGAACATATTGGGTCTAAAACTTATACATGAAGAGCACACTGTGTGCAAAAAATGAAGTACCAAAGCAGCAGATGTAAATAGGATGTGAAGTATTCATCTGCTTGGACTGTTCCTACCTTTCACCGTTTCAGTATTATATAACTGCTTATGCATTACCAAACTGCCACTGCACAGATAGGCTATTTTAAGCGAAATAATAATAAAACTAATTTATACTGCTAAATTTATGCGACACTGCTACCTGAAGAAAGTATTGTTGTGTAAAATCTTACCATAACTTTAGATGTCCTCTTCTATATGCTGCTGTATTCCTAACATAAGGGAGTCTGCCTCTGGTGGACTCAAGTACATCCATCCATTTTATAAAAAAATCAATGCTACTGTGAAGGCACATGTAACATCCCACGTCTCTCAGCAAACATCGATCATAAACAGACGGGTACAAAACAGACGGGTACAAAACAGACATCAGCACGCACTTACCTCAGCACTATATGCCTCTGGAAGCAGCAACTATGAAGTGGGCACTCAGGAGTCAGGCAAGTGTTAGGGAGAAGGCAGGGTGGGAAACTATACAGCAGTATATAGAAGAAAAAGGCACCTAAAGTTATGGTAAGATTTTACACAACAATACGATGTCCTTCTATTCATATGCTGCTGTATTCCTAACATAAGGGAGAGTGCAAAAGCTGCTATATTAGGAATATTGAGGGGGGGGACAGAAGCATTTTCCACAAAGCCATGAAGGATGGCTCTGGCAAATCCTGCTTTAGACCTAGAAATGATGTCCAACTTATAATGTTTGGTGAAGGTATGGACAAATAACCATGTAGCTGCTTCTAAAATGGCAGCTGTATCCACACCCTTAAAGAAGGCACCAGAGAAGGACACCACCCTAGTGGAATGTGCCTTTACTGGGAAGGGAAACCTTCTGCCATGGACTGTGTAACAAAAGCAGATAGTTTTAGAGATCCAAGAGGATATGGTTTGCTTTGAAACAGGTATGACCCAAGGGTTTTGGGTGATAGGAGACAAAGAGCCTGTCCGATTTACAGATTAATTTGGTCTTGGCCAAACAGTATCTGAGTTGTCTATGTACATCCAAGGAGTGGAGGATCCTTTCAGCAGGGTTTTGGGTTGAAGGGAAGAAAGTAGGAAGGTTGATGGCCTGATTCAAGAAGAGTTCATTAACAACACTGGGCATGAAGGATGGGTTAGTATGTAAGCAAACCCTATCCTTGTGGAAAACTGTAAAGGGATGCAAGGCTATGAGGGCTTGTAGATCAGAAACCCTTCTGGCTGAAGTAATGACCACCAAGAGGATAGTTTTCCATGTACAGTGTTGGAGAGAAAACTCCTAGGCAGGCTCAAAAGGTGATAGGATTAACTTTTCCAGAACAAAATTTATGTCCCAAGGGGGAGGGAACTGGCTTCCTTGGAGGTCTAAGGTGAAGTACCCCCTTCATAAACAACTTAATATCTAACCTAGAGGCTACAGGTGGGTGCGTGGAAGGCATGCTGAGATGGCAAATAAGTGTGCCTTAACGGAAGAATAAGACAAGCCAGAGTTCATCAGTTCACACAGGTAGGACAAAACCACTGGAGGTTCTACTGTCAGTGGTTATAGATTTTGTTTTTGACACCAAACAGACAACCTCTTCCACTTGGACAGCTAGGATTTTCTGGTAGTGGGTTTTCTGGCCTCCTGCAGTACCTGAAGCAGGTCCTCTGTGTAAAGGTCTCTGAAGGGAATCAATACCCTATCACCCACAATGTTAGGTTCAATGTGGACAGTTGGGGTGTAGAAGCATTCCCTTCTCCTGTGTGAGCAGGTCCATCCAGTGGGGTAACTTGCGGTGACTGCCCTTGGCTAGATGATGTAAAGGGGGAACCAATGCTGCCTTGGCCAATAGGGGTCACATACAAGATTTGTGGTTGTTCTCTCTGAATCTTCAGCAGTAATTTTTGTATGAGTGGGAAGGGTGGAATGCATAAGTGAGCATCCCCTTCCAAGGGAATGAAAGAACATCCACCCTCCATGCTTTGGGATAACATTTCCTGGAGCAGAAGGTTGGGAGTTGTCTGTTCATGGGGGAGGCAAAAAGGTCCACATTCGGAATACACCATTGATGGAACAGGTCCAGGAACACATCCCTGTTTAGCATCCAATTGTGGGATTGAGTCATGGTCCTGCTAAGAGTATCTGCCATCACATTGTCTCCAGAGGGTATGTAGATGGCTAGAATGTTGACTTGTCTCTCTAGGTCGATTTCCATGCCTGCAGAGCCAATCTGCAAAGGAGGTAAGACCTTGTCCCCCACTGTTTGTTGATGTACCACAGCACAATGGTATAGTCTGTGTACCACCTCAACACACCTGGC
The DNA here is from genome assembly GCF_019279795.1 of Protopterus annectens. Lineage (NCBI taxonomy): Eukaryota > Metazoa > Chordata > Ceratodontiformes > Protopteridae > Protopterus > Protopterus annectens. The sequence goes on along the minus strand of NC_056736.1, from coordinate 273,823,653 downwards.
AGGATACCATCTTTGAAAATTTGTAGGGCTAATACCAAGGCTCTCATCTCCTTGATTTTGATGTGCTCCCTGTGTTGATTCAGGGTCCACATGTTTCTCACTCTCCATACTCCAAAGGTTGCTCCCCAACCTGTGTCTGAAGCATCTGTGAACAAGTCTTGATTGTGGGCAGGGGTTGTAGGGGCAGGCCTGAGTTGGCCTTTACCTGGGCTATCCACCAATATAGTTCCCTGGACAGGCAAGGTAGCAAGGGGACCATGAACTCCACGGGGTGTAGGTATTGTTTCCAGATTGTTCTCAAATACTATTGGAATTTCCTCATGTGAAGCCTTGCTAGGGGAACCATGAGGATGGTGGAGGCCATGAATCCCAGGAGCCTGAGAAACTCCCTGGCTGACAGGGCCTTGAGAGAGAGAATTCCCTTGAAATAAGAAGTCAGTGACAAAATCTTGTCTGGGGGAAGACAGGCCATCATTTTTGTGTTAAGATCCTGCATGCTAAGAACACGTGATCCTGTGAAGGAATCAGGGATGATTTTTGAAGGTTTATGGTAAACCCAGACTTTTCAGGAGGAAATAGTGAAGTCTAGGTGTTGTAAGACCAATTGAATTGATGGGGCCTGGATCAGTATATTGTCCAGATAGAGGAAGAGTTGGATCCCCTGTGTTCTGGCAAAAGGCAATGACTGGATCTAGGCACTTTGTGAACACTACTGGGGCCACAGAGAGACCAAGTGGCAAAGCACAGTACTGAAAGTGTGCAGAACCCACTGAAAACCATAGGAATTTCCTGAAAAGTGGATGGATCAGGACATGCAAGTAGGTATCCTTTATGTCTACGTACACCAAGAAAGCCTGAGGAAGGATTAGAGGGAGAAGAGTTGGAAGCGTGGGCATCTGAAAGGTGGGGGACCTGGGGGAGAGTGTTGATATAGGACAAATCCAAAATTGGTCTCCGGGGACATTCTTTCCTGGGTACTAGGAATATCCTGGAGTAAAATCCCTTTCCTCTTACATGAGGAGATACCTCTTGAATTGTGCCTTGAGACAGAAGGTACTGCAGAACTATGGGAAAGGAAGCCATTTGGTCTCAAGAGGGGTGTAGGATGCCTTTGAAAGTTAGTCTGGTCTCTTACACCATGAAATATACCTATTTCACAATGGAGAGGATCCAAGAGTCTTGAGTAACCTATTTTCAAGCTGGGTAGGACAGGGAGAGACACGTGAAAGAGGGATGTCTGGATTCAATGGCTGGTAGTCACAGACTACCAGGCTTAGCCTGAAAGGGCTGTTTTGGAACAGGGGTAGAAGGAGCATACCTAGAGGTCTGTTTCCTGGAATCCTTTTTGATTTGGATGGCATCTGTCTGGTAGGCCTCATCACAAAGAATGTTTTGGCTGGATAGTTCCTTTGAAACTGGGGAGACAAAGATGTGCGAGTTCTTGGAGCTCTTTACCCTTCTCCTGGAGGGCCTTAAAGAGATCAGCTGCTGCTGTACTAAACAAGGCTCTGTTGTCCAATGGAGCATCCATAAGTTTAGGCTTAATGTCATCAGGGAGAGGCTGCAGCCTAAGCAAAGAATATCTACTGATGACAGACCCTGATGCTACAGCTCTAGATAAAGCCTCTACTGAATCATAACTGGACTTTATTGAGTGTTTAGTTACTTGAGTGCAGGAATTTAAGTGACTAGAGATTTTGGCTTTAGCCAGAGAATCAGACAGGTCACTCAATTGCTTAACAGCATCCAAAAGGAGGGCCAGCAAGTATTTGGCCATGTTTGTCTGGCAGTTAATGGCTCTCACTGCTAAAGTGGCGGATGTGTAGATTTTTTTGCCTAGGAATTTCATTAATCTGCTCTCCTTGTCAGAGGAAAAGAGGGAGGAGAAAAGAAGCAATTTGGAGGTTTTATCTGCAGCCACAGAAATGGTGGACAGGTCTGCAGAAGGAGCTTTGAAGAGAAATTTATCGTCTTCAGGGACTTTGTAAAACATGTCTGGGTGCTTCGGTGCAGGGGGTTGAGAATCTGGGTTTTTAGAGGCATCCAAGAAGGCAGGATGCACTGGAGGGACTGCAGACACATTAGGAGACTCCATTTGTAAGAGGTCATAATACCTCTTCTGAGTCTCAGTGACCTGGCTGCAGTCCCATTTAAAAATCCCTTCATCTATACAATAGTCCACCTCTAGGGAAGCATACCCCTGAGGGGATGCAATTTGTGAAGTTTAAGTAAGGATTCATCCCCTGATTAGTCTTCTTCACAGGAAAAGTCAGTAACAAGTTTACCCTTAGGGGTAGATGCTGAAGGGGCCTGGGTCAGAGCAGAGGCCTGGCGTAAGGCAAGGAAGGTGTTCAGCAGGCCTTGAGTAAAGGCCTGCCAGTCAGGCACCTGGTCTTAAGGTGCAGAAGCCAGAGAAGGAGTAATATGCTTTGTCTTCTGCTTCTTCATTTTGTGAGCCTCTGACACAGATGAGTCAGTGATAAAATGCAAAGATTGAGGGCCGGACAGCACTCTACAACGTCTGAGGCAACATCCTCGTGTACAATAATTTGGGAACCCCCCATGTGGGCCCTCTGAAATTATAAGCCTAGGTTCCCTCCCCCGGCGCCCAATTCATATTCCTACAACTCCCTTTGGGGCATGTAGATGGCCTCTTTGATGGCCCCCTCCTCAGTACCTGCCAAAGGAAGATCTGCAGATTCCGACTCAGACTCTGGGCCTTCACTGGCCTTGAGAGGTATGGCTGGAATAGAGGGTGTAGCCATAGGATCAGGCCTCAGTTTTTTTGGCCTTTTTAGTGTGTGGTTCATCCGAGGAATCCAATGTTGGATCTATGCCTTTAGATATACGTTTCAAGCGCTGGTTCTCCAAGTATAGCTTTAATGCAGCAAGACAACTCCTTAGGGTTTTGGGGACAAAGGGCTGACAGATTTCACAACGAGTGTGGTCGTGGTCTTTGCCTAAACAAAACAGGCAGAGCTCATGTGAGTCTTTATGTGGTATCTGCCTTCCATACCGACACTTGCCATTTCTACCTGACATGAAACCCAAAACACAGTAGCAAAAAATAATCAAAACCCCTTTTGGGGTACTTATTTGAAATTGGACAGCACAAAGTCACTTCTGCAAGCGAGTGATAACCAGATCTGACAGTCACACAGGTGGCAGGAAAATTCTGAGGTAGGTCTGTGCTGACGTCCATTTTGTACCCAACATCTGTTTATAACCGACATTTGCTGAGAGACGCGGGATGTCACACGTACCTTCACAGTAGCATCTATCGTCTGTAAAATGGCTGGATGTATTTGAGTCCACCAGAAGCAGACTCCTTTATGTTACGAATACAGCAGCATATGAATAGAAGGACATCAACTATACTGCTGCACAGTTTAAAGCAGTGGCGGCTGGTGACTTCAAATCAAAGGGGGGCTGCAGGAGACAACTGAATGGGTGGTGTTAATGGGAATGGGTGTGGTCAACTAGAAAGGGGAGGAGCTATGCTCAAAACCACAAAAACTGTAACTTTAATTAAATACGCTGCCCCGGGTGTCAAACCATTATTATGAGAGTCCAATCAAGACAAAATGAAGTATAGAAGAAAAAAATATTTCAATGCATTGGCCAGGCTGCATGACAGCTTACTTAATATCTAGATGGAAACAAAAAGGTTGTGAGGCATGAAAAAAATTTTAAATACATTACTGGAATGCCAGTCAAAATCAAGTATAAGAAAAACAAGCAGCACTCATCTCAAACCACTTCTCTTTGCACTGCAGTACCAATTATAATTTATATTCAGCTTTATTAAAGTACCAAGTAACATACTGAAAGTAGCAATCTCTGTGATAGCCTCACTTGTAAAAATGTTGCTTATCCAAAAAAGACCTGCTGCCTGACAACAACTATCTACTTGTTTCATAGGGAGAACATGATCAAAGTAAAAAATGAAAAGCAAACAAGAAACAACATACATTGCTTAAAGGATTACTGCACAGTTTATGGGCCACACACGATAGATTGGCATTCTGTTTAGTTTGCAGGTAAAGCCTGCAAAGATGACTGCAAGTCTCCAACAAATGCAATGAGCTTCTTAAAACAATGTAATCCTATCTTTTATTACAGATACTGTCATATGCATTTCAATACCCAAGACTTGTATGTTATGTAGTTATGTAAGTATTCTCTGTATGGCAACAACAGAAAGGCTTTCCATGTTGGCAGTTCTTTAACAGTATGCTTATTAAAACTTATTTGCATCTTACAATCTCAGACAAGCTTACCTGATGGTCATTAAAGCATTGTTACTTTTACACATAGCAACAGGCACTTTCTGAATAATAGCATAAATCATCAGTATAAAAATATGACAGAAACCAGAACATTCTGCAAAATCAAGGACAGATAAAAAGCCACTGTAGTACTTGTGTCTACCTTGGACATGGAGACACTCTGCACAGTTCATAGGTAGGTACTAGGCTATCTGCCCAAGGGCATTTTTAAGCCTAGCCAGAGTGTGTCAGCTTTCGCCGCCCCATTGATTAATTAACTGAGCCTCTGTCAAGCAGAGCCAATGAAATGATCCCAGGGGTGTATTTTCTGTTACCCATCCACTCGTCAAGGCTTCTCTTGAAGAGTGTTAGTGACAGGCTCTGCCTAATGTAGTTAGGAATTTTGTTCCAAAGCATGGGAGTCTCTGTGACAGGCATCTATCCCTCCAGCATGTTCTATTTATTGTTGTGGCGAGGTTTTGCTCACTAGAGCGCATGGCTCGCAGTGACTTGGATTTCTTTAGGTGGAGCATGTCCATCAATTCTGAGTTGGACATGGCTTTGTAAGTCAGGCAGAGATCACCTCTGAGTAAGCGATATGCCACTGAGTACAGCTGGAGTTTTTTCAGTCACTCAGTTACACTCCATAACTGCTCCTTGCCTTGCTTGGACACATCGAGGTGGGGTGCAACAAGTATGTCACAATTTGAAATGTCTCTGGCTGACTGTGATGGCCCTGACACATTTGTCATACCTCTCAACCTCAGAGCAAGAAATGTGGACAAAGCCATATATATAAAAAGCCATATATATGTGGGACAAAGGCCCAAAAATAAGGACAATTTTTAAATATTGCTCTTATAAACTTAGAAAGATAATAGAATAGTAGGTCTTGCATTAGTATGAATTTTCTGAAGGGTATGAAATCTGAAACTGAAATGTCTGTCATTATCTTCTAACTTCAGTCTTTAATGATTTACCATTAATTTGCCAAAAAACAAAATTTTATGAAAAACGGACCAAAAATGTGATGCAAAAATATAAAATAGCCATACAATACAGCTGGGAACCTATCAAAGAAGGGACACTTTTTTAAATTTTATTAACGCTAACTTGAGCAGCTGACAAAATAAATGAATCTACATGCATTTCTGAAATAAAAATAATCTATAACTCTGATTATTACAGTTATTTATTAATTGTAAACCCTCCATGTTTTCTTCCAAAACTGCCATTTTGCGGAGGGATTATTAGGGAAAAAGCAACATTTTGAGCCAAAATCAGGAACAGTTGAGAGGTTTGGATATGCCTAATTCTATAAAGCAATTTAATTGCATGTACCTCTCAAGCTGTTAATGCAGGAAATCTGGACAAGTTCAAATATATTGGGGGAACATTTAAACAGTACTAAAAATTGCTCTTGTATAAAATGAGACAGTTGATAGAATAACATGTCTTGCTTTAGCATGCATTTTTCTGAAGGTTATGAAGTCTGAAACTCAGTGTCTGTCATTATTTAGTGACTAAATGATTTGCCAGAAAACCACACATTTTATGAGGAACAAACAAAAAATAAGAAGCAAAAATCTATTAATTCTGCAAAAATCTGGACAGTTGAGAGGTATAGTTCAGCCAGGCTTTCTTTGAGTTTGCCGCCATCCCCCCCCCCTCAGAAAATCATGGTCTAATGGAGCCTCTCCCCCTGCAGCCATTCCAATGAACCATTACTTGGCTATTTTACCCATTTACCATAAACACTAATGTGCATACTGCTTTACTTCTATGATGATTTGGACTTCATTTGAAAGTTTTATTTTGCATTTTACAGTGCAAACTCTAATAGATATCTGCTAAACAAAGCAATGCAGTCTTACAATGAAAACAAACTTAGCTGCCCTTGAAACTCACATTCATTAAAACAGCATTGAAACCCACATTCAAAGAAAATACATTTTGTCAGTGGCAGATAAAGATTAACTTTGGGTTTGGGCTGTTTTCAAATCACAGGCCCCTTGCACACAAAACATACACATGCTCTTTCATACACCTCCTTGATTGTATTAAATTATATTCCTTGTAGAATACAGTACAGTTCTAGAGGGCATTTTAAATTTATTGTTTTGAGAATTTTTCCAGTAAACAATGGAACAAACTGCATGCACCAATAATGACAAAACTGCCCAATTCAGAACATCCTCCATCATAAAAGTCTACTCAAACTTTTACAGTCTACCAGTATCAGTACATATGCACAATCTCTGAAGAAGTAAAAGTCATCTAAATAATTCCACATTAAAGAGATCTGTAACTAATGAAGAGGTTGTTGCTAACACAGAACTTTATATTTCATTATTTCATCTACAAATAAAGTGCCTGTTGCCCTTGAGGAATAAATTGCCTATCTTACACTAAAAAATGATAAGCTAGTAATACTGCAATAGGGAATGGATGGTAAACTGATAACAGGTTCATAGTTACTAGGTAGCTTCGCCAAAAGGGAGTACAGTATCAGCAATGCATCTATCTACTGTGGGAGTAGAACCCTCAGCCTTCTGCATCAAAAGCAAATACATTGCCTGTTGTGCTATTAACAATGCAAGCAGACTCAGCATAAGCAACACTAAACTGCTGCTCCCCTGCAGCTCTCAGCTCCTTGTAAAATCTACTCACTCAGCTGTATCTCTGAACTTTGCAGCACAAGAAATCTGGAAAAAGCCAAAATGTATTGGGGGGGGGACAAAAGCCCAAAAACCAGGGACACATTTTAAACATTGCTTCTATAATGTTGGAAAGTTGCCAGAATAAAACGCTGTCTTACCACCATACATTTCACTGCCAAGTCTTGAACCCAGGACCCTGTGCAAAACAGTCAGAGCAACATACCACTATGCCATATCATCTGGTTTGTGAATGAGAGGAAGACTGAAACTTAAATGGCTACCATTTAGTGAATTCAGTTCTCACCATAGCCGCCAACCTCTTAGCACAAAACACCTGAACAAAGCCAATAATGGGGAATACAGCCCCCAAACATATTCAGTGAATTCAGTTCTCACCAAAGCTCTCAACCTCTTAACAAAAAAACACCTGGACAAAGCCAGTAATGGGGGAACATAGTCCCCAAACATATTCAGTGAATTCAGTTCTTACCATAGCTCTCAACTTTAGCACAAAAAACCTGGACAAAGCCAATAATGGAGGAATACAGTTCCAAAATAGGGACAAATTTCAAATATCCATCTTATAAACTAGAAAATTGCTAGAATAAAATCTTTTGTGTTACCATGTACTTTCTGAAGAATATGAAGTCTGAAATTCAAATGCTTGTCATTTTTATTTAACATTTGTTTACCAGGAAAGTCCGACTTGGAACAAAAGCCAATTTTCAGCAGAGGCCCAGAGAGAAACACTCTAGACAAGACACATGTCTTTGTAAGATGGGAGGACACCAAAGCAAACCCACACAAACACAGGGAGGACATGCAGACTCCACACAGAAGGCATCCCATCCAAGAGTCAAACCAGAGAACCTATAGCTGTCAGGCAACAATGCTACTGTTGCACCAATGCACTACTGACTTTATAAGGACACAAAAATACAAAAAAACACAGATTTTATGAGTAACAGAACCCAGAGGAAACCCACACAAACACAGGGAGGATATGCAGACTCCACAAAAAAAGGCACCCCAGCCAAGAATCAAACCAGAGAACCTTCAGCTGTCAGGCAACAATGCTACCACTGCATCAATGCACTACTGACTTTGTATAGACACAAAAATACAGAAACTGCAGATTTTATGAGGAACAGAACAAGTATGAGGGAAAAATCTGCAATTTTTTTACAAATGATAATGTGTAGGGAATTCAGGCTCTTGCCACCTGGGCCCAAGGCACAGGGTTCAAAAGCCTGTTCTCTACCCCCACCATATAGCACCTGGGGCATTTCTCACACACACACACCTGTTTCAGTTCCCTATCTGAGATGGCTTCAGCTGAAGACAAGAGAGCAGGCTCCAGTAACAGTCCCCATGAGTCCATCTACAGTCCTGCCAATGTCTTCCTGGGGAAGTTTTCCCCATGAGAGCAGGCTCCAGCCTGCAGACATTGTAGTCTGGACGTCTTCCATTTTGTGCGGTTGTCAACACATAGCCTTCTGGGCTGCAGGGCAGATATAAGATATTTCCTCCTATTCAGACTGCTGACAAAGCAGTCTGGAGTTCCCCAATTTGTGCAATCACACATGTGCAGACTCGAGAAATTATTTTTTCATGATTTTTTTCTTTTTTTTCTTTCCACAGATGGGAGGGGGGGGTGCAGTCCTATAGCACGAGCCGCCCCTCGTTTAAAGGCTCTGCTATTGCAATTACCAGTCTGCAAATAAAGATTTTTTGTGCATTTGTATACTCTTCTGCTATGGGTACTCTGCTTCTGCAACATATTGTGATTGCCAATGCATACAACTCAACAAAAATTGGTAAAATTGAAAATTGAATTTGTTTTGATAAATTATTATGCAACCATCACTGCTCAGTGTGTGTGTAGAACATGTTATATCATACTTAGATATACACTGACATTTTACATGTACTTATAAAATGCATCCATATGAGTAGCTGGAGATGAAACTGAGAGGCAGAGAGGCAGAGATTCTTTAAGTCCAGCAGTCTGAATTTATCACATCAGGCAAGCTGCCCCCCCACCCCCACCCCAAGGACACAATTCACTTCTAGAATAACTGTAAAGGGTATAAAGTCTGAAGCCTTCCAAAGAAAAAAATATTCACTGTAGTAATGTTTTAGCTTATTAATTGTGCCAGAAAGGCACTGATAAGTGTAGCTAGTAGTACAAAATCCAAATACACAGACCTCTCAATTCAACTTTTTCTTATAATCTTCATGTAGCAGATGAACTCTAAATCTCCTGAAAGTGCATGTTACTTTATGTTGTGTCTTGCGGCTTTTCCAGGTTAGGGGTCGCCACAGCGGAACGCCGGTCCGCTAATGATTGGTAGTTAATTTTTATGTGCCGAGTTACCAGCCCTGACGCACAACCTTCAACGAAGGTACACCCATTTGCACATGTCTCCACGCAGAAGACGCTCTAGCTGAGAATCGAGCCAGACAGCGTCTTACTGTGAGGCGACAATGCTACCGCAGCACCACCACCGTGGGACACTATTTTTATAAATGACACATCTTAATTTACATTGTTTTCACAAAATTATATAACACAGTTATAGCTGACAACAATACTAGCATTCCAAGTGCCAGATACACTAGCAATTAACCCGCCCATCATTTCTTCTGGATCATGTCAGAAAACAGATGAAAAGCATTTTGTTCAACACGTCACTCACTCACCTGGTTTAATGCAATTCCTAATGAGAACAGACTCACTCCGATTACTGTGCAGGCTGTTGTTTATAGTGCAGTAAACTTGGTGTGATATGTGGCTATTTGCATTTCTGATAGTAATTGTTTGATTGTTATTCTCCAGTTCACAGTCATCTGAATTAGCTGTACAAGGCTGAAAATTCCAATTATATATGATAGGTTCAGAGGAGCTTGCGTTACACAACAGCATAACAGCTGTATCATTTGGAATGCAAGTTATCTTTGGTGCTCCAAGTCGAGCTGAAAAGTAAATTAAGACACTGTTACCTTCATTAATAAGTTCATTATTTCCTTACATTTATGTTACATCAGAGAGAACATCGTTATTTTTCCCCTTTGTTCTTCCCCTCTGCAGCACAGGTCTGATAACTACTCTGTTCTTACCAAATTGTTTGTGCCACACTGGTCATGGACAGTATTTCAAGCACTAGAACAGCTTTTCCCAACAAATAATCTATGTACATATATAATAACAGGCACTGTAGTTACACACAGCATGAATGTATATAGGGACTTTTGTACATAAATAAATATATATATATTTTATATATTTATGTATGTGATCTCTCTCACACACACACACATATATATATATATATATATATATATATACATACATATATATACATACGCAAACACATGTATGTATATATATATATATATATATATATATATATATATATATATATACACGGGTCCCTTTCAGAAGCTCAAGTTTTCAAAAAACTGGAAATTCATATTTTTCAAGATGATATGATAGAGTTTCTGAAAACTGGAAGCTTTTGAATGGAGATCACAGAACAATAAGGAATGGTGAATTTACCCTTTTCCCCACTGTAGTGCAATACTGGTGTGGGTATACATAATATGCAGGGGGTGCAGGTCTCCACTCCACATGGGGGGATGCAGGGGTCTTGTCCCCCTGCAAAAATTTGAAAAAAGGTAGATTTTTGCTGTTTTTTTGGAAGTTCGAGTTTTCAAAAAAATCATATTGTTTTGACAATATGAATTTTGTGTTTCTGAAAAGACTAAAATCTGCACTGTTGATTTATGTCAACAATTGTAGTTCAGTCATACAAGTAACAAATGTCGCTCACTCATAGATCTTGAAGATATGGAATACATAAAATAGCTCACAGGTAAATACATCAGTTGCTTATTATTGTGGAGATCCAACACTATCATAAACATTACACTGGATACCCACTGTATAGTGCTGTATAACACTGCTTTAGGTTGTGAGCATTTCTCCATGCTATCAGGCAAGACACAAAAGATGTAGTTCACCTTTGCAACACCAGTAGCTGCATTGCATCTATATCTTCTCTTTTGGTGGTACGTATTTGTGAGAATGGCTAGCAGCGTGGGTGATGTGCACATAACCTTGATGTATACATACCTGCTCTCCATAGACAAGATCTAAAAAGTCACATCTCTTTAACTTGACACTATAATCATATACACATTCATGCTGTACATTTCATTTCAAAGGAGACAAAACCTTACAAGACTTTTTTGTTAGTCATCCATACACAGTCAACAATTCATACAGACTTGAGGTAGGTAATTAAAGAAAGAACACACTGGATTATCAGTGCCATGAGGTGATACAAAGCAAAGACAAGAATGGAGGACTTAAAAAAAAGCAAGCAATACATGTATGCAAAAATGCTGATATTCAACACTTTAAGGGTCAAATCTGGAAAATCACACTCATTACTAAAGGGGACTAATGAAGCAGTAAGGAAAAATAGTACAGGCAAGGGCAACCTTCCAAAGTGAACTCCTACTAACACAGCAGCAACCATCTGATATTTTTCATCAATAACTGGCACCATCAAATAAACTGCAAATAATTGAACTACCTCTAAAACCTGCAAAAAAAAAAAAAAAAAAAAAAAAAAAAAAAAACTCATAAAAAATCAAGACAATATTTCTGCTTTAAGTCCATAACACCCAGTCTGGTTCTGAGACATCTAAAAAAGTAAACATGCATTTGTAGTACACTATAGATCAACCAGTGACTTAGAAAGGAACAAGTACTAAATTTATGGAAAGAAGTCTAAATACTGCTCCCTATTTAGGACCTATCATCATTCTTAGCCCTCTAAAATACTTGAAAAAGTAGATAATCCCCAGCCTACACATGGCCTCCCAGGAAACAGCCTACTAACCAATCATCAGAACAGATTCAGTCACTGGCAAGGCACCAACATTGGTTCATCGGTAAACACTAGGCTAGTTGCCATTGTGGGCCATTTTAAGCATAGCAAAATCACAACAGAGATGTGAGGAGATAGCTGTCCCCAGCATAAAAATAGGGGACTGACTTCACTTCCATGCTATTTGCAAAAAAATGAAAAATAAAAACACTTAAACATTACAACATTAAGAAACAGTAATAAACAGTCCAAAACTTCAGAAGTTAATCCCTCCTCTATGAAGGTACGAAAGAAACAAACTCAAACAGGCTTAGTCACCAGAATGACTCAACTTTAATATATTATAAACTCTTTTCTCTGCCAACTAGACTTCATTAGATCAACTTTTGAATCAAAAAAATTCTGAGTTATTCTGGTGACAAAGGTCCAGCTGCCCCAACTTCCTTATTTTTAATACCATCTTGATCTTCTTTACCCATCAAAAAGATTCCTAGGATCTATACTAAGCTGCATAGGAAATATGTTGGATCTTTAACTTACTTTTTGCCACACGTTACCCCTTTCATCTGCTGGTGGAGTCATAAATATCACAGGCAGATGAGATAACATGCTATTTTTTTAACATCCAGTTGGGTCTGCCAATGTTATAATTTGAATAATACTGTCTATCATCAATAATTAAGTGTCAAAAAGCTTTATGTTCCAGAATAGTATTGTCAGCTACTGAGATTACACAAAGGCAAATCTAACATGGCAGACTACAGAGACCAACGTAAGTATATGAAACAAAGCACTGGCCAGTTTAGGTGGTACATTCTGGAATATTTTTTCCAATCATAATTCACACACTCTAAACTGACAGAAGAATAATATAATATTTCAGTAATGAATTCCTCAATATCTTAAACAGCCTAGCACCCCCTTGGTAAAATTTTTGTAAAATCAAAAAAAGCAATTCCATGGTTAACAAAAGCTACTAAACTACTCATGAAACAGAGAAACAGAGTCTGGTCAAACTACTAAATAACTAAAAAACAAACTTCCCTTCTAGATTATCGACGATTAAAAAATTTGTCAAAGATGACAAAAAAATTATACCAAACAATAATCCAACAAAAACATCAAAACACCACCCAAAAATTCTGGGGAGCCATAAAACAATTCTTAAACTCAGGACAATGCAAAACCCCAACCCCCACCTCCCTAAATACCACCGAGACTATAGCTACTCAATTTAACTAACACTTCATTGGTTCAATACTGGCCCTAGTAAAAAAAATGGCAACACTATTCCACTAGTTTTTGCTACCAGCTCTGCTTCTCATCTCAAGTCTTCTTCTATTAGACCAATACATAAAACACTTTTATACAAGCTAAAACTTACATCACTTGCTACAGACCTATTCCCCAGTGAATTTCTTCAGTTGGCAGCAGACATTATCTCATATCCAGTCTCCCTACTAATCAACCATTCTGTCTTTGAACAATATATATCCCCAAACTTTGAAAAATCTCTCAAAGGATGCTCACTTACAGAGCTCTCAATCTACGGGGCCAATCGTGACACTGCCCCCAATAGCCAGAATTCCCAAAAAATGCATACATTCACAACTCATGCCCTATCTGGTAAACAATAACTTTCTTTCCAACTCCCAGCATGGTTTTCGACCAAGATACAGTACCACAACTGCTCTTAGCCTTACATACACAGTCAACCAGCTCAGAAACAAAGGTCAGCTCTTATCATCTCTATTCCTTGACATGTATAAGGCTTTTGACATGGTATCACATCAAAAACTACTCAACAAACTAACCTTAAACTTCTCCCAACCAGTCCTCTCATGGTTTCACACCTACTTGTCTGAACACCAAAAATCAGTCAAGTGTCAGAATGAGATCTCAACCCTATTGCCATTCTCAGTTGGTGTCCCACAAGGCTCAGTTCTGGAGCACTACTCTTCTTCATTTTTACCAATAAACTCTGTTCTGCCACCCACCTAGCTACCATTGTACAATATGCGAACAACTCCTCTCTCAATGGCACAACTCCCTCCCTTCCCGACCTCCTACATAAAACACAAAAATCCTTTTCAGACAAAGAACAATATCTCTCTGTGAACTAACTCATACTCAACCAAAAACAAAGCTAATGCTGTTTGCAAATAACAAACTCCTTAGCACCTTTTTCTTTTATCATTCACTTCTCTAACAATACCAGAATCAAACCTGTTGATCACACCAACCTGATAAGCATCACAATTGACAAACAATTCCCAAAATATGACAAACACTTAACCCAATCCATCAAAAAAGTCCATATCAAACTAGGCTCACTGTACTGAACCAAACCATTCTTTGCTTGTACCACCAGACAGTCTATAACCAGTACACATCTGCTGTCCACCCTTCTGTATGCCTCTCCCATTTTTACAAATCTTAGAAAATCATACCTGAACAAAGTAGAAGCCTGCTACAATAAAATAGTCAGATTTGCTATTAACCACACTAACAGATCACACCATTGCTCAGCTCTCCATCTACTAAAGTGGATTGAAATACCAAATATTTTATTTTATAACCAAATTACTTTTTCCCATACCATTATTCACCAACAAGACAACTATCCTGCCATCAAAACGTAGTTCAACCTTACTCTAACTGTAGATCCCTGCGATCATCTAACAAATTTCTACTAAAATCACAAAACCTAACAATACTTTCAGGGATTCCCTGTTCTCCAACCAAATATCCAGGACCTGAAACTCCATCCCCCAGCACATACTAAACACTGCTAACTTTTCCAAATTTAAACTGCTTCTTAAGGAACAGCTAACCAATAAATGGATCTGCTCCTGCACTTCTCCAGGATGATCATACTTTGCTCTGTATAGCACGACACTTACTCTGCTATCATGCTTCTACTTTTTTCCCATCACTGTAATCCAATCCTTTTTCTCTTTTTACTACCTTTCTTATATATATATATATATATATATATATATATATATATATATATATATATATATATATATATCCATGCATAATGCAATTCAATTTAAAAAAGTAGTATATAGATGAAATATTCTGCTATATGTATTGTCTGCTTTGTGACATCACTCATGCTTATCAAATTACCATTGTTGTATCTCATTTTATACTTCCCTCAGCTCACCTTAACAAATTTACTGGAACTACATATATTCTTCTATTTGATGCTATATAACATGTGCTATATCTCATTTTATACTTTCTTCAGCTCATATGTTAACAAACTTACTGGAACTATATCTATTTTTCTGTTTTCATGCTGTATAACTTGCTAGAATAAGGGATCTTGTATAAGTAACTTTTTTATGTGTTATTTTCTATATGTGATTTTTTTAACATTTAATATAAAATATAAGTAATAATAAAAATATATAATATAAAAAGTGATAGGAAAAAGAAAGGTATGTATAAGTGTGGGAAATGCAAACAATGTATATATATTATTAACGCAAGTTGTGTATATATTCCTAGTAGAGATAGGCTTGTACAAGCCCAAGAATACAGCAACTGTGATAGTAAAGGGCTAATCTATTTGGCAAGTTGTGAAAAATGTGGGGCTTTTTATGTAGGTAAAACTAAGAGAGACCTAGAGAATCTATTAATATTATTATAATATATCTGTTTCTAACTATAATAATGCCCTATACAAACACACTTTGACTTGTAAAGGATCTAAATTTGTGTTCTTCGTACTAGAGACGATACCCTGGAACACTAGAGGTGGCCTTTGGGAAGAAAATAATAGAATACAGAGAAACATATTTGCAAATTTTTTTATAGGTCAATGAGTCACCAGGTTCAAACTACAATATTTCTATAGTCCCTTTATTAAAATTGTGAGCAGCTAGGTTATAAATCCCTTTGGAACACTCTCAATATATTAAAAATTTGTTACAGTTATTTGTGTATGCAATGTTGTTTATATATATTTTTGGGTGTATAAATTCATTATATACTCAAATTAACAAATTTTTGGTAAATACCTATGTAGGTTATATGTTTTTAATATTTACTGTTTATTATTTAAAACTAGGAAGTAAGGCATTTATAGGTTTTAACTCAATATATATTATGCTTATTTTAATTCCTAGTTTTTATGTGTAGGTAGTTACACTTCACCCCCTCTTTATGGTTACAAGGCAAATATTTGATATAACCTCTAAGTTTATCACTATAATTCAAGTGTTTTATCAATATACAGGTCACTAGTGGGTAGCAAAATTAATTAATAGAATCATTTTTTATCATTTATACAAAATTATGTTCCATAATATGTGATGTTATTTTAGTGACTTGTTTAATGTTCAAGTTTTGATATTTTAAGTACGATATAAAAATATAGTATTACACAGTTTAATAACTTTTTTGAAATGTTTATATTAGAGACAATTATTTAATTAATTGGAATGAGTATTTAAAAGAATAAGTGGTACTAGTTGTCTGAAGTAGTCTCTGTATCTTGAGAAGAAAAATGTGGTGATCCAGTCAAGCGTTTAGTGTTGTTTTGTTGTTCCTGTTTTATTCACTATTAAAGTTTGGACTTTTATCAGACCTTTTGATGGTGGTCTTACTGCCTCTAGAGTGCTTCTCCTTTTGGCTGGTTATATGGTTGGCATCTTCGGTGCTCTGTGGCACTTCTTTTCCTGAGCAAAGCAATTTTTTAAACAATTATGTAATGGAGCTTTTCTCCCCAGGCCTCTGCAGAAAATGGGCTTCTGGCCCATTTGGACACTTCTGGCAAAACAAATGTAAAATAAAAACAAGGATGAAATACAATGGCAGACTGCCATATTTCTAACTGCTTCACCAATGCAAGCAATGTTTCATAATATTTCTTTGTCTCTGACAAGGCAGAATTGTGACTCCTTATCCAAACTTGTAACTTGGGCTGCAGCAGCATGTCTCACAGAACACAAACATGTTTTCTGGCTTAACTTGCTCAGAAATATGTCTCACAGTACCCAAGTATATTTTCTGTCCTAGCTTGGTTAGAAATAATGTCTGAAATACAGAAATCCATTTTGGCAGTTGCAACATCTAAACTAATTCGAATAGGGAGAAAATCTCAACACTATCACTGATGTCACAACCATGGCAAAATGATTAGCAACAGACCTACAGTTATGTACCACAAAGTAGTACTTGACACCTACAGCAAAAAGGAAAATTGCAGCATCCTTCTGTCTCTTTAACAACAGGGACTTGCATAAGCACATTTTTAGCAAAGTGGACCCAGCATACAATAGAATCTACAAATTTGCAGCTTAAGTACCAGCATCAAATATCAATGTAGTGCACTAAGACTCTGGCAACATGATCAAATTCAGCAAAATCAGGCAATACTTGCATACAAACTGCTTCACATCAACTCGTGCCTCGACTCTGTAAATTTGTTAACCTGACACACACTGAACAGGCACTTAAGAACAGGGATTCACAGACAGCTGCTCAATGACAATAAGATTCTGTCATGCATATTGTACATTGCACTGTATTGTAATAAACTGTCATATGTATCACTAAGAACTCTCACCTAAGGCAGTTTACACAACTAAATGTGGGAACCACACCAAGCTGCACAACCTTGTGTTGCAAACACAAATATACACACATTAAAAGACTGGCTCCTAGACAAATAGCTATATATACACCCATATACAGCAACATACACAGATACATATATGCTCCAACTCTCAACTCACCCAAGCAAGAGATAGAGGCGCACACACACACACACAGTACAACACTACTTATCCTTGCATAATAAAGAAAAATAATGCACTGCTTTACATGGTATGCAACAGGACTAAGAATCCCAACCAGGATCTCTTAACAACCTCAAACTTCCCAAAACATGTTCAGCCATGAGAGATAAAGCTCCCTATCTTTTTCCATCTTCATACTGGGGAAAAAACTGCTGCATAACACAAGGAAATGAAACATGCCCCCTTCCTTTCTATGAGCATGCAAAGTGCAATTGCTAAGGCCTACTGCATATCTACCTGATGAAGAAATTAATTTGTACACCCATAGTTATAATAATGCCAGAATTTGCTTGTGTACTACTTACTATACATAGGTTCATAGGTAGGTACTAGGCTATCAGCCCAAGGGTCTACGTAAGCCTAGCCAACAAGGTTCCCTGGCTTACACCACCCAAGAAAGTTATTTTCCTGTGCTACTGTCGAGCAGAGACACAGAAGTGATCCCTGGGGTATATTTCTTATTTCCCATCCACTCATCAAGATTTTTCTTGAAGACTGCTAATGAAGAACTTTGCTTGACATAGATGGGTAGCCTGTTCCAGAGTATGGGAAGTCTCTGGGACAGGAATCTATCCCTCCAGCATGTCCTGTTTATTGTGGTAACAAGGTTTAGGTCTCTAGTGTGTAGCTCAGAGGGATTGGGATTTCTTTAGGTGTAGCATGTCCAACAGCTCTGGGTATGACATAGCTTTATATGTTAGGCAGAGATCACCTCGGAGTAGGCGATATGCTACGGAGTAAAGCTGGAGTTTTTTGGAGGCGGTCAGTGTAGGGCATTTATTTGAGGCCAGTAATCCTCTTTGTGAGGTACTTCTGTGGCCTTTCCAGCTGCTGCAGATGTCTTGTGAGGTACACTCCAAAAGGGGCATTGTACTCTATAATGGGTCTAATGAGTGTTGAGTAGAGGGGAACAATGACCTCTTTTTTCCTGGATGAGAACCCTTTTATGATGAGGTGTGCCACATAGAAGGACTTCCTGACTACTGTGGCGATGTGACTATCAAAGGAGAGACTACTGTCCACCTGGGTCCCAAGGTCTCTTATCACACATTCAGTGTTAAGTAGATTGCTGCCTATGTGGTAGTTCATGGGTACAGAGTTTTTACCAAAGGGGATGACACTGTACTTTTTGGCATTGAACTTGAGGCCATGGCTCTGACACCAGGCATCTGTCTCAGCGAGGCCCTTCTGTAGTATGTCCGCATCGTTAGGAGCTTGATTATGGCTCCTAGTTTGCAGTCATCTGCGAACTTCGTTAGCCAGAGGCCTTCTGTGTTAGCCTGTACTTCAGAAAAGTAGATACCATATAGGAGAGGTCCCAGGACGTAACCCTGTGGTACTCCACTTGTCACTGGTCTGAAGTCAGACTTGGAGTCTGCAACATTTACATTGTGGGTTCTGTCCGTGAGCCAGTTGGCAACCCATCTTGTGACATAGGGATTTATACCTAGTTTAGTGAGCTTATCTATAATTCCAGAGTGGGGGATGGTGTTGAAAGCCTTGGCGAGATCTAGATAAGCTGTGTGAACCACCTTACCCTCATCTATGGCTTTGGTGACTGCTTCAAAGAAGTCTATCAGGTTTAGGAGACATGATCTGCCTTTTACAAATCCGAACTGGGGTAGGGTCCAGAGTTTGGAGATTACCAATGTCTTTGTTTACGAGTTCCTTGCAGACCAGGCTCATCAGGCTAATGGGGCAGTAGTTCCTGGGGTCTGTCGTGGCTCCCCCTTTGTAGAGTGGGATAACCGTCGTGGTGCACCATTCAGTGGACACAAAGCCTGAGATGAGGCTATGACTGAACATGGCACTTAGGTAGGGTGCCAGTTCATTCTGTAGTTCATGTAGAACGCAGCCTGGGATATTGTCAGGTCCCATGGATGCTGTGTTCTTGGCTTTGGAGAGTGTGTTTTTTTACCTATGCAGCCATGATTACAGGAACTTTGCATTCTAGCGGTAGAGAGATGGGCCCTCTAGGGGGTGAGGGGGGGGGTAAAGTTAGCACTGAACCTTTCTGCCAGGATGTTGGCAATATCAGTTGGTTCTGTATATTTAGTGCCATTGTGCTGTAACTCAGAGCAGATCTGAGTGTTGCCATTGAGATTCTTGACATAGCTATAGAATGCTTTGTGGTTGTCTTTAGAGTCAGTGGCAATTTTGTTTTCGTAAATAGCTTTGGAGGATTTTATGAGGGATCTCAGCTTCTTACTGAGGATGACCAGGGTGTTCCGCCAGTCATGGGGTTTTACTCTTTTTTGCAACAGCTTCTTTCTTCTGTTGGATAGTTTTTTTATGGCAGAGGACCACCAGATCGGCTTCCTTTTTTTGGAGGATAGCATCTTGGTTCTATTAGAGATAGCATGATCCATGCACTCATGTAAGTGCTTATAAAGTGCATTGTGTATGATTCAGCAGTCATACTTCTATTGTTCGTCTGCATGGGTGTCATGAAGTTTGCCACTTCTGTCTTAAGAAGTGTGAAGTTGGCTTTGGAGAAGTTTTTTACGGTGGTTTCCCTAATTGTGGGTGGGGGCGGGGTGTGGATATCTAGGGTGATTAGCTTGTGGTCGGATCTGACCAACGAGGAATTGACCTCTGGTGTGGAACACTGGTTGCCCATGTTGGTAATGACCAGGTCTAGGATATTGCTGCCCCTGGTGGGGGTGTGAATAAGTTGATCCAAGGCGTTGGAATTTATGAATTCTAGAAAACATTGAGCAAAAGAGATGGTACATGAGTAGTTTTCCCAGTTAATGGTGGGGTAGTTGAAATTGCCTATTATTAGGGTGTTAGGTTGTACCCTAATACTTTCCAGTGCATCAAGAAATGAGAAGTGGGAATCCTGGGGCATTGTGGGGGGTCTGTAGCAAGCTACAATTTGGATTGCGGTCTTGCCCAGAGTTAGTTGCACTTGGATAATCTCGGATGCATTATGCTGTGCAACTAGTCTGGAGGTGTGGATATCCTGAATGAATATGGGTACTATATTTATAAAGTAGTTGATAATACCTCCCTCAAAATATCTCCTCAGCACCATCCATCTCACGTTTCAAAAAGTCATTTAAGTCACACCTCTTGCAGTCATGGCTCTGTCCTTGCATCACATAAATGCTTTCCTGCTCTCCTCCAAATCTTGCCACCGTCCTTTCTTCACTGCTTACCCATCTCTAATATACAGTACTCTAATACTCCCATACAGGGCCTTCTACCTTGCAAATTATTTTATCTTGTGAGATGTCTCCTTAATGGCATCAGTTTTCTTGATTGCATCAGTCAATGTGTGTTTTGTTCTACCAATAATGACATCCAGGGTCTACTATGCATAAGCTAAGCTTGCTTAGAACAAACTAATGTATGATATATCTCTGATTGCATATACACCACAGTACATAATTGTTTTTTTTTTTTTTTGTTGTTGCTGTTGATATTGTGTTGTTATGGAGCTTTTCTCCCCAGGCCTTTGCTGTAAATGGACCTCATTCCAGTCAGACTTTCCCGGTAAACAAATGTAAAATAAATAAATAAATAATAAATAAATAAATTGGTGAAAGAATGGAAAAAGGACATCTTTACCCATATGGTTGCTTATTAGACAGATGAAGAGTAGACAGGAGATTGCAGGAAGCAACTGGGGGAGACTAGCTATGAAGCCACCATACTGGAAAAATATAAATCAGAGAGGAAAGGTAAGAGAATAGGCGGACGCAATGTCAAGTATTTGAAATGTAGTTTAAGAAAACTAGGTGGGCATTAGGTTCATAAGCAGTTACTATGAATGCAGTTCAGGAGACCATTGCGGAGTCTAACACAATTTCCCAATTGCCCCAGACCACTGCCTTGTAAGTGGTTGCTCAAGATCACACAGTAGGCAATTGAAGGCAGAGGGAACCAAACTCTGTACCATAGGATGCAGCTCATTGCCTTAATATTCTTTTAACTGACAGACTTCCCCTTTGCTAGCTGCCCGACTTCATCATTAAGATATATGGTGTTTTTTTCTATAGAAAGGGGAAGACCCACCAGATAGGTGGGGATTGTCCTCCTCTCAAAAGCTTGGCAGCAGGGTGCTCCAAAACCAAAAACAAGTCCAGAAGCATTTGGTGGATCTGTATGGCCAACATCTTCAGAGTTCACTACAACACTCCCCTCCTCAGGAATGTACAGGTCACCAGGAAAATCATGATGTGTCATCAACTACATAAAACACAGCATGGTCCATTCCTAGCCCCTGTGCTGTATCCTTACTGAAGATGGTGACACCATACCACCCTTATTCCTATCAAAGGGCAGGAATGGACAACACTAAAGTGTATCCAACTCCACCTCAAAAAAGAGCTTCCTATGAACTGGCATCAAAGAAAATAACCTACAACTTAAGGTCATCCTTAGAGAAACAGCACCCATGGAAGTGTCCAAAGGAGGGCTGCTTCTACGGAATCCCTACATAAGGCAACTTGATAAGAAAACACCATGGGACACTTTTACTGTAAGGTTTTATCCATGGCCACAATCTTTGCAAAGACAATGAGTGCTGAATACAGCATAAAAGGCAATAGATTGTACTGGAATTGATACCCAGTCAGAGTATACAAGGGAGTCACCTATTTAGGCCCCAAGTTCTGGTATGCCAGAAGGCATTCAGATCAAGTCAGGTGATAACATCCAACCACTATGCAGGGTGGTTATCTGGAATTAAATGTACTAGTTGTTCTGGCTGAAGAAGCGAGTTCCAGAAGGGATGAAAATTATCTGTCCATTTCAAGATTAGGAAGAGACAGGAGTAAAACCTCCAGTTCTCCTCTAGCACTGGCAGCATCTAAGGCCACTTTCATCAGCAGTCTAGACCTAACCCAAGAGTTTCAGTGAAATGGACTAATCCAGAAATGGAGCTATTGCTGGTGGAAAAGAGTTCCATGGTGGCACAGCTAGAACCCAGTGACTCTTTGTGATGGTTCTCATAGCTGGAGTAAATGTACATAAATCCAACCTCCTTAAAATGTTTTGTTTAACTGATGTCTTCCCATCTACCATATTTTTATAGTCACTGTAACTTCTCAGTGCTCTAAAACCTAGAAAACATAAATGTAATCTTACCTCTTTACTTGTGTGACTATATGCAAATGTATCTGACTGCTGAGTGCTGAATTTACTCTTGCATTTAATCCTGAATTGTATGTTTTTTTTTATTCTACGTGTTACTGCTGAATGAATCATTAAAAGATATTTACCAATGTACGTTAATTGCGGAGCTTTTCTCCCTGGGCCTCCACTGAAAATAGGCTCTGAATGTCCCAGTGGACTTTCCTAGTAAACAAAGTGTAAATAAATAAATAAACAAACTGAAACACCCCTATAAGAACAGTCCAATGTGAAACATTGAGAAATGTGGCTGTAGGGGAGCAAAAATGTCTTCCACTGAGGTAATGACCTGCTCCTGCTTTCACCACAAGAGATGACTGATCAGGTCTTGGGCAGGCTGTCCAAATACCACTTTCAACAAAAAATGTGCACCAGCAACTTGTTCCTAAGTTACTCCATGAAAGAGGGACATTTTAGCCATATCATCCCACTCTAGCCCACATCAAGGCATACAGCCCCTACATGAGACATAGTGTCACACAGTGCAGGCCAAGGACAAAGCTTCATTAAGATTCTCCTCAAGTCCAGATTTATGAAGGTCATCAGTCTTTTCCAGCACCGTCTTTACAAATTTAGCCTGCAACTGGGTCAGGTGAGGTAAATCCCTGAACCTCAGTGTTGCAGAGGAGTAAATTCTCTTAACACGCCTCTCTGAAACTCTGAACTCCTTTTCTGACAAAAAGATGGCAAAAGACTGTGGCCTCCAAAACCTATGTTGGACTAAAGAAATACAAAGCAGTCTGCAATTGGATCTTTAATTAGTTGACCTTTCCAGACTGACAGTAAAAACCCAGCCATTTTTTTTGGGGGGTGGGGACTACCAGAAATTCTTCCAAATGCCTTTGTAAGAAGAAATAGAAAGGCTCAAGGACATTCTAAGCCATTCCTCATAAACCTGAGAACCTCACTACATCTCCAAAGGAATGGTCATCTGGGGAAAAGTAGCTATGCGGTGGATTTATCTTTGTCCATCCCAGAGTGGCCTCAAGATGCTCTAAATTCTCACTCAGGGCTGAGTTAAATGAAGCACAGGGTAGGTGGGAATAGGCCTTCATAAGTCCTAGCAAAGGCTTTAGACAAATCTACTCCTATCAGGCAGCCAACATCTGCTTGATGTCCAGACCCAGAGATGCATGTCCTTGTATGGAAAGATTAGATTGACCATACCTCACAGTGATTGCTGGCAAACCTAAGGTCAGGAGGCCATTTCCCAAGAAGAGTGTCCTTTGACTTTAACATCCTGATCCAGGATTGCATGACTCAGTGAACTCAATTCTGTGATCTGGCTGGTCACCTATGGATTCCAGTTGATCATCTAAAGACAATGAAGTACAAGAACCTCAGGCTGTACCCCCAAAGTAAGAGAAGGGGAGCATCTCCTCCACATCCAAGGTTTTCAACCAAGGCAAATGATTGGTTAGTGACTAAGCCCTCATTAGCTGAAGGCAAAGTAATCACCAACAGGGTCCTTCAGAATCAAATGGCCACCTGAAAGACACTGAGGATGTTTAGGCCTGGACTTGGCCTCCTTGTATGTGCCCTTGTAATGATGCTCTAACTTATACCTAGAGCTGTAAGAAAAACAACCCTCATCTGCTGTCATCTTTGTAAACAAGGAGAACATCATTTTCCTATCTTTGACAGTGAGTAGCTAAGTTGAAAAGGTTTTACTTCTGATAGTCTTCAATGTCATGCTCCTCTGAGAGTCAGTAGGCTGGCAGTACCCTTAAATAGTAACATGAAAGCCACAGAAACACTTATTGTAGTGCTTAGGCATGTGGATACAGAACTTTAATGACAATACCAAGGATCAAAATCCACACTGTGTGAATGCAGGCTGCTAGAATGAGTGTTCTTATATAAACAGTACTTCATACTGGCCACAAAGACACCCACAGAAAAGATATATTGATGCTAAACAGTGCTGAATTCCAACAGGTGGAAAAGCCGTACCCAACCTAAGAACCAAGAAGGGTCACACCATTAGACCATAGGTTCAGCAATAATAAATTACACTTAAGCTGAAGGAGAAAATTAAAATGCCATCTTTGTTAGAAACACAGGAGTAAAAAAGTATTTGTTTACTTATTTCCTCTATGTCTTTTTACTGGGGTAGTGGGATCATCCACAGAGCCCCCATTTCAGCCGCAGTCTGGAAAGTTTTCATGCAAGAAAACACTAGACTCTTGTATCTTGTGTACTGAACATGCTCAATAATAATTTAAAAATAAGTTAATTGAGACGCACCATTCAACATATTGATGTAATTAGGTAACTAAGTACTTGAGAGGCAGCTATTGTTAATTTCAACAGCAGACAAGGTGCTGAAGATGAAAATAACCGCAAAAATAATATCAGCTATTCTATACTGTTATGCCTGACCAATAACCTTGTACTACAGTTATAGTAAATGCATTTTAATACCTGTATGTGGAGTTTTACCCCAGGATGTAACTGAAAAGTGGCCCTTTTTGTGTTCAGTCAGCTTATCCCGGTTAACAAATTAAAAATAACTAAATAAATACGTAAACAAAAAAGCCAAGCCTGTTTTTCTTTTAGTCCTTCAGAGCCATCCATATTCAGCTCACTGCTTTTAAGCTGGTTTAAAAAAGAAAGAAACTTAATAGTTTTACCATCTAAGCCCTGCTTTGATTTGATTATCTATGACAACTAAACTAAGCATCGTGACAGCCTGTGTAAAAACATTTTTTAAGCAGCAGGGTTTGCATGTTTTGGTGGGTTGATCACTGCCTTCTTGTCATTAATGTGCCATGTAAACCTACGATTCATGGCATGAAAAATAATTACTGCATACAGTTCACATAGCATACACATATAAATCATGCACTCACCACTTAAAAAATGTCAAGTGCATATTCACTGTATCATCTGGCATATTGGATAATCCATACACCAAGACAGTGCATAAAAGGCCATGTAAAACTCCACATACAGGTATTACAAGGCATTTACCATCCTTTTTTATGCTGTGTGCATTTTAAAGATAGTATTTCCCTGTTCCAATTATATAATGTTTTTAAACACATCTGTGTAGCTTAAACATTAACACAAGAATTACTGTAATGAGTTCACTGCAGAGGGCACAAACTGATATGCATGCTAGTCACCATTATGGTTTGACCTATGTAACATGTACATTTGGTTCTGCTTTACTTGGTAGTTAGTATCCCTTGCCTGCTTGTGATTAAATCAATGGCATCACATGTAGCACTGTGAGCAGCAACAGGAACATGAAGAGGTCACCATGACTGTGCATAAACAGGAAGTTGCAGCCATGGAGAGGGCTGTCAGGCTCCTTCATTAAGAACCTAGACAACTGTAGTACTAGACACAGTGACTGGAGGGCCTTGTTGGGGAGGAAACACACAAGCAGTCTGATGCAGGAGTATCACTGGAAGAAATGGACAGGTATAGTTTGGTGCTCCTCAGGGGGCCAACAGTTGTCAGGCAGCATAAAAGACACCCAAACAAACCAGAACATCCTAGTACACAGTATTCTGTACCATTGTCTACATTGTGTGGCCATTTATCAGTGTAATTCATGCAGGACAGCAAGCTCACACATTACTCCATTCCCCAGCACATATAGAGGCAGGGTCTAAGCATGCAAACCTGGCTCCGCATCCAGTGATGCCCCCTTACAGAGGCAGTGGCAGGGCTCCACCTACAGGATACAGGCTGAGCACACATTTTCATACACAAATTGTACCTAATCCATCTGTGATAAGTATTTCTTCTTTACTGCAAGTTGAAGGAGGACAGCATGACTTCCTTCCAATTGTTACATTTTTATGTCTGTGTAGAACTTGTCTCATTGGGGATGGGTATATTTTCTGCAACCTTTGCACACGTTTCCATTGTAGATTCTGCTTCCACAATGTTTTGCAAACTTTACTTGCAGTTTTATGTAATATCATGTGAATTTGCTCTAAGCAACATTCTTTTACCTTCCCCTCAAAGAGACAAGCTGTACACAAGTTTTACACACATAAAAATGAAACAACTGAAAATAAGTTATGACTTCCTTCCAGTTCAATTTGCATTAAAATCATACTTACTGTTACAGACTGACACACACAGTATTTAATGGCAATGTGTGCTTTGATAATTTGCTGCTCGATAAGTGTACTCATACAGCGGGATTAAGCAGCAATTTATAAAAAATAATCAAACAGTGTACTTCTCAGTAACCTCTGTGCGGGTCATTCACTTCATCCCCTCCTTCAATCTGCCTAGGGTGTGGTGGTATAGACATCTTGTACATTCAATATTTTTGAAGAAATGAATATCTTCTAAAATTATCATAAAAAATATTTTGTGGACAACACAAACCAAATCTTTTTTTCTAAAAATTGTCTAACTGTAGTATAACAGTATATGAAATTATCAGACAGTATATGTGTGTGTCTGCACACTTCTGCACATTTCCACTTTTATACATATATTTTTACACTTCTATATGTATACTTACATATAGTTTTTACTCATACATATACCTTTGTAATCATACACAAAACCATGTCTACACATAAACATGTTATATTTGTATACATATGTAATTCTGTTTACAGATATGTATATGCCTACTCATACCTTTGGATTATATATAGATACATATTTGTACTTATACATACATTTCTTCTTGCATTTACCTGCATTTGTGCAATATTTACATTGTATGTTTTTAAATGTGTTTTTGTTATGATTAAAAAATGTAAAAATACTTGGTATATATATCTGGTCTTCTCACCATCACCTGGTCTAGTCAGCCACTCGGGCCAACCACTCTGTAGGTCATCGTATCTGTAGTGGCAATGAGGACCACAGCATGTGATCCCTGTCAGGGATGACAGCTACTTACCCAGCTCCTGCCAGATGCTATTTTTCCCACTCTGTGCCTTATAATGATGATTCACTTTTTTCCTAGTATATATCCCTTTAGAAGCAGACCATGATTTTTGTCTCCTTGTCAGACCACCATGGAGCTCAGCCTTATGCCTTCACAGCTGCAGACATCTTTTGAACTGCCATTAACAGAATGAAGAATGCAAGTGCAAGACTGTGGGTTCACAGATTTGGAACCAACCCTCTGGAGTGTGACATCACCATAATCTAACCCAGCTACATTATATATGGAACTGCTATTGCTGTCAAGTTTGATTTTGCCAAACTGCTTTGTCATATAAATCATTTTTAAAAGAATACTTTCACATTTCCTTGTTATGATAAATGAAATTCAGTCTTGAAATAATTACTTTTAAGTTGCTTATATGTGTTTTTGCTTCTGTGCTGTAATGTTATCTTTATTTGAACAATTTACCTGAAGGTCATGAATTGATCATTTCTTTAAACATGCCTTTCTCACTGTTGCATTAGTACTTTTTTTTTTACTTTATACATTAATTTTCCTGTTGATGTCATCATGTCATATGAACTACTGAGTGTTTTGAGGTGATTAGGTGTGTCACAGTATACAGGAGGGGCATGGATTAAGCATCATGATTACACAAACTTAAATGCTGCTGACTCCATTTTCCCTTTTCTATGCATAGGGGCATTTGAGATATAGTAGGCTTGTTTGCATTTTCCTGAGGTCAGCGTTGGCTCTGTGCAGCTCGACAACTTACGTGGCTTTGTTGACTTATGCACTCATGTATTACTGTAATTCATACAGATAAGCATATCTAAGCCTAATTTGCATTAAAAATGTGTAAATGCACCTGAATTTTATGTGAATAACTTTAAGACCACCATATTAAGTTCTGATAACTAGAGACAGGCAGCAAAATGGTTAAGGAAAGCACAAACTTCATTGAGTGACTTATAAATAGCAATAATGTTAGAAATTATTGGGAAGCAATTCATATTGATGTTACAGAACAATGAATAGTAGGCAAATTGTGTCTTTCATTGATCTGATGGTCAGATGATTCATAGTTCCATTTGCAAACATGACAGCGGCACTGGAGCTGTTTTATGGCTTATGGTACACAGGGTATAACTACATGATCTAAAGTGAGAGAAGTCTGATATTCTGCATTTTCACCAGTATACTGTTTTCATGATATATGCTGCATTACTGTGGGATTTGTCACTCATTTATGAAAACTGGCACTATAGATTCAGGAAAGTGGTAGGGGACGGATACAGCACTGTTAGCAATGCCATAAGATGTTGGTGTATGTTAAGTGCTTGCAACACTATTATACACATATAGATGATGTCTATGAATATGGGTGCTGTGTCACTATAAATGTTTTTGTACTCAGATCTTTGATTTATTGGTGATGAAAGCGGGTATTCTTTTGTTGTTGTGTTTTTTTGGCTGATTTATTAATTTATTTGACATTTGTTTACTGGGAAAGTCCGACTTCATGAGGTGCCCATTTTTAGCAGCATCACAGGGAGAAAAGCTCCAGAGACAATAAGCATATTATATTAGCTCATTACAGAGCAACAGTGAATGTTTTCACATACAAGAAATAATATACAGTAATGGATAGCACATCATTTTTACACGTTAGATGAAACATACTTTCACATTAATTACAGACATTAGATATTACTAAGGAGACTATATACATGAGACAAGTGGGCTTTATAATTATATGATTCAGATCAGTATGATTCTGGTTGATAGCTAAATAATTTTTGTTTATTATAATAAACTTAGTATACATATCTTATAGTACAAGGTTGAGAGAAGAAGTGAATTACAGGATAAGAAAAGTAGGAAGTAGAAACTTGTGTGTTTACTAGTAAAATGTGTGGTATGATTACAGAAGAAGCAAAAGGGAGAAATAAAAATTAGGGTACTGTATAGTGACAATAGCAGTGTAAGGTATAGGTAAAATAGGCAAGAAATTATCAGTTTCATAAAATATAATAGCAAGATACAGGGTAATGTTGTTGCAGTTACAAATAAAGGATCTATATGATTAACCTGGTATAAAACATAAACAGAGAAGTGCATTTTGAGAGTGTGTGAAGGATATGAGGGGTGTGTCTGTCCCTATATATGTGGGCTTAATGCTCCATATTTTAGCTGTGTAGTGAGAATACAGAGAGTATCCTGCTGATTTAGTTGGTTTATGAGCAGTGAGCCGAACGTGGTTATTTCATAGCAGGGGCCATTTAGAGGAGTGTTTTTGTAGTATAGAATTTAAGGCTGGCCAGGTGGCTGGGTATGGAATAATTTTATATGGTGATTAGCTGAATATGTTTTAGGTAGTTGGGTAGTTCTAGCCAGTTAAGTGTTTTCAATGAAGTGCAGTGGTGTGTACGGCAGTAAAAACTGGATTGAAATCTGGCTATTTTATTTTAAGATTAAGTTTTTGAGCAAGTGAGATTTCAAGACTAGTGAAGATGGGGGCTCCACAAAGAAGAGAAGGCAGAAGATAACTATTTGCAAGGATGTATCTGGATGTGGAGATGAAGAAGATTCTACCTCTATAGTTTTTGGTATGTTTTGTTTTTAAAGTTTTTATTGGATTTTCAATTTGTAAAATAATCACAATAATATTTACAGTCAGATATTTGAGAACATAAATGAAAAATTTTCAACTAAACCTCACATACAAAAGGAAAAAAAAAAACTATTCCAGGAATGTCCATTAACCATCAAGTCATTCAAGTTATTATACATTACATTAAATCTAAAATGCAGTTATTTTTGCTTGTCAAGCAGATCTCTAAGTGTTGTCCATGTGTTGTAGCAACAGGTAATCCTGGTTGTTCTTGACTTCATTGTAATGATTTTCAGGCGACAGACTTCAATTGCAATATTTATAAATTCTTTGGAGGAGGATGTAGATTTGGTCTTCCAATTCTGAGTTATAACCTTTACCGCTATAGATAGTACAGACCACAAAATGCAATACTTCATTTTTAACACATATATGAATAGGAGACTTCAAAAGAATTAGTGATTTAGATAAAACAAATTTATCTCCATAAAAGTCTGTAAAAAAGATTGTTATTCCAATAAGGTATTAAAACAGTACAGCCAAAAAGCATGTGCTGCCAATCTGCTTTAAGTTCCTGTTTACATCTCCAACAAACATGTTTCTGCTTAGGTTCACAGGTTCATAGGTGTGTACTAGGCTAATGGCCCTGGAGCCTTTACAAGCCTAGCCCATAGAATTACCCTGGCATCCTGCCACCCAACCTTAGTTCCCAGTGCCTCTGTCGAGTAGAGCCAATTGAGTGATCCCCAGGGTGAATTTTCTATTTCCCATTCACTCATCAAGATTTCTCTTGAAGAGGGTCACTGAGGTGCTCTGCTTGACATGTATGGGAAGTCTATTCTATAGCATGGGCAGTCTCTGGGTTATGAACCTGTCCCTCCAGCATGTTTTGTTGACTGTGGTAATGAGGTTGAGGTTTCTGGAGTGTGTGGTGCGGAGGGACTTGGATTTCTTTAGATGTAGCATTTCTAACAGAGCTGGGTCAGACATGCTTCTGTAAGTCAAGCTGAGATCGCCTCTAAGTAGGCAATATGAGACAGAGAATAGTTGGAGTTTTTGAGTCTGTCCATACAGGACAAGTTTTTAAGGCCTAGGATCCTCTTTGTGAGGTACTTTTGTGGCCTCTCCAGTTGCTGCAGGTGTCTATCTAGTGAGGTACATGCCAAATGGGGAATTGTACTCTATGACTGGCTTAATGAGGGAAGAGTAGAGGGATGCAAATCCCTTAGTAATGAGATGTGCCACATAGAAGGACTTTCTGACCACAGTGGCAATGTGGTGTTCAAAAGAGAGGTTGCTGTCAACCTGTGTTCCCAGATCTCTTATAATGCCTTTTGTGTTCAGTGGACTACCAATGATGTGATAATTCAAGGGAACTGGGTTTCTTCCAAGCGGGATGAGGACACATTTTTGGCATTGAGTTTAAAGCCATGGTTCTGACACCAGTCGGTCTCAATCAGGCCTTTCTGCAGGATGTCAACATCACTTGGAAAATTAATAATAGCTCCCAACTTCCAATCATCTGTGAACTTTGTCAGCCAGAGTCCCTTTGTGTTGGCCTGGACTTCAGAGAAGTAGATACCAAACAAGAGAGGACCACGGACCGAACTCTGTGGATCTCCACTCGTGACTGGCCTGCAATCTGACTTGGAGTCAGCTACTTTCACACTATGGGTTCTATCTGTGAGCCAGTTTGCAACCTACCTAGTGATATAGGGGTCGATGCCTAGCTTAGTGAGTTTTTCTACGATTCCTGAGTGGGGAATGGTATTAAAGGCCTTGGTCAGATCAAGGTAGGCTGTATGAACCACCTTGCCTTCATCCACAGCTCTGGTGACGGACTCAAATAAATTGACCAAGTTGAGCAGGCATGATCTTCCCTTCACAAAACCAAACTGTGTATGATCCAGAGTTTGAAGATTCCCTATATCCTTGTTTATTAGAACCATGATGACGCATTCCATAGCTTTGCATATTAGACTCGTTAGGCTAATGGGGCGATAGTTCCCAGGGTCTGCAGTCTCTCCTCCTTTGTGGAGAGGGATGACTGTAGTAGTGCGCCATTTGGTAGGGACAAAGCCTGAGGTGAGGCTGTGATTGAACAGGACACACAGGTGATGTGCCAGTTCACTCTGTAGTTCATGTAGAACACTGCCAGGGATATTGTCAGGTCCCATAGAAGCTGTATTCTTGGCCTTGGACAGTGCTGTTTCAACCTGTGCAGCAGTAATACTGGGTGCCTGGCAATCTGCTGGTATTGTGAGTGGTCCTTTGGGGGGAGGGGTAAAGTTGGCACTGTATCTATCGGCCGGTATATTGGCAACATCTGTTGGCTCGGTATAGGAGTTACCATTGTGCAGGAGTTACCATTGTGCAGTAGCTCAGAGCAAATCTGGGTATTACTTTGGAGATTCTTTACATAACTATAGAAAGCCTTCTGGTTGTCTTTACTATGTGCTGCAATTCTGTTTTCATAGCTAGCTTTAGAGGATTTGATGAGGGATCGCAACTTTTTATTGAGGCTGATAAGGGAGTTTTTCCAGTCTTGGGACTTTACCTTATTCTGCATCAGTTTCCTCCTTCTGTTGTAGAGTTTGTTTATGGTAGGAGACCACCAGATTGGCTTCCTTTTTTTGTTGGAGAGTGTCTTGGTTCTGTTGGGTATGGTGAGATCCATGCACTTGTGTATGTATTCATACAGTACATTGGTGTATGATTCAGTGGTCATGCAACTATTCTCCATTTGCATGGGTGCCATGAAGTTAGCCACCTCTGTTTTTAGGAGCCAAAAGTTAGCGTTGGAGAAGATTTTCATGGTGGTTACCTTAGTGTGGGGAGGTGGGAGGGATGTGGATTTCCAAGGTGATTAGTTTGTGGTCGGATCTAACCAGGGAGGAGTTGACTATTGGTGTAGAGCAACTGTTGACCATGTTAGTAATGACCAGGTCAAGGATGTTGCTACCTTTAGTGGGGGTAAGAACGAGCTGGTCCAAGGTATTGGAATTAATGAATTCCAGGAAACGTTCGGCAAGTGTATTGGTACATGGGCAGTTTTCCCAGTTAATAGAGGGGTAGTTGAAGTCACCCAGTATGAGAGTGTTAGGTTGACTCTAATATTCTCCAGGGTGCTTAGTACTGTGGAGTGTTAGTCTTGGGACATAGTTGGGGACCTATAGCAGGCTACAACCTGAATTGCTGTCTTACCCAATGTTAGTTGCACCTGACGTATGTCAGATGCATTATGCTGGGCTACTAGTCTAGAGGTATACGCATCCTCTATGAATATAGAAACACCACCACCTTTGGAGCTTCGGTCCAAGTTCTGGGGCCGAATAGTGTGGAATGAGTTATAGCCTGGTAGTGCACGAGTGCTTTCTACTGCCTTGAACCAGGTCTCTGTTACAGCACAAATGTCGATGTTCTCCACTTTAAGGAGTGCTTTGAGCGAGTGCATTTTGAGATTTAGACTTCTAGCGTTGAGCATCATGACCCTCATATTGCATTTGTTTATAGCTGCTACTGTGGTAATTTGGTCTTTGGAACACCACCTAAAAATGGCACTATAGGGGTGGCAAGAGCCTTGACCAGTATCCGGAAGCCCAGGGGTGACAGATACAGGCCATCGCTGGCAAAGCATCGAGGTTTGTCAATCATGTCATCCCAGGCAGACAGATACTAGATCCCCTTAGAATGACACCAGAAACTTAGCCAATTGTTGAAATCAATCATTTTCTGCTTGTACTGTTTTAACATTCTGGGTGATGGTAGGATGCTGCTCAGGGCTAAGGTCATACCCACCTGGGCTACATAATCCAAGAGCTCCTTCATGTCTCTTCATGTAGTCCAGGGAGGTACATCTCAGGTCATTCACTCCCACATGTACAATGACAGAGTCATATTTGTACCTGTTGTTGAGGCACCTGAGTGCATGCATTATGTGGCGGATCGTGGTGCCTGACAGGCAGCTGACTGTTACTTTCTCCTTATTCAACCTAGTGAGTGGGACATCCATGTGCCTCACTATCAAGTCAGCTATGACTAGTGTTTGGGCATGATGTTTTACCTTAGAGGCTTTGGTAGAGTGGCACACTGTGTAGGAGAGTTATGTGACTCGTGGTTAGTGTTGTGTTGTGGTGGTCGAGTGCATTTCTGCCTTGGAGGTCTCTGCTGTTTGGGTGGAATTTTACTGACAGCCTCCATAAAGGTGGGTGTGTGGTTTGTGTTTTTATGTGAAGGTAATGCTGGTATGTGTTCTGGAGGGCTATGTGCTCCATGTGGTGTGGTGCAAGTGTTGGCCTTCTCCTCTTGACCAGCTATTCCGGTCTTGGCTGGAGAGTGTGTGGCTTCCAATTTGGATATATAAGTACATCTCTCACAACTCTGAGTGCTGGGAGGTAAGAGGAGAGGGTTGTCAGTGTACATGAGGCATTTGCTGCATTGTCTCAGGATGCCCAATTTCACCAGGTTAATAGGAGAAAGCACAGGGAACTGACTTTTAGACATGCCTGGAGGGGTGGGCATTAATAATAAGTACTGGGAGCCGTTTTCTTGTAGATCATTTAGTGCTGCTAGCACTTTTGCGTGCTACAATAATTGCAACAAGAAGTCTGGTAAAGTGCTAAACTAATAAGCTAGTAAAAGTGTAGGAGAGGAGTGAACTAGCAGATCTAAGGGAAAATTTGAAGAGCAGACTTTGGCACTGCTCAGAAGCTTACAAACAGACCTGAATACAGCAAATCTGTATTTGGATTAGACCAGTTACAGGAAAGGCAGGAAACAAGCACAAATGCAGACTTTTAAATCAGAAAGTTGAAAGAGATGGAAAAACTGCCCAAACGGCCAATAAGCTACAATTTCTGGGCCAGAAACCACTCCTCTTTTGGTAGATAGACATCCTAGTGCTTACCACTCCCACTGATAAGCTAGAAGGCTTCTTTCTAACATAGAAAGGCTTGGGGGCTCAGAAGCTTACATACAGTCCTGGATACAGTAAATCTGTATCTGGACTAGACTAGTTACAGGATAGGCTGGAAAAGAGCAAATGTGACTTTTAAACCAGAAAGTTGAAAGAGATGAAAAAAATGCCCAAACGGCCAATAAACTACAATTTCTGGGCCAGAAAAGTACAGTTTTGTACCTACCATAAATGTAGATGTTCGAAGATCCACATTGCTGCAGTCCTAACACTTGGGTAGTCCGCTGTCCACGGTCGGCCCGAATATCAAAGTATAAGGCTGACGTCGGTCGGAGCATTTAACTGACGCCAGGGCGTAAGGGTACAAATGCGCATGACCGCGCCATATCCTCAGTCTTTTCTTGCCCCAGATGTCAGAAGACCTTAAAAAGAAAGGTCAAAACCAAAAGACAGCAAACAAATAACCAACCACCCTTGCACTAACTAAATGTACAATAGATATAATACACAATATGTACAACCCAACCCACAAACACCTCCAAGTACAGAGGGAAGGAGGGAGAGTGGAGACTGCAGCAATGTGGATCTTCGAACATCTACATTTATGGTAGGTACAAAACTGTATTATGTTCTTCATCTCACATTGCTGCAGTCCTAACACTTGGGTAGAATCCCAAAGCAGAGATAAGGGAGGATGGCTAACTATAAGGAAGCAGGAGCTGCCAAAATGCCCTGCAAAACCGCAGTGGCAAAACCAGCCCTGGACTTATAGTAAAGTGGCAGGTGATAATGCCTAGAGAAGGTATGCACAGAACTCCAAGTAGCTGCCTCTAAAATATCCTTGGTTGCCACTCCCTCAAAAAGCTGTGGAAGTGGCAGTAGCCCTAGTGGAATGAGGCCTAATCCCAGCTGGAACCTCCTTGCCATGATGGGAATAACAGAAAGCAATGCAAAACCCAATCCACTTAGAAATAGTTTGTTTTGACACAGGCTTGCCCTGAGAACTCAAAGCAAAAGAAACAAACAACTGCTGAGACTGCCTGAACCCTTTAGTTCTGTCCAAATAATAACGCAACTGCCTGTGTACATCCAAAGTGTGCAAAATCTTTTCCCCTGTATTTTGGGGATTTGCATAAAAAGTAGGTAAATGAATAGTCTGGTTTAAAGCCACACTAGAAACCACCTTAGGCATAAAGGAAGGATTAGTATGATACTCTATCCTTATGGAAAATCAAGAAAGGCTCAACTGCCATAAGGGCCTGTAATTCAGAAACCCTTCTTGCAGAGGTAATGGCCAATAAAAAAGCAGTCTTCCATGATAAATATTTCAACTCAGCAGTAGCTGCAGGCTCAAAAGGTTGTAGAGTGAGTTTCTCCAACACAAAATTGAGATCCCAAGCAGGAGTAGGAGCTCTTCGTGGGGGTCTGATATTCTTTGCCCCTCTAAGAAACTGCTTGAACAAAGGATGAGAAAACAATGGCGGGTCGCAATCATAATGAGCTGAAATTGCTGCAGCATGAACTTTAATAGAAGAGAAGGACAAACCTTTGTCCAGTAACTCAGTAAGATATTGAAGAGCCACACATAAATTAGGCTCAGAAACATCAAAATCCTTTGCTGTACTCCAAAATAAAAATCTCTTCCATTTATCTCACTTTCCTTGTACTAGGCCGTCTAGCTTCCAAAATCACATTCAAAACTTGTTGTGGAAGTTGAGACCCTTTATGGTTCAAAACAGAATATGCCAGGCTGTTAGGTGAAGAGAGTGAAGTTTGACATTGAGCAAATGGCCGTCTTCCTGTGACAACAGGTGTGGAATCGAAGGCAAAGGCCATGGAGGCTTCCATACTAGACTTCTCAGTAATGGGTACCAGTGCTGTCGAGGCCAATCTGGAGCTATTAAAATCATCCTTGGCTTGTCCTGTCTGACCTTCAGAAGTACCTTTGGGAGGAGAGGCAGAGGTGGAAAGGCATACACATGAAGATTGCTCCAATTGAAAGAAAGAGCATCCACTTTCCAAGCTGTGGGATGAAACCTTTTGTGCAAAACTTTGGCAGCTGATGGTTTAGTGGAGAAGCGAACAGATCTATGTCTGGAGTTCCCCATGACACTGTCAATTTCTGAAATACATGAGGATCCAATTTCCACTCGTGGGGATCCATAATTGCCTGCTCAACACATCTGCTAAGGAGTTCTGTGCTCCTGGCAGAAACCTTGCCTGAAGATTGAGCTGTAAACTGAGAGCAGTCTCCCACAAAATCATTGTTTGCCTGCATAGAGGATAAGAATTTGTTGATGTACCACATGACAGTTGTGTTGTCTGTTAGAATCAACACCTGTCCTGGAAGAAGGAATTCCTTGAAAGCTATTAATGCAAACTGGACTGCTAACATCTCCTTCATGTTGATATGTAGATGTTGTAGTCTGACAGGCCACTTGTTTTGTATCCATTTTCCATTCAGATGAGCTCCCAAGCTTTGTCTGAGGCATCTGTCGTTAAAATCTGACTTGCCTCTGGCCGGGTCACAGAGAGTCCCTTGTTTAGGTGACATTCCTGAGCCCACCACAAAAATTCCTTCTGAATGCAAGGTAGTATTGGAATGACAGTGTCCAGATCCTGGCAGTGCTGTGTCCATACATTTTGAGATACCATTGTAGCTTCCTCATATGCAGTTTGGCATTGGGAAGCACCAGAATACAAGATGCCATGAACCCTAAGGCTTGAAGGACTGTCTTTGCAGTCAGCCCGGACTGATGAGATAGTTGACGGAAGTAAAGGGATAGACTCTTTTGTTTGTCCGGGGTTAAAAGGCCATCTGGGCTGCTGTATTCAGTCTCACACCCAGAAAGCACATGTCTTGAGAGGGCACTAGACTGGACTTTATTTCGTTCACAGAATACCCTAGGCATCTTAGCACTGCTATCACATACTCCAAATGACGAAGAAGCTCTTCCTTCCTTCAGCCAGAATCAGGCAGTCGTCCAAATAAGGATAGATCTGTATTCCTTTTAGTCTGAAGAAAGCTATCACTGGAGCCAGAACTTTCGTGAACACTCTGGACAGTAGATAAGGCAACGGGCAATGCAGAGAACTGATAGTGAGAAGTCCCAGCTCGAAAGACCAGATACTTTCTGCAACTGAGTCTGATAGGAACATGAAGGTAAGCCTCCTTGAGATCCAAAGTTACCATCCAATGATCTTTGCCCAGCAGAGGTAAAAGCTGCTGCAACGTCAACATTTTGAACTTGGGAATGTCCAGATAAGTGTTGAGGATAGATAAATCCAAAATTGGTCTCCACGTGTTCCCCTTCTTTGGTACTAGGAACAGGCGAGAATAAAATCCTAGGCCCACTTCTGGCAGAGGGACCGGCTGTATGGCTAGTTGGAGCAACAGAGAAACCTGTCTGTGAGCCTCTATTCTTTGTTGAGGAGGAACGTCTGGCATGCCTTTGAAAGGAGGCAAGGTATGGAAATAAAACCTGTAGCCGTGGTGTATGATATCCAATACCCATCTGTCCTGGGTAATTAAACTCCAATTTTCTTTGAAGAGTGCCAACCTTCCTCCCAAAGGTGCTGCCAGACGAGCAGGCTCTGGCAGCTGAAAAGGTAGGTCATTGGGTCTGTTTACGAAAGGACTGACCCCTGCCCTCACCCGAAGCCTGTGCAGGAGAACTCCCTGTTCTAGGCCGGAAAGAGCCCTGAGCTCTGCCCTTACCACGTCTAGATCTACCCCTAGACTGGGAAGCATAAGAAGGATCACCTTAGTAGGCCAATTTCTACTAAACTTTGGAGGCTGGACTTGCAAAAAATCTTTAACAGTCTGCATAGACTTAGCCTTGTCTTCCATTTTCTTTAAGACTGTCTCAACAGGAGGCCCAAACAACACGTCAGATTGTAAAGGAGCATCTAAAATCCTTGTTTTAACATGTTCAGACAAATTCTGATCCCTCAGCCAGGCGTGCCTGCGAAGAACAGTCCCAGTGGCAGCCACCCTAGACGAGGCCTGTACAGCATCAAAACCACATTGCAAAGAATGCTTACCCACCTGTTCAGAAACATGGACTAAATCTTGCAATTCTTTACAATCCATACCAACTGCCAGAGCATCAACCTTAGACTTCAATTGTGAAAGGAGATAGTTTTGGTATTTCAACATGTGAAACTGGCAATTCAGAGCCCTCATAGCAAGAGTGGAAGAAGTATAAACTTTCTTTCCCCATCTATCCAAGGCCCTAGCCTCCTTATCTGTAGGAACCGGATTCTTAACAACAGAAGCCTTAACACCTTTAGGCCCCTGGCTAACAGTTTCTGGGTCTGCCCTAGGACTTTTAAAAAGATACTTGTGAACGTCAGGCACCCTGTAATACCTATCCGGCTTAACAGGAGCAGGAGGCAAAGAATCAGGATTAAGAGAAGCCTCTGTAAAAACATCCTCCACTACAGCCAAAACAGGAGGTATAGCCAAAGGCCTATGCTGGGGTAAAACAGAAATTCCTAAGCCTTTTCCTGGAATCAGAGAAGTCCTGACCTTCCCACTTAAAATGCTCCCTCATGGAATGAAGAGTTTCTGAAAAGAAAAATCCTCAGGAGGAGTAGCAGAAGGAGTAGAATCATCCACATCAGAATCAGAATAAGGAGAGTACTCCTGCAAGTCTTCAGCAAGACTCTGAAACATCTGAAGCTTGCTCAAAACCCCCAGCTCAGGCTCCACCCTAGGTCTCTTAGCAGGAGGGGCATAGAACCCCTAATCAAAGTAATCAAATCTTCTGCCATTTTAAGCATATGCTTCTTGGGCATAGTACCTGAAGAGCTAGGGTAACACCAACTGAAGCTAAACCTGGCCTGCCCTGGGAGAAGCCTTAGTAACAGAAGGAGAAGGCCTAACCACCTTAGGAAGGGAGGGGAGTATAGTAACCTGAGAAGCCCCTCAGCCTGACTTGCCTCCTGAGAGGCCACATCTTGCAATAATAAAGTTTCACTCTGAGAACACAAAGAAATCTCCGGTGGAGCCACAAGAAGCACAGACGGTTCTTCTAGCCTAGGCTTAACTGTCTTCTCCTTGCGCTTCTTGAGGGCGCGGGCGGAGCATCGGCATTCTATAATTGCACCGCTTCCCAAAGACTAACCTTGCACAATCCAACCTTCTCTTTATAGTGCGTTTATTAAATCTAGCACAAGAGCGACAGCCAACAATGTCGTGCTCAGGCCCTAAGCAAGGAATACACAAAGTATGATAATCTCTATATCTGTTTCCCACAAGAAACGCAATTATTAACTTTTCTGACATCCGTAAATGACTGAGGCAAGAAAAACAAAAATATTGCCAACTTTGAACTCGGTCTGAAACTTCTAAATAGAAAAATCTCAGAACGCCAACCGGCACTTGCAATGCTGCTTCTGCATCGGACCATGCGGCAAAAGACTGAGGATATGACGGTCATGCACATTTGTACCCCTGGCGTCAGTTAAATGCGCCTGACCCGGCAGCCCTTACTTTTTGATATTCGGGCCGACCGTGGACAGCGGACTACCCAAGTGTTAGGACTGCAGCAATGTGAGATGAAGAACATCCACTCCTCTTGTGGTAGACAGGCTACCTAGTACTTACCACTCCCAGTGACAAACTAGAAGGCTTTCCTCCAACACAGAAAGCCGTAGGGGGCTCAGAAGCTTACATAAATTCCTGGATACAGCACATCAGTATCTGGGCTAGACTAGTTACAGGAAAGGTGGGAAACAAGCGCAGATGCGGGCTTGGACATTAATTCAATTGTACGTGGTGTGAAGACCTATTCAAAAATTTCCATGTAAAGACATTTCATCTAAGACATGGTTATATGTTTAGAGAATATTAAAATTATTTTTTTTATCTTCTTCACTCACAGGTCTATCATTAATTTGGGTAAACAGTTCCAATAATTGTCATTGCAACTTTTGCAACTTTTTGTTTCTCTTCTCACAACTCTCTATACTTTGGATAAGAGACCCTGTCACAATGTGTCTTGTTGCATTAAGAATATTTGATATTTAATTAATTTTGGGATATGATCTCTTATCTCTGGTTGCATTAACCTTATTTCCCCTTCTACATGTTGTCTGCAAGACTGTACATCTAGCCACATCTTTACCTAAATTATATTTGTTCTTAATATAATCAACACAATGTAGCTTTTCATCTTTCATTAATTGAAACCAATAGAGCAGTTTTTCTCTTACATCATTAATGTTATCTGTTATAATTATTCCTAAATAATTCATTTTCTTCTCTTTGACAACATATTTAATGAATTTATTTTTGATTTTATTCTTACTTGTATTTATATGTAGGGATTTTGTTTTTGTCATTATTAAATGTTAAACCAGATTTTCTTTAAAATACATCCATTGCTAAGAAAACTGCAGAGAGAATTATCATTGTCATTTTAATGTCAGCAGGTTGTCATCAGCAAACAGTTGAACTTTAGAGTTTATATTCTCATTTATGTTAATACCTTTTATGTCTATATTTGATCTGAGAAAAGTAGCAAATGGTTCCATAAGTAGGGTAAAAAGCAGAGGTGAAAGGGGACATCCTTGTTTGATTTCTTTCAAAATTTGTATAGAATCAGAAGTAAAAGCACCTGTTTTAACATATGAAAAATAATCATTATAAAGAAGATTAATAAGATTTCTGGGGGGGGGGTACTGCTATTTTGTTTAAGGTGTTAAGAAATATTGAGTTTCATGTCTCACCAGCATCATCTGGTGGGATACTTCTTAGTACATTCCAGTTTATTGACAACAGGATATGTCTAAGAGTTAACATTTGTTGTGTTATGAATAGTTTTTATAGTTTGCTATTTTGGAGGATTTTGTGTGTAACATTTGGTAGAGACAGGGGGATGGTCACTGAGGGGATATGATAGGGTGCCAAACAAGGTAAATTTAGTGTGATCAAATACTAAGATACAGTATACAGTTGAGTACGGAATTTGAGTTTTTACTAAAGTATGCTGGAGTTTGCATCCAAGTGGATCAAGTTTCAATATATTACTTTTGGATGTTGTTTTAGGTAAATGAATGATGCAGCAACAATAGTGATCCAGACAGAGAATGGACATTTTATTCATAAGGCGAACCACATCCTCATTAGTAGACTTAGGACATTTGACAAATGCCTTTTTGAAAAAGGGACTCAAACAAGCTGAAAGGGCAAAAGCCTAGAACCAAGTGATTATGGGTGTAAATTCTGTTGACAGAAGAAACCACACATTAACACTCTGCAAGAATGTGCAAGAGTTGCCTGTAGCACTACTGGGGGGCCTCAAACATTTATTCCTTTAACACCTATTGAAGAATCCTTCCTATCTATTCAGGGGGGTGACTATGAAACAGATGACAATGGCATTGGAATAAACAGCGGTGGTGTGGACACTGGCTATTACCCACATCTACAACATCAACAGACATCTGGTCAGAAAGATTGGTTTGACCACTATAACATATTTACAAAGAGAAATGAATGCTCAAGAGAAATGAGTACATGTAACTACTGTTAAAAAGTGAACCCTTCACTTCTGTACATAATGACCTTGAAGACAGCACAGTAAGTGTCCTCCATACCTTTTTATACAGCATATAGTAGTGTAGGCCATTATGTGAGTAGTAATATATTCAATTAATTCTTCACTGGCTCGGCAACAGAAATAAACAGTTTCACTAGGCCATTAACTCTGGAGGATATAAGCAGCAGAATGACTGTTAAAGATGATCATGATGCTAGCATAGTTACATTTACGAGACAAACAAACTTCTTCTTCTTTCGGCTTTTCTTGGTTAGGGATCGCCACAGTGGATCACCTGTCTGCTCATGATTAGCAGTAGAGTTTTACACTGTCAAATTGCCAGCCCGGCGTCCAACCTTCCACGGAAGGCACACACATGTACGCACTCACACCTAGGGTCAATTTAGTGTGTCCAATCCACCTACAACATGTCTTTGGGATGTGGGAGGAAACCTGAGCACCAGGAGGAAACCCACATGACCACAGGGAGGACATGCAGACTCCATAGAGAAGGCACTCCAGCCAAGGATTATACCGGAGAGCTCCTTGCTGTGAGGTGACAACACTAACCGCTGCACCACTGTGGCCACACATGAGACAGACAAACTCTTGAAGCTAAAAAGCAAAAAAAAACAATAAAAATAAGAAACCCACAGGCCACAGAGACAAAACAGGCACAACAGCCAGTAAACATGCAGTAAAATGCAAAACGGTAGAAAAATGGTGGCTTAGCACTTTCGTTTATTAAATATAAACTTCTTCAGATCTGGAGATTCTTATTATTCTTATATTTACATTTATGAGCCAGCCTTAGGAAACTGGCATACAGTCACCAAGTTTAATGGCAGGCTCTCATACCCCACAATGTGTTAGTACCTCTGCAGGAAGTAACACTGGATCAGTAAGACATTACACTACAGATCACAGAGAAAGAAAACCCATCCTCCTCTATACCAGTATCTCCAGACAGGAACGCTTTCTGGATGATGCCAGAAATTCAAATCAACAGTGTCTACAATGGCACCTTTACAAAGGTGTGCAAGGCATGGGCATTCATCACAGCTACTCTATGAAAAACATGAAGCACTGACTGCCTAGCAGTAAATCTGCCATGA
The DNA here is from genome assembly GCF_019279795.1 of Protopterus annectens. Lineage (NCBI taxonomy): Eukaryota > Metazoa > Chordata > Ceratodontiformes > Protopteridae > Protopterus > Protopterus annectens. The sequence continues at coordinate 273,779,811 of NC_056736.1, read as the reverse complement.
CATTGATAAAGCACAGTCCACTGCCAGAGACAGAGTCGGCTAGAAAAGGTCAGAGTCCCCCAGGGTGTACATAAGGATATCCAGCACTGCATGGAAATGGCAGAGAGTAGGGATAGTCCCACAATCACACTAATCCATAGCATGGTGACACACACAGTAGCCACGTCCACCTCCACTCACACACTAGTGAGGATTTACCAGACTAAAATAGTTGGAAGGGGAAGAGGACAGGATACTGTCCACACACATGGGGATTGATCACATCACACTATAAGCGCATCTCAAAAAGGAAGTGGAAATAATAGGGGAGAACAAACGCAATGGAATTCACACCGGCAAGCCATGTTAGGTCAGCGTTCATCTACACATGGCAGAATCTCTCATTCGTGGTCCTGGTTCTGCAACACTGCAAGATTAGTGTCTGAAGGATCGCTTGCAAGAAGTCACAGCACTGCTGCAAGTCACCATCTAGCTCATATAATAGCCCATCTTCAAGATTATATACACCTGCCCTAACTTTAATGAGATGCAGTGTATGACACATCTGACCTTGACCCAATGTGAATCAGGATAGACATTACAAGTACTTACAATATGAAACATGTAACATTTGACTTCTACAGATTGAAACCTAATAGCAATATATAAGTTGAAATGAGATGACTTAATACTTAATAGTACACACACACACACACACACACACACACACACACACACACACACACAGTGCAGAATACCTATGTACACAATGTAACAAAGTACTAACACACTTTGCATATACATTCATTTCATTATAATAATGGTAGTGCTTATAATTAAAGGAAATATCTGGAAAGAAAAGTGTAGGGTATAACATTCAAATTTTACAGAAAAATACCATTAATGGTCCATCTATTAACCAAAGGTTTCAGTTCACCAGTGCTACAGCTGACAATTGCCCAGAACATAAAAAAAATACACAGTAGAGAAACATTTCTTTAGAAATAAAAAATTACATGAGTATCTTGCCATCTACACTAGCACCACTGCAATTGCACAACTTATGATTTATTTCTTAAGACACAAGTTGTCATGTATGACAAAGTTAAATAATCTGATGTTCAGTACCTTAAGAGAAAACAGTAAATCATTTACAATGACTAACATTTAAATTGAGAAAACACTGGATAGTGAAAAACAGCATTTGATACGAGTGAAAAACAGCATGTGATACAATGTCCATTGAAGTGCAAGGTATGAACTCATGTTAAATAAAATCTATACATTCTGGCAAATTCAAAGCAATCACATACTGGCAGAGCACTTTTTTATTACAGTTACCACTTCAAGAGATTCAGTATATTCACACTTAATACAGTCCAAGAAACATTTACTGTGCAAAACAGTTTAAAGTGTAACTATTCCTTACACGATGCCTTATGACATCAGTGAACTGGTGTCAGTAAGCAGTCAGGCCTGAATTTTATAAATAATAACACAAGTATCTGCTCTCAGCTTGCTATATGGGGTCCCTCACTACTGCTGTTGTTGGCTGGTCATCATTAGGCTTTGTAAGACTGGAACTAAAAGCTGCAGTGACAGCATGGGTCACTTCACCACCCGACTAGCACATGATCATATTTTGCAGACTGCGACATGCACTAAACATCCTGCATACAGTATCTGGGTCATATTGAAGGACATCACCAGACTCATTCAGGTATCTGCATATGCTTTTCAGCATGACAAATAGCCACTAAATGACAGACAAGAGTCTGGAACAGGGCTGTATTTAAATTATCTTCTGCACCTTCACTTGGATTTCTCACTGGTGTCATACGCCATGGCTCCAGAGGATATCATGCATCACCTGAAAAAAAAAAAAAAAAAGAAAAGGGGGGGGGGGGGGGACAAAACAAAGAAAATGTGGTTTAGTATTAAACCATGCATTTTACTATGACTGAATACTTAAATGATAAAAAAGGATTTTTTTCACTTGCCAACAAGATGACCACTGGGCATCCCACCACGCAAGAAGAAGTGGTAGAGTGAGCCAGTGTGCCAGACTGGGCATCCCACCACGCAAGAAGAAGTGGTAGAGTGAGCCAGTGTGCCAGGCTGGGCATCCCACCATGCAAGAAGAAGTGGTAGAGTGAGCCAGTGTGCAGATATGGGAATCATGTGCACTGTCAGGAGGTTGGTAAACACTTTGGTGATGCACCTCCATGCATCTCGCACTACCTGTCAATTGATGGAATTGTGGTACTGATCCCCTAGTGGACCAGATGGGAGCCAAGTTGCAACATGGGTGCAGGCTACATCCCAGAGTACCTCAGAGAAAAGTGCCTCCCTCACAGAAGGCACACACAGTCCTGTCTTAGTCCTGAAGTGCCAGTAGGAAATAGATGCCCTGGTCCACATGTGCCAAGAGCACATACAGGAGCCACAGAAGTATCATCGAGGCAGAAACCTGAGAAATACCCAACATGCCCAAGAATGCCTCTGGAAGGTCTTCGTGGAAAGTATAGTGAGGGCTATACATACCTTGGTATTGACAGGGATATGAGGATCATGCATCCCTCAGTACCCATGCGGGGGACCATATGCTCACTAACACTCTTACAATATCACTGTCCACTCTAATCCTGTCAAGGATTTCCTCATTATCAAAATTATGATGTGTAATTCCCTGTCTATATCTCTGCCTTCTTGGTTAGATAGTGCTGCTGGGTGCAAGTAGGTTTTTGCTTGGCTAAGACAAGCTGCTCATACTGGGAAATAGCAAAGCTAGTAGCAAGAGGTAGCATCTTCTAGTTACAAAGGAGATAGAAAAGGCAGGATTCTACCTTTTATATCGAATTTCTGCAAGATGTGGAGACTGTGAATCACAAATAAGCAAGAGAAGCACTTACTAGTATAAAATGTTTTACATCATTTCTCATTACCAGCTCATTATTAGCTAATTTGCAGACGTTTATTCATGGCCATCACACACTAGCATAAATGGTATCTTTGAATTGCACATTTGTTGTCCACATGTGCGAAGAGTGCCGATTGCCTTTACACAGTCACATACATTTATTTGCACCACCAGTAGTCTCATTTAAGAGGTACTTCAGTTGAGACTAACTACTGGGCTTCAGAGTTGAGGATGTCAGTTCAGTGACACTTACAGGAAGAAAAACTTTCTTGTGACATTGCATTTGACATTTCTGTTAAAATACACCATTTTGCTGTCTAGATTAAAGAACATAACTACCATAAAGCTTAACATCTTAACATGGCTTTAGGTTAAAGTTCAGCTGCTAAAAAATAATATTTTTTACATTTTCATACAGATGCATTACGAATTAATATAGGCATATTTAAAAGACATTTGCGAAACTATAAAGTAAAAAATACTGTGGAATTAAGAGGCACTTGGAATGCAGGGGGACAGGCATTAGTAGATTTTCAGTTGGTACATTTACCTAACATAATATTTGTGAGATGTAAAGGAATTAGTTAAGCAGAACAGTCAAAATATTATTTGGTGTAGAAGAAAGGAATTTATTAAAGGTCTGTCCAATTTGAGCACTGTACAAACAGGCGACTGGTGAAAAGAAGCTGAACTGTTCACTAAACAATTCAGGAAATGGAGATTTCATTAATTAAAAAAACCGATAAGATTGCCATGGAAATGTAAAACTCTAGTCTCATCTGACAGATTGTTTGTTTGAGACTGTGGACTTCAATATGGAAGACATTTTCAATAACACATTTGGGAAAACGTGACACTGTCATGTTGCTAACTTTGAGGAACACGGAAATCAAAACATTGACATAAGTTTATGTTATCAAAGATCAGTTTCTAAAAAATAAAAACTTTTTAGTTTCATTTAGAGGCATTAACTAAGGAAACAAGTAATGCAGGCATATTTAAATGGCATTTATGAAACTATGAAATAAAAAATTCTGTGGACATAAAGGGCATTTATGATGCAGGGTAGCAGTCACGAGTAGATCTGTAGGAATAAAACAACAAATTGGTGTGTTAACCTAACATAACATTTGAGAGACCAAGGGAATTACATAATACAATTGTTTTTATTTTGTATAGGATGGCATTTTGTAATGGACTGCCCCAAAAATATGTGTAATATAGAAAAAGTGGACTTGTGGAAAGAAATCCCACTGTTCAATGTGCTGTCAACAGAGTTCTAAAGCAGACCTATCAGCATGGACTTCTTCAATTTATTTACTTTTTGACATTTGTTAACTGGAAAAGTCCATCTGGATACTTTTATCTGTTATCAGTGGAGACCTTAGGAGAAAAGATCCACAAATAAATGAACAGAGAATATATACAAATAGGTGAAATTTGAAATGATAGTGTAATATACCCTAAATACAGTAAGACGCTGTCCGGTTCGATTCTCAGCTAGAGCGTCTTCTGCGTGGAGACATGCATGAATGGGCGTACCTTCGTTAAAGGTTTGCATCAGGGCTGGTAACTCGGCACGTAAAAATCAACTACCAATCATTAGCGAACCGGCGTTCCGCTGTGGCGACCCCTAACCTGGAAAAGCCGAAAGACACAACAACATACCCTAAATACAAAGATTAATACAAACATTAATACACATGACAAGTAGAATAATACAAGTATAATCAACATTAAAACAAGATAAATACAATATCATTCTGCATTGAAACAAACATGTTGACATGCTATAAGTGCACCAGATTACTTACTCATAAAGGAAATGTCATAGTGGAACATAAAAACAGCGAGTAAGAAGGAGATGAGGAATTGAGGGGAGAGTGAGAAAAAGTATTTGTACCAAGTAATAACTGGAGTAGATATGGGAGGCAGCAGAAATAATGAATAAAAGCAAGATACAGAGTAAGGAGCATAAAAAACAAGGAAAAGGAAAGATAGTATGTGTGTGTGTGTGTGTGTGTGTGTGTGTGTGTGTGTGTGTGTGTGTGTGTGTGTGTGTGTGTGTGTATATATATATATATCTATTTCAAAAAAGCCGCGGTGGTACAGCGGTTGCGTTGTTGCCTCACAGCAAGAGGTTCTCCCATTCGATTCTTAGCTAGTGTGCAGGGAGTGCCTTCTGTGTAGAGTCTGCATGTCCTCCCCATGGTCGAGTGGCCTCCGAAAGACATGCGTGAATGGGCGTGCCTTCACTGAAGGTTGAGCGTCAGGCTGGCAACTCGGCACCATAAAAATCTACTGCCAATCATTAGCGGACCGGAGTTCCGCTGTGGCGACCCCTTACCGGGAAAAGCCGAAAAGACAAACAAACATACATATATATATATACATACATATATATATATATATATATATATATATATATATATATCAAACAGAATGCAAAGTCAGGAGTCAGAGTGGAATTATTTTAGTTGCAGCATAAATAACTGAATGTTATATATTGCCATGATTAGTGCAGAGATCGCATTTCAGACTTTTGCTGCACAGTGTGAGTATAGACTTTGACCACAGTTTCAGTAACGGTTATAGAATGCCAAGTAGATGTTTGCCAGAAGATCAAAGGTGGCAATTTGGGGAATAGCGGTGGAGAATTACACTTACAGGTGGGGAAGAAGTGGGATTAAATATAATTTTGTGTTAACAGTTGGATATAATTTAGTTGGTATGATAATTCTAGCCAATTTAGAGTTTTTAGTGCAGAACAGCAATGTGTTCTGTGACTTGTATGAGCTGCAAATCTATTACCTTATTGTAACACTGTTTTGTTTAGTTTTTAATGTAGCCTGGAGGCTATTCAATATGGGAGAACCATATAATAGGCAGTAGGTATGCAGAGGCAAGAATGACTCTGGTGGATGTAATAAGGAAATGTTTAGCTCTGTATAGTATTTCTACTTTTTTGTGCTTTTTTTATATTGGTCTGTATGTGGAGATCAGCTATTGTAACTCCCAGCAGTTCTGTATGGAGCACTACTTCAATTGGTGTATTTGTTTAGGGATGTGATCCTAAAGTTATTTTTCTCATGGAGAAGTGATTTGGAGAAAAATAAAAGGAGTTCAGTTTTCTTTTGATTAAGAAGGAGTTGATGGTTACAAAGCCAGTTTTCAATAGAGTTAAAAGCAAGTTATGTAAGCTTTTCTAAATTTCCTAGATTGTCTGAGAGTCAAATAAGGATGAAATCATCTGCATACTGTACAAGGGATACTTGTTGCATAGATGTATGAAGATTTTGTTTATAAAGATATCAAATAGAAGAGGACCAAAGATAGAGCCTTGTGGGGGAAGACAAGGAAAGGGTAGATTTCCACCCGACTGCCTGTTTGTGTTCTGACAAGTAATAATTAAACCACTGAAAAGTAAGTTCTGAGACACCCATTGTGGACAGTAGATGTAGGAGTCTTTTTATGAAAGTGTTTAAAGCTTTTGATAAGTCTATGAATATGTAAGATACAAATATATCTCTATCCCTCGTTTTATTTATTGTATCTATAAAAGTAAGCAGTGCATGCTATGGACAGGTGTAAAATCATGACGAGTACCAGTTAGTAATTGTTCCTTTAAAAGATGCTGGAGGAGGTGTTCATTGACATATTTTTCCAATATTTTTGAGAGAAGGAAAAAACTGGCAATGGGTCTGAAACTAGGTATCTTGGTAGAAGTGCCACCTTTGTGGAGAGGGATGATATGGCATTTTCTTTCCAGATGGCAGGAATATGGATTCCTGTATTGTACATTTTAAAGGGATTGAGACTGGGTATGCAATGGTGTTACCAAAAATTTTGAGGTATTCTACAGGAAGGTTATCTGCAGATGGTGAGCAGGGTTTAAGTTTGGATAATTTGCTATGAGGGAAGTGATAAATGGTTTTAATGTGAAGGTGGAGGCATTAGTAGATGAGGACAGACCTAAGTTAGGGGAGTCAGGAAAGGAACCATTGGTGAGGGCAGCTGTGCCATCAATGTAGTACAAGTCAAACTTGAAGGCTGTGTCTAAGGTACAGCTACTGGGACAAGGGTTAGGACATTACTTCCTAGGTGTAAAATGTGTTTGATGGATGATCAGAATTCGGGGGGGGGTTATATCTATAGTTAATTTGTAAATCAGAAAAGTATTGTTTCTTATCAATTTTGACTTGCTTTTTGGTAAGGCTATCAAGTTTTATTTATTTATTTATTGATTGGCATTTGTTTACCAGGGAAGTCTGACTGGGCTTAGATAACCTCTTTTCAGCAGAGGCCTGGGTTGAAAAGCTCCACATACAAGAAAGAAGCAATACATTACATCGTAGTATACATATATGTATACACACATATACATATATTTTCATAAACATACAGTGAGAATTATAATTATTTACAATTAAATATACTTAGGTCTTGAATTTATCACAAGCTGAAAAGAAATTATAGATAAAAATTTATGAGAAAAAACAAGTAGATTAACATGGCATAATTTTCATTACGTCAAAAATAACACACCAGCTATAGTACAGTTTGATGCATATAGTTTAAATATACTGAGAATCTGTTATCTTAACTAGTAGATCAGCAGATAAAGTGAAAAAGGAAAGAGTATACCTGTAAATGTAGTAAGATGATAATGCAGATACAGAATATTAGGCTGGGGATGTACAGGAGCATGCTCAGTTGTCATTTAGGTGAGTTTTTAATAGAGGTTTGAGGTGGGAATTTCTGTTGCAAGAATTTTCTGAGGGATAGAGTTCCACTTTTTTGAGATTTGATTTTAATAAAGAGAGTCTTCCAAAGCTGTTATTAGCTTTGGTGACATTTAGAAGGAATTTATTAGAAGATCTTAGGGGTCTGTTGTTAGTTTGGATTTGTACTAAGTTTTGGAGAGATGGACATTTATTATACTGGTAAATGACAGAACTGCATATAGTAATTTGGTTGAAGGCTAAGAGGTTGGGTAGCTGTAGGCATTTAAGTTGATGAAGATCTATACAGCGATGGGTTCTATTAGGAAGATTAGTGGAGAATTTGACGATTTTATGGTAACAAGCCTCTAGCATCTTTAGGTCTGTTTTTGTAAGATTAGTGAATATTGGGTTGGTACAAAATTAAGGTAGATAGAAGGTGTGTCCTGGCAATTGCTTGTCTAGAAGAGTTGGTAAGGTAAGGTAAGATTCTGCAGAGGGAACCTAATTTGATGTGTACTTTTTAAATAATTTGATTCAGATGAGTGTCATATTTTAGACCATTATCAATGGTAATGCCTAATAGCTTGGTTTGTATAGTTGTCTCGATTACTGTGTTATTGGAAGAGATGATTCTACAAAGCTGATTTTGGCTGTTGATTTTGTTGTGATTATTTTGGAAAAGCATTAATTTGTTTTTTGGGGGGTTTAGTATGACTTGAAGGCTCTGAAGGTAGGGAAGGATTTTTGGGTGACTTCTTGTAACTGAAGAAGGAAAGGTACATAGCAGATAATAGTGGAGTCATTGCATACTGGATGAGGGTGGCGAGATTAGAGGTAGACTGAAGTTTGCTTGTTGTTGTTTTGTCTTTCAGCGTTTCCCGGTTAGGGGTCACCACAGCAAAACTCCGGGCCGCTAATGACTGACAGTAGATTTTCCCGAATGCCGAGGTGCTGGATTCAGGCACCTAGGCGGTGCGACATCCACCTGTGAGACAGCTGGATGTGGACACATGGCAGGTTGACAATTTAGCTGCAATGACAAATGCCTGTGGACAATTCCCTGTGAGAAATGAGGAATCTTCTGCACCCTAACCACAGGTGGCAGATACAAACCCCCAGAGTGATACACTGTGCACCCCCTTAGAAGCCACCATGTGCAACTGTCAGTGGAACATGTGGCTGGCATAGCATGCCACGTGGGCATGAAAGTGGTACCATGAAACCTGTGTGCTGTGGGCAAAGCCTTTATTAATTCAATATGCAATGCGATGTGTGTAGTGCTTGGTGCGTACTAAACTCAAACAGTATCCCAAATCCTGCACATATAGTCACACTTACGTTGTAAGATGTGCTTTAGGCGATGATCCCTTACAACAATAGCCTTCCTATGTAGTGTCACAGGCATCCCCCTCAAAAGAGATTCCCGTGTGGTGTCTGTCAGGTTCTGCTCCTGCTGCAGAACAGACAGAAGGTTGGATATCTGTACAGTAGGGTGTCCCAGTAATACCTTCAGCCGACGATGCCAAGCCTCCACCTGGTTGTTAGTCCGCAGGAAGTCCATTTCTGAGACATCAGACACATTCCAAAACCGCAAAGGGTATGATGATGGCATTCGTGTCTGTGCTGAGCAGCGGGATGCATACTTGTGTGGTCGGCCTCATACATATTGATGGTCTAGAAAAACGCCAATAGGCAGAGCACAGACCAGTAAGGAAGCCACAATGTCCAGAAATGCAGGGACATCATCATCCAATGGTAGGAATGCCAACGCAAGTAGCTTGCGGATGGCAATTGAGAAAGCAGTGTCTGTGCCATAGAGGGCGAAAAGGTGGTGATGCTGGATCTGGTGCCAAATCTGTGCAAAATGGAATAGGCATCCCTTCAGAATACTCCTAGGGAATGCCTTCCAGCTGGCACGAATTGCTGCCTGCTTCTCGGGGATTGTTTGCTGTGTTTGTGTTGACAACAGGGGCTGTAAAGGTAAGTAATACTTTAATCTATGTGTTTGCTTCACTTGTGTAGCACTACCGATGTGCTCTTTGTCTTCTTGATCAGTTTCTCGTTGCCAGCCGTGTACACTGTAACTTGACAGCCTGCGTTTTTGCTTTAGGGGCTGTCTGCGTTTGTAGGTTTTCCTACTGCCGTAGGTTACCACGGTTTATCTGTCTTGCGGCAGCACCACTCTATGGTCTAGTGGTGCTGCGGCCTTCTCATTTCGGCGATGTAGCTCGTGGGCATTTGTCTCGCGATCTACACGCCGGAACCCCGAGGTGCCAGCTCGACATTCAACCAAGGCACGCCCATTTACGCATGTCTTTTGAACGCACCCAACCATGGGGAGGACATGCAGACTCCACACAGAAGGCATTCCCCGCACTCCAGCCGAGAATCAAACGGGAAAACCTCTTGCTGTCAGGCAACAACACTACCGCTGCACCACCGCGGATGTTACAGACTGACTGAAGTTTGTTTGTAAAGATAGAAAAAAGAAGTGGGCCTAATATAGATCCTTGTGAGACACAGACAGTAACTGGTAATAGACAGGAGCGATATTTTTGCCACTTCACAGCCTGTTGACAGCTGAAGAGATAGCTGTAGAATCAAGAGAGGGTTTCCTGAGATAAGTTGAGAGAAGCAAGCTCATTTAACAATGTTTGGCAGGATACTGTGTCGAAAGCTTTGGAAAGTTATTTAAAGTGCTGAAGATTTTGTGGAGTTTTAATATTCTGCCACTCTTTCCATGTCTTGTCTCTATTTTGCATAAGACTTTCTACTCTAATTATTAAGCCAAGGGGCAAAGTTAGATTTTTACTCTGTTCTACGTAGTGGTGCAAGACAGTATAGGATGCTTAAAAAAAAGTTGAATTGAACCTTTCTACTGCCTCAGCTAGTGACAAGGCTTTCAGAATAATGCACTTAACTGAGTTCAGAGCAGCTAAAATGATTCAGTGTTAAACAAAGAGAGGGTGACCTAATGGTTAAGGGAGAGTGGCCTAATGGTTAAGGGCACAAAGTGCAGGGTTTGAGTCTCACAAGGGATAATTGACTAGGCTTAAAATGGCTCGCAAGGGCAGTTAGCTTAGTACTAATCTATGAACCTATGAACTTTGAGAAATTATGAGTATTTTTGTATACTTGTTGTTTGATGTGGTTAATACATCTGGCAACATATGTAGGACATTGATCACTATGGGATTCAGGAAGGGTTCCTGATGCAGTATAGTTGCAAGGATCAGAGATCAGATTCCAGTTAAGAATGGGACCAGTGTCCAGGGATTTGTTATAGTGAGCAGGAGAAGTAATAAGCTGTTTGAAGCCATGAAGGTTGATGCCTGAAGAAGGATAGTTAGAAGTGAAAGCACTCCCGTTGATGCTGACATCGCCTAGAATAACTGTTTCAGTGATAATATTGTGCGAGATCCAGTAAAGGATATATCGTTTCCTGGAAGATATATCGAATAATTATACAAAAGAGTTTGTGCTCATTTATTTATTTTTTGTAGGAAATAAATAGCTATGTATTACTGAATTTGGGCAGAGTTTTTGTAAGAGGAAAAACTTCACATGTGTTAGGATAGAGAATAGCTATCCTTCCAGCTTTTTTGTTTACCTTGTTAGTTTTAATGATACTATATCCTGGGGAAAGAATTTGAGTCTTTTGTATGCTGTTTTAGCCATGTCTCAGTAAGGGCAACAATATATGGTGTATAATGAGAGACCTAGGCATGTACTTCAGTGGTTTTCTTAAAAATGCTAAGTATATTTATTGAGGTAAAGTATAGTTGTCTGGATTCATTAGAGGTGACCAGTAGGGCTGTGTGCGATAGTGGGTAGAAAATAAAGAAGTGCATGGGTTAGGGTGTTATGTCACCACATAGTTTAATTCCCAAAAAATTTTGAAAGAAGTGAAGTGGTTTTATAATGGTATTTTTTTTTTTGTTTTGTTTTGTTCAGGTGTGGTAGTGAGGACAGGTAAAAAAATGTATTTAAAGTAATGGAGCATTCTGAACAGAATGGTTTAAATGGAGGCTTACAGTAGGTAAGGAAATTTTGGGTGTAAGAGCAATTTGATTGTGAGCAGATAAAGTAGTTGATGTACAGCAGTTAAGGTAGGCAACAGCATATTTACTTGTGATAAGCTAGAGAGCCAATGAATTATAAACTTGTCAGGAAATGGAGAGGCAATGAAGTTATAAAGTTAGACACAATGATCTGTAAGAGTTAGCATGATGTTAGGGAAAGGTAACAGGTACGAACAGTAAGTGTGTTGGATAAGAAATGAGACAGACACAGCTGACAATCTAAGATATGGTGAGTGAGTTGGTTAAGGTTGAGATAGAGTTGAGAATCATGGACAAGAATCTGCAGTACTTTGTATGAATAATAATAAGGTGATAAGGTAGAAAGGAGGGAAAAGTGTAAAGTCAGAAGAAAACATGAATTGGATGAAGAACATTTGTTTAATGGATCTGATAGGTGAGTTTTGCCAAAGGAAAGGGTGAGCTTTTAGCTTGGAAGGGAGTGCATTACTGCAAAGGGAAAGAAGAATGAATATTTACTTGGCAGTCATACAATGACTAAGACAGAGAGACAGAGAAATACAATGTCAGAAGTATTGTGGTAGATGCTGTATTAACAAAACAGACAATGAGTGAGAGTATGGCGTGGTGAATGTGTGGAAATTGTCCTATGTAGCTCTGTCTTTAAGTAGGTGTGTCATGTCATTAAAAGTGGAAGGAAAGCAGTGGGATTAAATGCAAGGTTTTGCGGGGTGGCTGGGGAATTGGAGGTGGGTGAGAAGTCTAGCGTGCCACACCTCATATGTCAGTGAAAGACATTCAGGCTACGCCTTCTCAAACCCAGTGATTCTGCAAACCCAACTCAACAAAGGTAAACAAATGTACAACCACACCAATGGCAATTGTATTAATATTGGTGGTTTTGTAATTGGTGTGTGTATTTATTTAGGTTTTTTAGCAGTGTATTTTAGTATTCCTTGAAGGCTTCTTGCCAAGGCAAAGAGTTAAAAAAATTGTGTGTTTTTTACTCTTGAGTGGTTCTTGCCATTGGTGTGGTCATATTTTGTTTCTTTGTTTTTTTATTTTTTGTGGTTATATAAAAATAAATAAATGGCCTGAGGCAGGGTTTTGCTGTGGCTGTTAGAAGACATAAACTAAAAGTAAAGATACACCACTGTAAACTATTGATAAGGCACAGAGTAGGAGCAGAATAACTGCACTGATGTATCACTGGGTGCTCAAGGATGCTTAAACATGAAGGTTGCCCACACAGGGGCATTACATCAGTTAAAACATGGAAAACCAATGTATGTCTTCTGTACATAGAGTCTTGGCTGTGGCAATGTTCTTAATATTCAAGCCCCCATGAAACAGGATACAAAACAACAGTTACTACAATAAGCTAAATTATTTAGAGCAGTAAAGATGCAAAGAGGGATAAATTGCAGGTGCTGCAAAATGCTGGCGTGAAACTTTTCCCTTCATTGATGGGGGGATTGTCATACTTTAAAGTAGCATCTACCTTGTACTTGAATTCCTCAACATTTCTAGCATTACAAAATGCACCCTAATAGTAGCAGCTAGAGGAGAGAGATGCATACAAGCCATGTATCCAGATGGAAAGTAGAATTATTTCAGCTATTGCTTCCATGCAAGCTAGGACAGAAAGTATAATTATGTGAAAATTATTTCAGATGATATGCCAGATAAGGTGTAGCCATGCTTTATTTGTTCTGCTGCAGTGTGAACAAAATACATCGTCAGCATTAGAAACATTGTAGAGACAAACAAATAGGCCAGTATTATGCTTTGACCTTGATTTATATATGAATGATGACCACAAGGAAATTTACTGGGTGTAGGAATGTAACAAGTGATAGCCATAGGAAGAGAAAACTTCCAGAATGGTAGTTTTCACTTAGAAGAATAAGAGAATGTTTATTCCATGATGGAAGTCAGCTAAAAAGTATGAACTGTGATTGGAAAATATTCCAAAAGATCCACCTAAACTGTGGAATTACTGATTTTGTACATTATGTGCATAAGCAAGCCATTAGTCTGACATATTTTAGATTCACTTTTGTGATTTTCAAGATGATACTATCCTGTTCATTAGAATAAAGACCTCTTTGCTACAACCAGACAGTATCCATGAATTTTAATCAAAATGAACCAAAGCTGGATTATCATAGAATCATAGGAGATTACTAGGTTACTGATGCGGAGATCATTTTAAGCCTAGCCATTTCATCCCAATGCAATGCCATGAAAATGCTGGTCAGTACCCAAGATTGCAATTAGTGATGACTGCCCATGTCCTGGAGGGGGTTTGGGTGCTATCCCAAGTAAGAATTTATGTTTCCCCATCCACTTGTCCTGTTTCCTCTTGAACAGTGTGCTGTGTTTCCCATGAATTGGTAGCCTCTTCCAAAGACGCAGCAATCACTGAGAGATAAATCTGTCCCACCAGCATGTCCTGTTTAACTCACAGGCCATATTTAGGTCCCTGAAATGAGTAGCCCTAGTACAATTTGATTTACTGATATGCAGCAAGTTCATTAGGTTTGGGTTTTGGATTGCTGGAGTATACTGACATAATTTGGGGATTCAATGATTGCACCTAGTTTGCAGTTATCCTCAAAATTTGATCAGCCACAATGCCTTAGTTTTGACTTGAACTTCTGAGAAGTATATACAAAACAGAAGGGGACCTAGCACTGACCCCTGTGGCACCTTGATGGTAAGAGGTCTGCTCGTTGATGTGGAGTCACCCACTTTGATAGTGTGTGTCTGGTTTGTGAGCCAGTTGCTAACCCATCTTGCAACAAAGGGTTTACTTTCAGTTTGCTAAGTTTATCTTAATGCCTGAATGTGGGATTGTGTCAAAGACCTTTGTCAAGTTCAGGTATGCTGTGTGCCCAGATTTGCCCTCATCAATGGCCCTGGTCACATTTTCAAAGAAGTCCACCAGATTCAACATGCAGGATCTGCCCTTGACAAAGCCAAATTGGGTAGGATCCACGATTTGCAGGTCACCTATGCCTTTATTTATGAGGTCCATAATGACATGTTCCATGGCTTTACAGATGAGGCTGGTCAGGCTTATGGGTCTGTAATTACCCAGGTCTGTTGCTAGGCCACCTTTGTGGAAGGGAACAATTGTTGCTATTCTCCATTCAACAGGAACAAAGACTGTGGCTAGATTATGATTGAAAAGGGTACTTAATGGTGATGCAAGTTCATGTTTAGCCTGTTTAGAAGACAACTTGGGATGTCGTCTGGTCCCATAGAGGATGTGTTTTTTGCCTTGGACAAGGCTTTGAGGACCTGTTCTTCAGATATGTAGATTGGGGGGTGGGAGTTTGTGATATGTTATGAGGGGATAAGGGGGTGAAATTTTCACCAATCCTATTCGCTAGCAGGTTTGATATCTCTGTGGTGTTAGTGTGTGTGATACCATTGGTCACTAGTTCTGCATATGCTTGGGTCCTACCTTTTAGGCTACACACACAGATGTAAAAGGTCTTATGGTTAACCTTGGCTGTACTTGCTAAGTTTCTCTCAAAGGAGCCCTTAAGAGGATTTGACAAGTTGTCTTATTTGCCTGTTGAAGCTGAGGAGAGTGCTTTTCCATTGTTGGGGCCTTGCCTTCGTTTTCTTGGACAGCAACGTTTTGCATTTATTGTAAAGTTTGTTGATGCTGGATGTGCACCATGACAGTTTGTTTTTACTTGGGGCTCTATCTTTGATTCTTTCTTGTACAGCTGAGTTTATACACTTATGCAAGTGATTGTACAGGGTTTTAGTGTAACTTTCGGGGTAGTTACCACTTCCAGCTTTGGGTGGGGGCTTAGAATGTATTTATACCTTCACCTGGGAGGGTATAGTTTGCCTTGGTGAAGTTTTTAGCCTGATTTCACCCTTTGTGAGTTCTGGTGTTAGCGCCAGCTCGAAGGTGACGGTTTTGTGGTCAGATTTAATTAAGTGTCCGACAGTTGCAGCAGTGCATCTGTTTGACATGTTAGTGATGACTTGATCTAGAATGTTTGCTCCTCTTATCGGGGTATGAAAAATTTGTTCCAGGGCATTTGAATTAACAAAGTAAAGGAACTTTTGCATTAGCGAGTTGGGACTAGCGTAGGTTTCCCAGTTGATGGTGAGATAATTGAAATCCTCCTGGTAAAATGCAGATTGTCTCCAGTTTAGTCAGGTAGGCTTCATGGGCATTGTGACCCATGGAGGGGGCTCTCTAACTGGCTGTGACTTGAATGGGGGTCTTACCTTTCATAACCTGGACTTGGAGTAACTCCATGGAGTTGTCCAGTCTAACTAGATGGGAGATGAATTTATCTCTACTAGAGATAGGTGTAGCCATGCTTTAGGCAAACATTATTAGTCTGATTGTCAAAAGACTGATAAAATGAGAATCTAATATTATTTCTGAAACTGAAGCAAAAAAAAATGAAATATAAAAATTACTATACATGAGTATAATGTACTGATATAGTTTTATTATACAGAAGTAAGAAGGGTGAATAAATGTTTAGTGGACAAAAGAGAGGAAGGAGATGGGTGAAATTTTGTAAAGCATCAAAATAACATACTTACAGAAAGAGGTTGCAAGAAATGATATTCCAGTACAAAATTCATATGAGAGATTGGAGACAGATAAAGAGGAAGAATGCAATGAAGAGGTCTCTGCTGTAGAGAGACTGAATGATTTTACTGGTAAAACAGTACAATAAAAGGGCAAATTGCAATAATGAAACAAGACAAGTTGAAGAGACTGCATAATTTGAACATTTGATCTGTGACTGTTAATACTTTAAAAATAGATGACATTTAATTTTATACTGGTGTTATGAAATTGTAGGTCACATAATCTTTATCCAAGAAATTCAAAATTTATCTTTGGAACAAACAGAACAGTTTTGGATAATGTAAGCTATATAGTCATTCAGTAAGAAACAATCCCCCAGATTCACTAATCTTCCATGCAAGACTAATAAAGTCCTGCACGGAAGTGGCAGTTTAAGAGGACGGCAGCGCACCATGCATATTAATGAAGGCGTGCTGCCTGAACTCCTAATGCTACATGGAGCGTGGATGAGTGCAGGGGGGCGTGTCTCAGAGCAGAGCTCTCAAAATGCAGGGGGCGTGTCTCAGAGCAGAGCTCTCAAAATAAACACACCCCTGCAAAGTAGGGCAGAAGAATGTGTAAATAAATGAGCGAGACTGCTCATAAGTGTCCGCATATCCCCACCAGCAGTCTCCGTGTGTTCAACAGCAACAGTACACTTAAAACGAAGAAACCCTTGTAGTAATTTTTTTTTAAATCCCTGAGTACACTAACCATATGTGCGCAGGTTTGCCCACCACTTAGCTACGGTTAAAGCAGCTGAAAAGGCTGAAGAGGATAACAAGGAATATAGATGCAAATGAAGCAGCATAGCAATAGTGTAGTGGTTAGAGCATCCATCTAACAAACAGGCATTCCTGGTTCGAGTCCCACTGCAGCACATATAATTTAATCTGTATATGAACATATTCTCACATCTTTTTGCCGTATAACCTACATAATAACATTTAAATGTGAACTGGAGTACTGCATTAAATGCACATGTGAAGTGTCACTGTCATAATGAATAAAGCACTAGCAAGCAGGTTTAAGCAAAAATAAGCAGTAGTAAGCGTGTTTAAGTGTGTATGTGTGGGGGTAGGCATTGCCTAAACAGATTAAGCAAAGTGGAAGCAAACTGGGTTTAAGAAACTGTAACCAGAGGTTAGCATTGCTTACCATCGCACAAACCCGCTTAACAACTACTTTAAAGTGCATTAATCACTCTGTATCCAATGGCCCATGTTCTGCCCGGCAACAAAATAAACTGCCTCTGCAAGTCTCAAGCTCAGGACCCTGTACACTATAGTCGCAGTAGTTAACCACTAAGCCATCATAGCAATAGATATGAATGTGGTATCAGCAAACTAATCCTCACCACAGGAAAACAAAACCAAACATGTGAACTGAATTTATGTACACTGTGAAGTGGTATAACCTTCTACATAAGATAAATATGTGAACTGGAGTACTGCAGTAAGCATAGATTTGAGGTATGATTGTAATAAAGTGTAGAGGTTCCCAGGTCCCATACAGTGTATGTACACATGAATCACGGATACCAGACACATATATAACCTGTAATGAAGAATAAATCATTGTCAAATGGCAAATATAGTGATAATTAACTATTAAGCAATGCTAACTGCAGCACATCTCAAGTTAGTAAGTGTAAGCAATGTATAGGGGAGCCAATTCAATCTGCCTAGTGGTATACCACTTTAAGTAGTGCCAACCTTATCTAAGCAGGTGTGCCCATAGCTTAGCCTTTTCAAAACTGGCCAATCACGAGAAAGTATAGGAAAATGGCCATATTTAAACCCCACAGGTGGGAATACATCTCATAACTGGTTGTAGCTTCCTACTGCAGGCAGAATGGCTGGTGTGGGTGAAGGCACTCGATTCAGAGTGCAGGGCTGGGGCATCCAGGAGTCAAAAATCATGGTATGGCTCTTGGTAAAACACCATGATCAGAGACTACTGCAGGGCCAGTACCAGGGCTCATAGTGTAAAACAGAGGCCTGGGACAGTCTCGCCCATGACCTCACCAGTATTTTATTTTATTTATTTATTTTATTTTACATTTGTTGAACGGGATAGTCCGACTGGATGCATGTCCATTTTCAGTGGCGGCCCGGGGAGAAAAGCTCCAAGGGTAAGCAGACAGCATTACATATTACAAACAGACTATTTACAGAGATTACAAAAGTAAGCAAGTTAAACAAGTTCCATAGGTTACAGTTAATCCTGAGCGCAAGTCAGGATTAAATTAAATTACACAGTAAACTGGTTAACAGATTTTTACACATTCTAGATAGAGTTAGCCAGGCTTGATACATTGACATAGCCAGTTAAGTGACAAATGTTTGAGTCGTTTTAAATTGACCTAAGGTGGAAAGTAAGGTAATATCAGCTGGAAGAGAGTTCCAGGATCTACTTGAGTTTGCAAAGAGATCGTCACCGGCTGTGTTATTAATGTTGCTAGTCTGAATTAGTAGTTTGTTAGAGGATCGAAGTGGTCTATGATTGTTATAGGGGGTGATAATATTTTTAAGTGCATGAGTATTGCCCGGATTATAGAGGATTTTATAGGCCATAATCAGTTGGTTATACTGGATTAGGCTGGGTAATTCAAGCCACACAAGCTGATTTAGATTGATGTAGATTGATGCAATGATGTGTCCTAAAAGGCAGCCCAGTGGCAAACCTGGCAATGTGGTTGTAGCAAATTGAGAGTTTGTTAAGGACAGTCTTGTTTAAATTCAAGAGTAGAGGGGATGCATACAGAAGGGTTGAAAAAAGGTGAGAGTGAGCTATGGCAATTTTAGCTGGAGGGGTTAGGAAGGCTTTATTCTGTAAAGTGACCCTAGTTTTTTATTGATGGTTTTGATAGTCTGGTTAACATGTAGGTCGAATTTTAGACTATTGTCTATGATGACACCTAATAGTTTTGTAGAGGGGTCAGGGGAGATTACTGAGCCATCATTTGAATTTATGGTAAAGGTGAAAGCGGTAGACCTATGTGTTGGTGAAAATAACAGCATTTTAGTTTTTTTAGGATTTAGGATCAGACGATGTTCAGAAAGCCTGTTTTCTATTGTATTAAAGGTGGTCTGGGTAGCTGACCATAACTCTACTGGGGATGTGGCTGAGCAAATCAGAGTAGAATCATCAGCATATTGGATACAGCTGACTTTTGGGGTGACAGTATAAAGGTCGTTAAAGAAGATGGAGAACAGCAAGAGCCCTAGTATGGAGGCTTGTGGTACTCCAAGGGTGTTAGGTAGAAGGTTAGAGAGCTTGTTCTGCCAGAGGCCAGCCTGCTATTGACCATTCAGGTAGGATTGAAGCCATTGAAGGGCTCTAGTATCTAGACAGAATGTTTGCAGGGAGTGGATTAAAAGTTGGTGATCAGCCATATCGAATGCCTTGGAAAGATCCAAGAAGAGAGCTAAGGATATATAATTATTGTTGCGATTATGGCTTATGGTGTTGGTAAAGGCTAGGAGAGCTGAAGTAGTGCTGTGATGAGGACGGAAGCCAGACTGAGTGCCTGCCATAAGGTGATTCTGGATTAGGTGGTGCATGAGTTGTCTATGAATACCAAGACCCAGCAAGTAGAATAACAGGAAATCCAATGGTGCAAAGACAATCACCCGACTCCACGGCAATATATTCACAAAAAGTTTATTCCAACATCAAATACAAAAAAGGATTGTCTGTGAATACATTTCTCCATAATCTTTGCAAGTGGAGAGAGTATAGCTATTGGCCTATAATTGGAGAATTCAGTAGAGCTGCCTCCTTTGTGAAGTGGGATTACATAGGATATTTTCCAGATGGTGGGAATTTTAGCTTCTACTATGGTTTTATTGATTAGTATTGAGATGGGGTAAGCAATAACATCAGCTGATTTTTGTAGGTACTCGGCAGGGAGCTGATCAGCAGAAAGTGTAGTGGGTTGTAATTTTTTTATCAAGGTACGGATAAGTGAAGTGGCGACTGGTTGGAAGCTGAATGCGAGGAGGTTTCTAGGGGTGCTACTTTCAGGACCAGGGGAGCTAGGAGGTAGTTGGCTAGCTAGGGCTTGAATTGTCTCAGTAAAGAATTGGTTAACACTGTCAGAAACAACTTCAGGGGTTTTATCAATAGTAGCAGCAGGGATTGGTGTTGAAGTTTGTCCAGGATGTAGTAGATTATTTAAACTTGCCCAAAACATCTAAGGGTTATTTTGATTTACTGTCTGTAAATTACAGTAGTATTTTTTTTTGTCTTGTAAAATTGATTTTTTGGTTTCGTTCCTGAATTGCCTGTATTTAATGTGATCTTGAGGGTCTTTAGAAGAACGCCATAAAGCCCATGCTTTGTTTCTAAGGGTAATTTTGAGTTTAGACTCTTTAGAAAGCCATGGAGCAGTTTTTGTCTTGGTTCTCTTTGAACGAACAGCTGCACGCAAATCAAGGATCTCAAGGAATTTGTTGTTAAAGTATGCTACTGCTTCCTCTAAGGGGAGGTGTTTTAAATAGACCAATTACATGAGTTTAGTTCTTGTTGGAATTTGGCAAGGTCAAAGTTTTTATTGTTTCTAACCTTTCTGAGTAAGGGTTGTTGGGAATGAATGGTTTTGTGCTTAATTATATATGTGAGAAGGTGATCGCTTAGGCCATCAAGGAGGGTACCAGAGGTGTACAGTTGGGGGTGACTATTTATGAGTACCCAGTCAAGTATGCTATCTTTTTGGTTGGGTTTACCTATCCTGGTAGGAGTGGATAGAATTTGTGTAAATGCAAGCAGGTTAATATGGGTGGTTGGGGATTCTGAGGAACAGGTGCCCCAGTCTATGTTAAAATCTCCAAGTAGTAGGGTTTCTTGGGGGTAGTGACATGATAGCCAGTGCAGGATATCTTCAAGTGTAGATATATTGTTACCTGGGGGAATTTGCATACAGATGATATTAATGCATTTATTTTTATTAAGTTGCAGTTTGGTGGCAAGAATCTCTGAGTTATTAATCTGAGGTGGTTGTATTACATCTATGGTGACATTCAACTCAGATTTATATAGTACAGCTACCCCACCCCCCTTCCTCGAAGCACGATCCAGCCTGTGTATGTTGTACCCAGGTTGTAACACTTCATTGTCTTTAGTGTTAGGTTTTAACCAGGTTTCAGATAAACATAGAATCTCAGGGGAGTGGACATCCAGAAGTGCATGCAATTCATGTACCTTGTGATTAATGCTTCTAATATTGAGATGACAGGCTAGGAGAGAGTTAGTTGGCCTATTAATTGTAGGTCTGTAGCTTAGATTGCAAGTAGAGGGGGTATGTGTACCTGAAGTGGGAGGGCCAGGGTTGGGGTGAATATCACCAAGTATTAGGTTGAGTCAATACTTGGTGATGAACATCAGGAATTTGTTTATTAGTTTGTGGTAGTGTTTGGATCTACAGCTAATGTGCCTGGGGTTGAGATGTTGATGGACTGAACAAGATGTTGGATAGGATCTGGTACTGTAAGTATGGTTGAAGGTGGAAGGATTTACAGCTGGGGAGATAGTATGGCCTTTTGGGACCTGAAATCCCATGAAAAACTGGTTTTCATACAAGGTAAGGAAGTATGGTGAGAACAAGAGGGGTAGTAATTAGGTTCATAGGTTAGCACTAAGTCAACTGCCCGTGCGAGCCATTTTAAGCCTAGCCAACTATCCCTTGTGAGACTCGAACCCTGCACCTTGTGTTTGTAAGGCAAACACCTTAACCATTAGGCCACCCCATATCATTATCTGTGATTCAGCTAGTGAGTTAAGGAACTGTTTTACCTGGTGATGCAACACCAGAAGATAGAGTGGTGAGGTAAAGGTACCGGAAGGGGGTTGGGAGAATGCCAGATGAAAGCTAATAGCTGCTATTAAAATGTAGGTAGAAGAATGGGAGTGGGTGGAATTATCCCAGATGAAAGCAGATAGGATCTAGAAAGTGGGGGAGTGGCTATAGTACTAAAAATTTAGAGGTACTAAGGGCAGGAGGGAGCAGGAAGGGGAGCGAAGAGAGCCCGAGCTTAGCGAGGGCGAACGTAGCGGGGCTATTGCAGTTTACAAGGTTTCCTAAGATGTCCTAAAGCTATAAGGTAAGTATTATAGCTCTTAATGTAAGAGTCAATTTACTTAAGTTACAGGGGAAGGAGGCACTCAAGTAGAAAAAAAGAGCCCTATGGCTGACCAATATGGTTACCTGCTTAATTACAAAGCACTGTATGTGAAAGCTTGACAAATGCTTTTTATGTGCAACCTACTCTGTTTAAATGCTGAGAGAAACTGATTGCAGTCCTGTAGACGCCGTTTTGTAGGGAACTGTAGAGTTCAATCTGGTTAAATGCTGAGAGAAACTGATTGCAGTCCTGTAGACACCGTTTTGTAGGGAACTGTAGAGTTCAATCTGTTTAAATGCTGAGAGAAACTGATTGCAGTCCTGTAGACACTGTTTTGGAGGGAACTGTAGAGTTCAATCTGAGTCACACCAGATCAACCAAGGGGGTATCCCCCGGACTGGTGAGCAGGTCAGGCACCACCATGCTGACCTGAAGTGGCGGAGGGGGGATGTACTGGAACAGTGGATCCAGGAGTCTCGGCAGATGCCCAGTGCCCCCGTACTGAGTAAGTACTCATTCTACTAAGTAGCAAATTGCCTAGCTTGTGTACACTATGGACAGGTATGGCTAAATATCACTGCATTTCTCTGACAGCTGCAGATGAGCGGGCTGCGAACCAGCAAAACCATGATATTAGGCTGCAAACGGTGCATTGCGAGGCAGGTTAGTAATCAGTCTGCATGTACTGTCATAACAAAAAAATATAAGAGCCTTAGAAAGTGTTGTACCAATAGAAATAAATGTGTGATAGTCTGTGAATAAAAGTATAACCCCTGGAGTGCTTCTGTTTACTCTTCTCTCATATGTTGGTGATCTGTTCCATACTATAAATAGTACTGTTGTATCTTAAGGAGCGTCACCCACACTGTGGTATGCAGATAAAATGGGTATGAAGTCCTGCATAACAATGTTGGAAGTGCCAAGACGTCAGTCATATCATACAAGTTAGGGAGACTTAGAAAACAGTTGAAAGCATTACATCAATTCCCTGATAGCACAGTGTACTTTGATGTTAGCTGTAATTTTTTGTCACACACAGCAGGGGTTTGAATCCTGGGAGTGCTACTAAGTTATATGCATAATCATACCCCACAACTGTAAAGATTTTGATACAATGTTCAGATAGAAAGCTGTATGCATAATTACACCCAACTGTACAGAATTTGCTAGAATGTTCAAATTGTAAGTTGTATGCATATTCATACCCCACAACTGTTCCAATCTGTCCAGCATGTCCAGATAAATGGCCCATAGCACCAGCTCGGTACCTTGTTCCCCTGAAAATTCAGTGTGATGATCCAAAAAATGTAGGCAGCTGTCAATGACATATAACTGATAGTCAAACCCGTACATAGTCAGAGAATGTATATGAAAACATACCTGTCATTCTAGCACCTCACCCAAAGTGTATGACAGCAATTCTCAACATATGTTACATTAACACCTGCAGCCTGTCACTCCTGTATGTAAGACACAGGTCATGTATATAATAATCTATAAACATACCAGTGTACAATATAAGGCCATTGTGTAGTGTAATAATACATGTAAGGGAAAGATCACTGCAGTGACTAAGAATGTTGTGAAAACTACAAGGATATATTAGTTAAGTGAACCCTCTCTCACCCCCCTACCATATATGCATAACAACCCAATGACATACTTCAACTGGTATATGTACACTCCAAACCTTTGTTGGGACATATGTCCTAATGGTTTATAAATATTCACATTTGTTTCTATGTATGTGCCATGTTAACCCATATTGGTGGCCTGTTGCCATCAATGAAACCTGCATGCTCCTGTAATGGCCACTGTTGTTCCATATAGGCATGTGTTCTGCTTGCTCTGCAACTGTGTTAAATCTGGTGTGTCGGGTTAATGGGAATACCTATGCATGCTGTTATAACTAATCCTGAATGCTGTTGACTATTATTAACACATATCTGTCAAACCTGTGACAACACAGCTCGTATGGGAAGGCTGGTCCCAGCGGACCCACCTGTCCCACCTCAGCTAGCCATGACACCAGGACATCTGGGGCCCAGCCTGGGACCTCCTCCTCCATGGGTCCTGCGCCACCTTTGGGAGAAACCGCTGCAGGGGATGGGGCTCGCCCCCTCCTCGGAGCAGGCGCAGATGAAAACCTGAAAACCTGTCACCCATCAACAGGTCCGGGCCATGGTGCATAGGGAGTTCGATCTGGAGTATCGAGACCTGCTATGCCAGCTTGAGGGCCGAGTGGCGCTATTAGAGGGTGAACCTGCCCCTCCTACACAGCCCCCAGCACAGCCACCTTCGGGGCTGTGAAGGCGCAGTGGTGACTGCCCATGGGTGGGGACCTCAGTCCCACTGTTTCCAGTTGGGGGCTCATGGGCTTGCGACTTCCAAACACCCCCCTGTCCAAGGTGTTTACCCCCCACATGTGTCATATACCAGCCCTGTATGCATCTTGTGTGTCTTGTCTGTTCACCTACCCAACCTTCCTCCCCAAATATACCTACTACCCCTCCCCAACATCCCACTCTCACCTGAAAAAAAAAGAGCAATCTGTTCCCACAAAAATATCTCACCCCATACATAGCTGTCCACTGGACACATGTAATCTGGTCTAATTGGCATCAAAATGAATATATGTTGTCCTCACCCCTCTCCCAGGGTTTTGAGGGTCCAAATGTACCTGCAAATTTAGTGTATATGCACAGCTGTTGCTGCAGAAGAAATGGGCAGCTATGGACCTTTCATATACCCTTCCTGCACATGCCTAGCTATTTCCCCTACTGTCTTTCCCTCTTTGTGCCACGTTTTTCTCCACTTTCCTATCAACCCCTTTTTCTTTTCTTTTAAAGAAATTAGCATGGGAGTAAGTGGCAGTAATCACTTTTAAGCAGCGGTAAGCTACTTCATTATTCTCATTCCCAGATCGCACTACAGTGGGGAACAGGGCATATCCACTTGTCAGTAGTGTTTTCAGCCAAATGGATTTTCGGTGATTTGGGCACTATGTCAGAAAGTTTTGGCCATATATCCTTGACCAGTATATATATATATATATATATATATATATATATATATATATATATATATATATATATACAGATAGAAATGTGTATAGCATTAACACATGGGAACAAAATCCTGAACCACTCACTACAATATAACAGACCATATGCACTGTTAATGGGGGTGGGGGCTCAAATAAGGAATACCTGGTAATTAGTACTATTTTACGCCCCCCCCCCCCACAGCCATAATGGATATGCTGTGCAATCCAATATACAGCACATGCAGTTCTTGACTGCAGGACCCTCCACAACACAGCCACAATGTTTTAACAGTAAGCCAATTCACCTGTAAATGCCAGGGCAATATCTGTAACATATCATGCAGAAAAGTCATTCTTCTGTAAGGAATGTACAATGTGGAAGGGGTACACATTACAATGGTTCAGATATGCACACTCATCTATACATTGACAAATATGTTCATATATATATATATATATATATATATATATATATATATATATATATATTGGGATATATATATATATATATATATATATATATATATATATATATATATATATATATATATATATATATATATATAGGTATATACACAGAAAAAAATGTATTAGTAGCCATACATATGTAGAAGTAGTGTGGAAGTACTGGGTGCAAAGTATATCCCTCAGCCAAAGGCCCTTCAACTGGTACCTGTGAAATGTGTAGTGTGGCAACCATTCCCACAAATGAGAATACTTACATTAAACATATACCCACTCACAATTCAAAGGACATGATACGACAAACAGGTA